>NC_021161.2:39355370-39377158 GCF_000331145.2 Cicer arietinum
ATAAAGATGTTCTGTTAATGATGTTTCTATAAAATAAGTTAATGAATATTGCTAGTAGTTTATAAATTTATGTAGCCAATATTTGATGTCTTTGTGGTAAACAACTTATTCAGTTAACTGTTATTTGAATAAGAGCTTATCACATAACAACCTATGTTTAAGTAGAGAATGAGTCATAAGAAGACTATTGAATTTATATGTTCTGCATGTAGTAGTGAGTGAGTGCCATACCTAAATTTCTTACTTCAGGGGAATGATTGCTGAAACATTATCCAATTAGCAAATAAAGTTAAGTCTAGGATTGTATTTAAGTTTAGTCCAATAATTAATTAATTTTTTTTTGTTTTATTTCTATTAAAATCACTAAATTAAAGAAATATTTGCATGATTAAATATAGTTTTAGACAATTTAAATATTTTAATTTATTATTTTCATGATTTAATATATTAAAGAACTTTGAATATTTTTTTAATTGTATCAAAAATATTTGGTAGTTTGTAATTTAATAATTTATGGTTAATTGCAGTTTTCGTCCCCCTACGTTAGCTGAATCGCGAAAGTAGTCCTCCCATTTTGGTTCCCCAAACAGAATTTTGGTCCAAAATTTGATGAAATTTCATTTTTTAAAGCCGTACTACACCGTTTATGATCATATATTTCAGGTACAATTGTTGCAAATGAGATCTTGAGGCATGGTGTGACTTAAATAAATGCAAAAAAAATAAAATTTTATCAAGTTTTGGACCAAAATTGTGTTTGAGGGACTAAAACTGGGGAGAAATAAAATGGGGGACTACTTTTGTGATTCAGCTAAAATAGGGGGACCAAAACTGCAATTAAGCCAATAATTTATGTTAGTTCAAACACTAATAGCATATACAAAAATATGTGTACTAAGATACTCATAAAGTACGGTTATAGAGATTAAGATTGATATCCACGTAGAGATACAAATATAGATATAGATACTTTTTTTCAAACTGTGAGTTCGGAAACTACAACCTTAATTAGACCCAATTTTTAGTCATAGAATGTAAATCCGTATACAATTGCATTATGGGGAGGCCCGCTCTAGTTGTACCAGAGGCAGTTTTAAAACTAAGATATCATATTTTAGATGAAAAGATAGGAACTGTGGAAGCCGACCTTGAGGCATCTAAACAATGTTTCTTGGCTTTATTAAAGAACACCAAGATCGACATAAAGCTAAAATCCAAGATTGTGATACCTAAAAGAAGTATTTCAGCCATCAGCATACTAATGACAAATATTGATGCTAGGAGGTGACAAGAAGGTATTTGAGGAAGTTGACTCCGTCAAAAGGGAATAAATGCGACCAAAGCCAGATAGATCCTTTAAAGAAGTAGAAATAAGAAATGAGCCAGGAAGGGTTATGAAAATAGGGGCCGATCTTACACCCAAAGTAAAATAGAACCTTATCACTTGCTTGAAGGACAATACAAATTTATTTGCATGGACCACTTGTGAGATGCTGGGAATAGACCTTGAGATCGATTTCCATAAATTGTCCATTGATATGAAGTATTGATGGGTTGCATAAGGCCGCCATAAATAGTTGTCATAGAAGGCCAAAGCCTCCAAGAAAGTAGTTGATGATCTAGTAAAGACTAATTTTGTAATCGAGGCCAAGTATACAACTTGACTCTCCAACTTTGTACTTGTCAAAAAGAGCAATAATAAATGGCATATGCATTGATTATATTGATCTCAACAAAACCTTCCCTAAGGATGCTTACCCCTCCCCAAATATAGACAAGTTAGTAGACAATTCTTCTAGTTTCAAACTTCTAAGGTGTTGGGAAATTAAGAGATGAACTTTTAAAACTCTTATAAAATTAATCTCAAGAGCGAAAAATTTATTTAGCCAAAGATCACGTAAGCACACAATTTCACTAGAATGGTACATGTGTTTACCTCTTGAAACGTCGAAGAGACAAGTCACCAACACGAATAATCTCTCTTGAAGCGTACTTTAACTTTAATCATCAACGCGAAGGTTATATCGGCGTCTTTATATAGTCCACATGAGCACAAAAGAAAATGTGGTGTTATCCATTTTATTAGGGTAATTACAATCATGATTACTTGAGGAATGTGTTTTTCTTCTATTTATAGAGAATGAATCACTAAAACCCTAAGACTCATATTTTGGGCTCAATCCAAAATACGGTCTAATTTTTAATTTAAATGTGATGTACTTTTTTCTCATCAATGAATACTTTGTTGTTTTGTTTACGGATCCCCATATTTTCTTCACCAATAATCATTTTAGTTTAACTAATTAATTTTCTTTATTCAATTCATATTTAATATATACTCATAGAAATATTTTATTTATTTAAAAAAACAGAAGAAAAAAAATCAATAAAATTGTTTCCCCAACACTCTTATCGGACTCACACAAACTCCATGTTCATGGATGATTTAGATATATGAATGTGCTTTGGGTAGTGTCTTCTGTATCTCTAGGTGACTTAGATTAGGTTTGTGATCAAACAAAATTATATTTAAAATAAACCTGGCCTATATATTGTTTGGTTGCTAATGCTCAGAAGTGAACTACATATCACATTCCATCATGTTGTACAGCCTACATAATAACTTCCATATTGTATGCACTAGACCTTTGCTAAATGGTAGCTCTAAAGATATCTATCTCTTATGCACTTCTTCACACTTTTTTACATTAGTTTAGTTCCGACTAGAGCCGTCAAAAAATCCCCCAACTACAAGGCTCCCTTACATTTTTTGTTTTATTATTAAGCCCCTATCAAAATAATCTTTTAAGGGGCCCTTAATTTAGGCCCATTATTTAATGGGGCTTAAGTGAGGGGGCTCTAAGGGCCCATAGCCCCCAATATTTTGTTAATTTAAAAAGTTTTTTCTTGAAAAAAAAAATTATTAAAAAAAAAGTTAAAATTTTTTATCGAAAAAAAAATCAGAAACTTTTTATCGAAAAAAAATCGAACATTTTTTATCCCAAAAAACGTCGGACATTTTTTATCGAAAAAAAATCGGAAACTTTTTATCGAAAAAAATCAAAAATTTTTTTCGAAAAAAATCAGAAATTTTATCGAAAGAAAATCATAAATTTTTATCGAAAAAAATCGAACATTTTTTATCGAAAAAAAATCGGAAAATTTTATATAAAAAAATAAAAAAAGAATTATCGGTGAAAAAATTGAAAAACTTTATTTCTCAAAAAAGAAAATTGATTCTTTTTTAAAAAATGTGGGCCTAGGGGCCTCCTAAGCCCACAAATTTTTAGGGGGCCTTGTTTTTGGGGGCCTTTTAAATTATTAATTTTTTTGGCCCCTTCAAAATGTGGGCTGAGACCAATAATTAGGGGGCTTGTCAAATTAACAGCTCTGGTTCCGACTAGTATTTAAAGTATTATTTGCAATGAAACGATGTGATTTAGTTTGTGTAAAAAAATTAAAATGGTGCAATTGTAAAAAGCATCCTGCAGGTTCTTCAAATGTGCAAAGGTTGCTTTCTTGTCTCTTTTCTGAGTCGTGCGGTGTTCTTTTCCTTTATTTATTTTTAACAAAAAGAAGCTGGCAGCATCAAAGGGGTAAGTCGTTTCAACTAGATTAACTCCATTGATCCAAACCAAGTAGAGAGAGAATTTCTTTCGCACTAAATTGGCACCACTAACCCAATAAAAAGCCATCAGCCAAATATCATTAAATAAAACAAAGAGAGTACAAAACATGGGATATATACCAAAACCCACGCCAACTAGACAAAATGAAAATTAGGAAGAAAATTCCTATTTTGTTTCACCAAACAAAATCCTGATTAGTTATACTAATATTAGCTAACTTATTTGCATAAATATTATTTTCTCTAAAAATATAAAAAAAAGAAGAAATACATTTGAGAAATATAAAATCCTTGTTTAAAATATAGTACCGATTAAACGAGTCATTCTTAGACATTTCAACAAATACATGAAAAACAAAACTGAAACAAACTAAAATGCTACAATAAGACAAGAAATTAAAACGCATCACTAAGAGGACGAACAAAACTGTATCGTATTAAGAAGATGAAATTGCAAAAAACATTAAAAAAAATTAAATTTTTGTGAAAATCACTAATTTATATGAAATGAGAGAAAAATAAATTAGAGAAGTGATTTTAGCAAAAAAAAAAAATAAATAAAAAAAGAAATTCTTAAGTCCCCCTCACTAATAGATGAAGAGGAAATGAGGGATAAGAAAAAACAATTGGCGGGATTATAAGAAAGAAGGGCACAAAGTTAATCTCTCTTGTTTTGAATTTAAACAAAAATATTCATTTTATTTTTAATTTTTCTTAAATTGTCTCAAATATAATTTATTTTCATTCTATTTAATTGTGTTTACTCTAAAATAACCTTCAACTAGACTAAAATACATTTTAAATCATTTAAATTTAATTCAGTTCACGCTTAGGTTTTTAAGTTTTTTTATTCTAATTTGATCTTTTAAGTGACACTATTTTTATTGTTAATCTTTACATTTTTTTGTCTGTTTGCATAAATGATAATTTATAGTAATTATGTTAAAAATATGTTACGCACTAGTTACCATGTCGACATGTGCATAACAGTACTGACATGACAAGTTATTAAATAAACAATTTTCATATGGATGTTTTAAGTTTTGGCTAATGTACAACAATGATCCTCTAAGTTTGACCTAATTTTCTCTTAGATCCAAAATTCAACTTCTTCCTCTTCATCGTCTTTCCCTCCACTATCTTTAAAAATTTTAAAATCCAAAATTTGTAATTCCAATAGAAAAATCCAAAACATCGATGATGTGAATTAGAGAGAAACCAAAAACGAGAAATCAATCATTCAAACAAGAATTAAAAAACGAATAGTTGTAAAAAAAGAGAATTCCATCATAAATCTACTAAAAACGTCTAATAATTGGAGCTTGAATGAAATCTTTTGTTCGGCCCTTTTTAAAATTCTTCAAAATATTTTTTTTTACAAACTAGTAGATGATTTTGTTTTTATGGGTCTCAAGAAGGTGATTAGGTTTTCAATATACTTATTCTTCCTTTTTCCAACAACACAAATTAAACTCTATATTGAATTCTTCATCTTCATCTTCACCATAATCTGCTCATCTTATGTTGTCGAACCGTTTTTCTTCTGCGAAATCCTGATGGTTTCGTGTAATTAAAGCTCATGAAGGCACCTAGGGCTATAAAAAAAAGAGACGAAAATACTCAGTTTTGGACACGGATTCCTACTCACAATCTCTTGTTACTCTTGCTTTTGTTCTTGTATTTCTAGTTTTAATAATATTCAGTTTTCTATTTTTACACTGATACTTTATTCAGTTTTCTATTTTTACACTGATACTTTATTCAGTTTTCTATTTTATATTTAAACTTTGATTTTACCATGATCATGTGTGAGTCGATCTTCCTTGTCTTGGGATTGTAGGATTTCAAATGATGAATATCTAACCATTTCTATTTCTATATGTCATTGTATAGATCATTTAATCCAATCTTAGTATGAATCATGTTCATACTTGGATATCAAATAATATACCGAAAGGTGGATTTGATATCCGACCTCTAAAATTGGACAAGAGAATCAAATCGTGAAAATAAATTTTGGTTGTCTTGAAATCATGAAAGATATATTCTCTTAAAGAATTTTGTAAATACATCAATCATGAAAATAAGTTGGTTATTAGTTAAAAATACGTTTTTGCTCTTTGAAAGAAGACATTAGTTATCACTGTTTATCTTATTTTTAAGAGTTTGACGCTCATAACTTGGAGAAGGTTAATTTTATTGTATCAATCATTATGAAAAACTACAATTCTAAGACTTTACTTTTTATTGCGAATTTTAATAAAAAATCACTATCAACATTTACTGTTTTAACTAATCACATATTAAAGAGAGATTGTTAGTCATAACAAAGTCTATGTGGGAACGATAATTTTTACTATGCGATAATACCGTACACTTGCGGTCCTATCAAGTTTTTGGTGCCATTACAGAGGATTTAGCTTTTTTAGAGTATTGTGACACTTTGAAAATGAATGGAGTGACTAGTGATGCCATTTGACTAAGGTTTTTCCCTTTTTCATTAAGGGATAGAGCTAGAGCTTGGCTACATCCATTGCCTTCTAAATTCATTACCACATAAGATTAGTTAAAACAAGCATTCGTTGCTAGATATTTTCCACCAAGCAAAACTGTACAATTGAGAAATCAAATCATAAGTTTTTCTCAAAATGAAGGAGAATTGCTCTGTGAAGTTTGGGAGCGCTTGAAGGTGATGCTGAGATTGTGCCCTCATAATTGGTTTGAGAGAAGACTAATTTTCCATACACTCTACAATGGACTCTCATATACTACAAGAACAGTAGTAGATGCTACTGCAGGAAGAACGCTGATGAACCAGAACATAGAAGAAACCTATGCTCTTATTGAAGAACGACACAAAACCACTACTAATGGTCAAATGATCGATCTCCTTAGAAGAAAGGAGGTAGGTATGAAGTTGATGCATTAGATCATATTGCTTCTAAGGTAGTTCCATTATTTCAAAAATTTGAAAAATTGAATGTAAATGTTGTTTCACCAAATGTTTCCCCTTGTTAAATTTGTGTTATTGTTGGTCATGTGGCTGTTGAATTCCCAGTTGGAATGTTTGCTAATGGTGGGGGTGTCTAATGAGCAAGTTAATTATCTTAACAATCCTAAAAAATTGACTATTTTTCCAATACTTACAATGAAATGTTGAAGAACCATCCAAATTTTTCCTAAAAATATCTTCCCCTTAATCCCATCCATGAACCAATGGTTAAACATTATGGTTTCCAAGGACTAAGTCCTTTCAACAGTCCCCAAAAATCTAGCTTAGAAAATTTGTTGGAAAATTTTGTGTTGACTCAAAGCAAACAAAATGGGGAGTTTAAAAATCAAAAGCAATAAGTGAATAAAGCACTTAGGCAGTTAGCATCTAACGTAGATTCCATGGACAAACACAATAAAATGTTTGAAACACAAATCCCCCAATTGGCTCAATAAGTTGCTTTATCCTTTAGATCTTCCAATGTGTTCTCGAAGCAGCCTGAACCTAACCCCAAGGGACAGTTAAATGTTGTCACCTTAAGAAACAAAAAATAATTAGAAGACCCCAAGGGTAAAGATGTGGAAGAGAGTGGTCATGATGAGAAAGAAAGATCTTAACCATCAAGTTAGGGGGTAGATGAGGGAAAAGAAAACCTTATGTGCCTCTGGTACCGTACAAACCACCCATACCATTTTCACAAAGATTCGCCAAGGCTAAAATTGAAGAGTAGTTTAGAAAGTTTGTGGAACTTTTGAAAAAGGTAAATATAAATATTTCGTTAACTGAAACACTGTCTCAAATGCCATCATATGCTAAGTTTTTGAAAGAAATTTTGTCAAACAAAAGAAAACTTGACAACAATGAGACGATTGCTCTAATTAAGGAATGTAGTGCCATAATTCAGAATAAATTGCCTCCCAAACTTAAAGATCGTTTTTCTATTCCTTGTGTTATTGGTGATATAAGTTTTGAACGTGCTTTGCGTGATTTTGGGGCTAGTGTGAGCCTCATGCCTTTATTGGTTTGTAAGAAGCTTGATGTGGACGAGTTAAAGTCTACAAAATATTTCTTACAGCCAACTGACGGATCTATCAAGTATCTGATGGAAATATTAGAAGATGTTCTTACCAAAGTAGGATATTTGTTTATATCGACTGACTTTGTGGTGTTGGAAATGGAAGAGGACTCCCAAGTCCCAATTCTTCTTGGCAGAACTTTTCTAGCCACATCAGGAGCTGTTATTGATGTGAAATATGGGAAGCTTGTTTTCAATGTGGGTGATGAAAAGATTGAATTTAATTTGTCTAACCTTATGAAAAGTCATTCTCTTGAATATTCATTGAAAGGTTGATTTAATTGATCATTTTGTTAAGTAGTGTCCTTTTGGACCACTATCACAAGATGGGCTGGAAGCAAGCTTGATTAGAAGCACAAGTCATGAAGAGTTAGAGAAGGAAGCTGGTGCATATGCTAAATTGTTGGATGAAAAACCTTCTCTTCCAAACTTAAATTTTGAGGCATTGGCAACAAAAAATTCAGCACCTCTTTCAAAAGAGGCTCCACATGTAGAACTTAAGTCTTTGCCATCAAATCTCAAGTATGAATTTCTTGGCAAAATTCTACATTTCTTGTCATTGTAAGTGTTGAATTAAATGGTGAAGAAATTGAAAAATTGCTTGGAGTCCTCAAGATGTACCTAAAAGCTATTGGGTATACTATTGATGACTTACAAGGAATTAATCCATCAATTTGCATACAAAAGATAATACTTGAAGAGGACTATAAACCCTCTATTAAGTACAGATGAGGTTAAACCTAACATAAAAGAAGTTGTGAAAAAAGAGGTAATTAAACTCCTAGATGCTAGGGAAATTTACCTTATCTATGATAACAAACGGGTTAGTCTCATTCAAGTAGTTCCTAAAAAGGGAGGTACCACTATTGTTTTAAAAATGAAAATAAAATAAAATGAATCCATTGCAACTAGGAAAGTTACAAGGTGGAATGTGTTTATAGATTATAGAAAACTGAACAAGGCAACTTGTAAAGATCACTTACCCCTCCCCTATATTGACCAAATGTTAGAAAGGTTAGCAAATCATTCACATTTTTGCTATTTAGATTGTTATTATGTTTTTTTTTTCTTT
Organism: Cicer arietinum; assembly: GCF_000331145.2. NCBI lineage: Eukaryota > Viridiplantae > Streptophyta > Magnoliopsida > Fabales > Fabaceae > Cicer > Cicer arietinum. The sequence continues at coordinate 39,364,138 of NC_021161.2, forward strand.
CCAAATTCCAATTCTTCCTAGCGGCCAAGAGAAAACCATGTGTACTTGTCCTTTATGGCACTTATGCTTATAGGAGAATTCCTTTTGGTTTATGCAGTCTACCTGTTACCTTTCAACGTTGCATGATGTTAATTTTTTATGATTTTATTGAGGATATAATGGAAGTATTCATAGATGACTTTTCTGTGTATGGATCTAGTTTCTATAGTTGTTTGGCCAATCTTGAAAGGTATTTGAAAGGTGTGAATAGGTTAACATTGTGTTAAATTGGGAGAAATGTCATTTTATGGTTAGATAAGGAATTATTATTGGACATTTGGTGTCCGAGCGAGGCATTGAGGTAGGCAGGGCAAAGATTGAGGAAATAGAGAAATTGTCACCTCCCATCTAGGGGCATGTGGGATATTATAGCTGATTCATTAAATATTTTTCTAAAATTTCTAAATCTCTAACCAATCTGCTCCTTAAATATGCAACTTTTGTCTTTGGTGAAATTTTTCATGAGTCATTTTGCAGGTTCAAAGAAGCTTTGATATTTGCCCCAATTATACTGCCACTTGATTGGATTCTTCCATTTGAAATCATGTGCGTTGCTAGCGATTTTTTTGTAGGTGCAGTTTTGGGGCAGAGAAAAACAAGAAAGTTCATGATATCTATTACACCAATAGGACTTTGGATGAAGCTCAAGTTAACTATGCCAAAACTGAGAAAAAGTTATTGACAATAGTGTTTACCATTAAAAGATGGCGTTCCTACTTGGGGGGATCGAAGATAATTGTCTACATAGACCATGCAAAAATCAAATATATCTTGAGCAAGTAAGATGTTAACCCGAGGTTGATTCAATGGATTCTACTTCTCAAAGAGTTTGATTTAGTAATTTTAGACAAAAAGGGGATTGAAAATGTGGTGGTCCATCACCTTTCAAGGCTATATGAAAAATATGAAAATGAGTTACCATTAGATGATGCATTTTTAGATGAGCAATTATTTTCTCTTGCACAAATAGAAACACCATGATATGTTGATTATGTGAACTACCTAGCAGCTGGAGTGCTACCCCCAAATTTTAACTATCAACAAAAGAATAAATTTTTCTCGGATCTTAAACACTATTATTGGGATGAACATCTGCTTTTTAAGAGGTGAGCTGATGGAGCTTTCAGAAGATGAATTCCTGAAGAAGAAATGGAAAGCATTATGATTCACTATCATTTCCGTGTTCACGGCGAACATGCTAGTTCCTCAAAAACTATAGCAAAGATACTTCGAGCAGACATCTACTAACCCACATTCTTCAAAGATGTGCATCACATTGTACTTCAATGTGATGAATGCCACTATATCGGAAACATATCAAAAAGAAATGAAATGTCTTAGAACCATATCCTTGCAACGGTAGATTACGTGTCCAAGTGGATTGAAGTTGTGGCTTCCCAAACAAATGATGCTAAGGTAGTGATTAAGCTTTTTAAAAGGGTAAACTTTATGAGGTTTGGTGTGCCAAAAATGGTGATCAATGATGGTGGTTCTCATTTCATAGCTAAGCAGTTTGAAGGCTTGCTAAAATAGTATGGGGTGGAGCACATAATTGCCAAAACATATTACCCTCAAACTAGCAAACAAGTAGAAGTTTCCAATATAGACAAGAGAACTCTCGAGAAAATTGTCTATGCGTCAAGGAAGGACTGGTCCATGAAGCTAGATGATGGGCTTTGGGCCTACCATACAACATACAAGACTCCTATTAGTATGACTCCTTACGAGTTGATCTATGGAAAATCTTGTCACCTTGCAGTTGAGTTCGAACGTAAATCATACTGGGCAATAAAGACTTTTAACTTAGATTTGAAGGCTCCTAGAGAAAAAAAGGAAGCTCCAACTCAGTGAACTTGATGAGTTGAGGTTGGACGGTTGTGAGAATTCTAAACTCTACAAGGAAAGAACCAAGAAGTAGCATGATAAACAAAAAACTAGAAGGGATTTCAAGGAAGGTGAGTTCATGTTACTTTTCAATCCACAATTGAAGTTGTTTCCAGGTAAACTTTATTCGAGGTGATTTGGGCCATTTCAAATCTACAAGGTTTCCCGTTTTGAACTGTAGAAATCTAGAGTGAGGCCACTGGAGTTTTCACTATGAATGGTCAAACGTTGAAGCATTATGTAGTTGAAAATCCAATAGAGACGTAAGTCTTATCCTTTGATCTCCAACTTAAGATTTACAAAACGAAGGTCAAGCTAAAAACCATAAACAAGTGTTGCGTGGGAGGCAACCCACTGTTTTAATTTTTCAAAATATTCTTTTTGTTTATAGACTAAGAAAAAAAATGTAGAAAATATGGGAAGGTAGCAAGAATTACAGCCTGATAGTAATGTCCATTAGTGTCGTAATGGTCCAAACCCCTGCACTTGCAAATATATCACTAAGGCATTACGAATTACAGCCAGGTTGTAATGGCCATTATGACCGTAATGCGTGCACATGACCACTTTCCACCACCGCCATAATCTTGTGAATTTTTGTACCCATTTCATGACTATTTCAATTTTTACATTGAGGACAATGTCCGATCCAAGCATGGGGGATGCACTTGTTTGCTTGTTTTCTTAGTGTGTTAATTTTTTTCTTCTTGTTTTGTAATAAAAATAAATAAACAAATATTTTATCCTTGTTTGAAAGAAAACCTTTTGATATCCTTGATAGAGAACCATAATTTATGTGCATGTTGTTAAATATGCAACGAACTCACCTTTGGAAGTCACACTTTAAGTTTGATAAATTAACACATTCTCTGATAGCATGTTCTCATTGATTTAGCTACTAAATATAAGTTTTGGGCTTATATAGGGGTTTGCGTTACATCATCAAGTATTGAGGGTGTACACGACTCGGCTCGTCCTGCGAACCCAACTTGGTCCAAAAGCAACAGGTTGGGTCTGACCCAGTCCAAATAAACAAGGAAAAAAAAAAGACATCACAAGGTAAAAAATGGACCGGGTTCGGGCGACCCTCCGGGTTACCTGTCTTGTCCCAAAATACACTAAGGGCAATGGATTATTATTATTTTTTATAATTATTTTACCTTATACTACTACAGTAACTTAATTTAGGGCTTGAATTTTTATTTTCTTTCCTTTATTCACTTTTCTTTTAATAGACGATCCTCCTTGTGTTCCTCTTGTTTTCTGTGTGTGGAATATTATTGTCTTCTCCAATCATACTACCATAATCTTTCTATGAAGCTATATAGCGATACTACTATATCATCAACTTGATTTTGTGTGTCTTTTGTGTATAACTGACATTTGGTATTAGAAACAAATCATAATAAATATTTCAATGTTTGTTTATTCAACCATGTCTAATCATATCTATGTTACCATACTGTATAACCTTCTGCATCTTTTAAATTGTATATTCATCCTTGTAATTTTACAAAAAAATCTAAAGCAAAAAAAGTAAAGTTGAGTTGTTGTTGTTGTCGTTGTTGTCATCGTTATCGTCGTCATCGCTGCGTTTTCGTTGTCGTCACCGTTGCCGTCGACTCCGTCGCCGTCGTCGCCGTTGTCGTCGCCGTCGCCGTCATTGCCGTTGTCGTCGCCGTCATCTTTGCCATCGCCGTTGTCGTCGTTATCGTTGTCGTCGTCGTCGTTGTCGTCGTTGTTGTTGTCGTTGTTGTTATTGCGTTGTTGTTGTTGTACTCTTTAATTTATAAGACAATATTGTTTTTATACTACTATTGATTAAAAAGTAAGACTATTAGGTGATGAAAAATCTATGGGTCGAGTAAAAAGTATGTTACTTGTTTTGATTAAAATATTTGTATTTTATATGAAAAGGTTATGAGTTACTACTTTTGAATGAATTGACAAGTGGTAATCGTAGCTGGTTTGTTATGAGTTACTTTAAATTTTTTTTTTTAAAAGAAGTTCAAGAATTACTAGTTTGCGACTTGTCTTGGGACCAACTTAGTCTCGTATTATTTCGTCCCGTCTTTATTGAACCTGCAGCTAATTGGGTTTGATCGGGTTAAGTGATGGCTTATGATCTAAAAATTTGCCCGATCAAATATAGGGACCAAGTAAGGAACATACCAAACCCAACCTATCTCGTCCTTTGTACACCATGCCTCTTTCTTAATTTTAAATGATTTTTCACTATTGAATGTGTTCTCTACAACTTGACTTTCAAGCGTCTTAAGGCTAAATTTTCTTGTGATCATGTTTGAAGAAAAAGTACTATAGGATTTTTTTTCGGTCTCATGACTTGTTTTGTTTTATACTTTTCACTAGTTTCCCACTTTGAGCCTTTCATGAATGATTTTTCTTGGTCCCTTGCTTTATTGATAAAATCATTATTGAGTTCCTTTTTGAATATAGTGGAATAACTTAGAAATAAAGAAAATAAATAGAAGAAAATAAAAATAAAAAAGAGAGAATTTTTATTAGTCCCGATTTGAAAGGACACAATAAGGTGATCTACTCGGAGTAACAAATTTGACTGATGAATAAAATTTTGGCCGATGAATAAAAATTTGAATGCGTTGAGCTCTAATTATGTAAAAAGGTTACTTGTAATCAAATGTTTATTTTGCTATAGCCTTTTAAATATTTTTTGTTTTTGTTTTTCCCTACCTATTGTCCCTTAGTCTCGTTACATCTTTAAAAAGTGTTTTTGATTCATATATGCTCTGATGAGAGATATAATGAAAATTTGGTTAATAGTAAAAAATATTAAATTAGAGATGTAGAGGAGATTTGATTATGCACAAACAATCAAATGAAGTATAAATTAAAAATGTTGAAACAAACAAACTCATATAAATTAAGACCTGTGCAAAAAACAATAGAATAACCTATAACATTTAAAAAAAAAAATTGTAAATTAATCATTGAATATTTTTAAAGTAATATACAATTTTAGTATATTTTTTCTTATTAGTGCTCGGGTATATATTCTATTTCTCTAACACAAAAGAAAATATTTATCTCTAAAATTATTCATGAAAACAAAGACTCACATTCCAAAATATTAGACTTATTGATTGAATGAACGATAAATAAGAGCATAGTTTTATTTGATAACAAAAGTAATCAAAATCAAATAGTCACGTCTTATCATTCTCAACATTATTTTGTATTTTTGTGTAAAAAATAGTACTTTGAATTTCTTTATTATAAATTATCTTTAAAAAGAATACAATCAAAATATCTTTTAAAGAGACACATGACATAACTCCTCTAATTAAAAATTAATTATTCAAAGTTTAATTAGAAATGAGACACAAAACATAAGATATAAGAAACAATAATAAATTTAATTAGACAAAACATAAATAGTACATTCAAGTTAAAAAATAAAAATCATATAAAAATCAATGCTTACAAATATATTTCAAATCAATGCTTAGAAAATAAATATTCTATTTTTTTATTGGAAAAACGTTTTCTTAAGTAATTGAATGTTTATAAAAAAAATAAAATATATTTAAACAATCATTCATATTTTTTTAATTATATCTTTTAGAGTTAAAATAACTCATTTTTTATTACAAATATTTCAATTTTTTTAATTTCATTTTTTTCCTTTTTTCACATAACAAATAATTTTATAAACTTAAAAATATACAAATATTAAAAAAAGAATGTTGATCAAGTTAAAATATTATACATCATAAATATCACTTTCAAAATTTATAAAAAATTCACATTTTTTTTATTTTAAATTAGGTGCGCATTATATTCTAATTTTAATATGATTTGTGCATAACAATTATGTCAGAAAATGAAAAGTGGATTTATTTGCCATGGATTTGTCCCCTCTCCTAACTCACCCACCCCACCCCCCAATTGTTGGCCCAATCCACCCCCAAATTGTCGGTTCTAGGTCCATCCCCCATATAATTTCTTCTCAAAGAGGAATATAATAAAAATAATTTCTATAAAAAAAATGTTAGAAAAAGATCTTAATTCAATTGATTAAATATTCATATTGTTTGGTTGAATATTATGTTTTAGATTTAAATTTAAACTCATTAAGCTATATATAAATTTCTTTACAATTTTATTTATAATAAAAAACATGTTGCAATATCTTCCCAAGTCTTATATTAGTGACTATTTATCTTTGGCTTAAATGTACTTTTGATTTTTTAAATTTTCTAATTGTGCAATTTTGATCATTCTACTTTTTTTTGAGCGATATTGTTCCTCTAATTTTATCTCCTTTCTAAATTCTAAGTTCCCATCCTAATTTTGATCAAAATTTACTGATCATAAAATACTTAAGTAGATAATATTGGAAACTACTAACTCACTAGCTACATCAAGTTGTCAACATCGATCTGGCATTTCAAGTCGCGGCTCCACTACAATTTCATTGTTTGTCTCAGTTTATGTATAATTATTTACTACCGTCTGAGACGTTTTCTCATATATTCATAATAAAGAGTCACCAAGTAAAATTCAAAGATAAAAACTAACATTTATGAAATCATTAAAACTCATGTAACATATTCATATCATAATATCAACTCTAAAACTAACACATCTCATTTAGCCTCGATGCAATTCTTGTATGCCAATCCACATGATTTCATAATATCTCCCCCTTCACATAGGGTGGTGGATCACCATCCAACATGAACCACATATTTCTATATTTGGGAGGAAGATCGTTGATAAACAATTAATTTGATTGTTGTGGACAAAATAAAAATGCATTTAAGTCTTATCTTTTCCCCCTCTTTAACTAACAAATACAAAAGTCTTATCAATCACCACTTAATTACTTATATATATATACCACTTGTTTAGAGATAACATTATACAAACTTGTAGTTCTTGATAATCCTCATCCTATGTAGTTGATCCAAACTTAAGCATTCCTTGTAAACATGTCTTCTGCTTCAATATTAACCATACTTGTTTTCCTTCTCTTCACTTTCATTTTCACATATCTTGTATTCAAACTTTTCTTACATCCAAAAGAAAAAAGCATAAACAATAAAAAGGCACCAGGTCCAGCAAAACTTCCAATAATCGGAAATCTCAACTTATTAGGCACTCTTCCCCATCGATCTCTTCATTCACTTTCCATCAAATATGGTCCCATCATGTCCTTACAATTGGGCCAAGTCCCAACTATTATCGTTTCATCTTCAAAAGCAGCAGAATTATTCCTCAAAACTCATGATATTGTTTTTGCAAGTCGACCAAAGATTCAAGGAACTGAGCTCATCTCTTACGGTTCCAAAGGGTTGGGTTTTGCTGAGTATGGTCCTTATTGGCGTAGTATGAGGAAATTGTGCACTTTGAAACTTCTCAGTCCTTCCAAAGTTGAGATGTTTGGTCCTATTAGAAAGGAGGAGTTGGGTGTTTTGGTTAAGTCATTGGAGAAAGCTTCTATGGTGGGTGAAGTTGTGAATGTTAGTGAGGTTGCAGGGAACCTTATAGAGGATGTTATATATAAGATGATATTGGGTAAGAGTAAGTATGAACAATTTGACTTGAAGAAGTTGGTTCAAGAAGCAATGGCTTTGATCGGAACTTTTAATATGGCTGATTATGTTCCTTGGTTAGGTGCATTTGATCTTCAGGTATGTATGTTTTTGATTTAACTCACTAACTCTAGTGGTCAAGAATTCGGTTCGGTTCAGTCTGTAAAAATTAAAGAAAAAAAAAAAAGACAAATTGTATACAATTTTAGAGATTCAATTTTTCTTCTTATACAATAAAGGGGCTATGTGATTTTATCTCAATTTTGTCCTAATTTTTACTTTTGAGTATTGTGATTGTACGATTTTAGTCGTCACTTTGAGTGATAAACATCTAAAAAGATAATAACTTTGTGCAATCGAAAAGTGGGGATGAAGTTGCACAATCTCAAAACTTCACTAAAAGTAGGAAATGCAAAAAAATTCGAGAACACTTTGAAACTTAATATTGAATCAATTCCTAAATATTTTTTTCATGCCCTTAAATTTGCCATTTATCAATTTTAGTCTGTATTATAAAAATAGATTGTGTATTTCTTCAAATAAAGAAAATTTGGATTTGAGTGTTTGTAGTTTTTATTTAGTCTTTGTAGTATATTTAATCTTTATATTTTCTTAAGCTCTAATTTAACCGATAAATCGTGATATTATTAGATTAGAACTTATATTTTCAATTTTCATATACTTTTATGATCTTTATAAGTTTTGACGTCATTAACTTAACTCTTTGCTAGGGATTAACACGAGCTTTTAAAAGAGTGAGTAAATCACTTGATGAAGTTTTGGAGGTGATAATAACAGAGCATGAACAAGCTACTAAAATAGACAAAACTCATCGTGAAGACTTTGTAAACATACTTCTCTCAATAATGCACCAACCCATAGAATTCGAAAATGAACACAATCTTATTATTGATCGAACTAACATCAAAGCTATTTTACTAGACATGATTGTGGCAGGAATTGATACTTCTTCTACCGTGATTGAGTGGGCTTTATCTGAACTTATAAGACATCCAAGAGTGATGAAAAACCTTCAAGATGAGATAACAAATGAAGTAGGAAATAAGAGAATGGTTGAAGAGAATGATTTAAATAAGTTGAATTACTTAGATATGGTTGTTAATGAAACCTTGAGGCTTTATCCTGTTGGACCCTTACTAATTCCTCGTGAGTGTAGAGAGAGCATAACAATTGATGGTTATTTTATAAAGGAAAAGACACGAGTAATGATAAATGTATGGGCAATTGGAAGAGATCCTAATGTTTGGTCAGAAAATGCTGATGAATTTTATCCAGAGAGATTTGTTGACAAGAAAATGAATTATCAAGGACAAGAGTTTGATTCTATTCCATTTGGTTCTGGTCGTAGGCGTTGTCCTGGGATTCAATTGGGTTTGGTTACTGTTAAATTGGTTATAGCTCAATTGGTGCATTGCTTTAATTGGGAACTTCCATATAATATGAGTCCTTCCAATTTGAATATGGAGGAGAAATTTGGACTCACTATGCCAAGAGCTCAACACTTGTATGCAATACCCTAATTTTTACTTTTGAGTATTGTGATTGTACGATTTTAGTCGTCACTTTGAGTGATAAACATCTAAAAAGATAATAACTTTGTGCAATCGAAAAGTGGGGATGAAGTTGCACAATCTCAAAACTTCACTAAAAGTAGGAAATGCAAAAAAATTCGAGAACACTTTGAAACTTAATATTGAATCAATTCCTAAATATTTTTTTCATGCCCTTAAATTTGCCATTTATCAATTTTAGTCTGTATTCTGAAAATAGATTGTGTATTACTTCAAATAAAGAAAATTTGGATTTGAGTCTTTGTAGTTTTTGTTTAGTCTTTGTAGTATATTTAATCTTTATATCTTCTTAAGCTCTAATTCAACTCATAAATGGTGATATTGTTACATTAAAACTTATATTTTCAATTTTCATATACTTTTATGATTTTGATAAGTTTTGTGAAAGTATTTAATTAGTAATTGACGTCATTAACTTAACTCTTTGCTAGGGATTAACACGAGCTTTTAAAAGAGTGAGTAAATCACTTGATGAAGTTTTGGAGGTGATAATAACAGAGCATGAACAAGCTACTAAAATAGACAAAACTCATCGTGAAGACTTTGTAAACATACTTCTCTCAATAATGCACCAACCCATAGAATTCGAAAATGAACACAATCTTATTATTGATCGAACTAACATCAAAGCTATTTTACTAGACATGATTGTGGCAGGAATTGATACTTCTTCTACCGTGATTGAGTGGGCTTTATCTGAACTTATAAGACATCCAAGAGTGATGAAAAACCTTCAAGATGAGATAACAAATGAAGTAGGAAATAAGAGAATGGTTGAAGAGAATGATTTAAATAAGTTGAATTACTTAGATATGGTTGTTAATGAAACCTTGAGGCTTTATCCTGTTGGACCCTTACTAATTCCTCGTGAGTGTAGAGAGAGCATAACAATTGATGGTTATTTTATAAAGGAAAAGACACGAGTAATGATAAATGTATGGGCAATTGGAAGAGATCCTAATGTTTGGTCAGAAAATGCTGATGAATTTTATCCAGAGAGATTTGTTGACAAGAAAATGAATTATCAAGGACAAGAGTTTGATTCTATACCATTTGGTTCTGGTCGTAGGCGTTGTCCTGGGATTCAATTGGGTTTGGTTACTGTTAAATTGGTTATAGCTCAATTGGTGCATTGCTTTAATTGGGAACTTCCATATAATATGAGTCCTTCCAATTTGAATATGGAGGAGAAATTTGGACTCAGTATGCCAAGAGCTCAACACTTGTATGCAATACCGAGTTATCGCTTGGCAGGAGATGCCAAACATGAATAAGTCCATAAAGGACAATAAATGTTTGGATTCAAGAAGTTTATTTAAATATAAAGATGTTCTGTTAATGATGTTTCTATAAAATAAGTTAATGAATATTGCTAGTAGTTTATAAATTTATGTAGCCAATATTTGATGTCTTTGTGGTAAACAACTTATTCAGTTAACTGTTATTTGAATAAGAGCTTATCACATAACAACCTATGTTTAAGTAGAGAATGAGTCATAAGAAGACTATTGAATTTATATGTTCTGCATGTAGTAGTGAGTGAGTGCCATACCTAAATTTCTTACTTCAGGGGAATGATTGCTGAAACATTATCCAATTAGCAAATAAAGTTAAGTCTAGGATTGTATTTAAGTTTAGTCCAATAATTAATTAATTTTTTTTTGTTTTATTTCTATTAAAATCACTAAATTAAAGAAATATTTGCATGATTAAATATAGTTTTAGACAATTTAAATATTTTAATTTATTATTTTCATGATTTAATATATTAAAGAACTTTGAATATTTTTTTAATTGTATCAAAAATATTTGGTAGTTTGTAATTTAATAATTTATGGTTAATTGCAGTTTTCGTCCCCCTACGTTAGCTGAATCGCGAAAGTAGTCCTCCCATTTTGGTTCCCCAAACAGAATTTTGGTCCAAAATTTGATGAAATTTCATTTTTTAAAGCCGTACTACACCGTTTATGATCATATATTTCAGGTACAATTGTTGCAAATGAGATCTTGAGGCATGGTGTGACTTAAATAAATGCAAAAAAAATAAAATTTTATCAAGTTTTGGACCAAAATTGTGTTTGAGGGACTAAAACTGGGGAGAAATAAAATGGGGGACTACTTTTGTGATTCAGCTAAAATAGGGGGACCAAAACTGCAATTAAGCCAATAATTTATGTTAGTTCAAACACTAATAGCATATACAAAAATATGTGTACTAAGATACTCATAAAGTACGGTTATAGAGATTAAGATTGATATCCACGTAGAGATACAAATATAGATATAGATACTTTTTTTCAAACTGTGAGTTCGGAAACTACAACCTTAATTAGACCCAATTTTTAGTCATAGAATGTAAATCCGTATACAATTGCATTATGGGGAGGCCCGCTCTAGTTGTACCAGAGGCAGTTTTAAAACTAAGATATCATATTTTAGATGAAAAGATAGGAACTGTGGAAGCCGACCTTGAGGCATCTAAACAATGTTTCTTGGCTTTATTAAAGAACACCAAGATCGACATAAAGCTAAAATCCAAGATTGTGATACCTAAAAGAAGTATTTCAGCCATCAGCATACTAATGACAAATATTGATGCTAGGAGGTGACAAGAAGGTATTTGAGGAAGTTGACTCCGTCAAAAGGGAATAAATGCGACCAAAGCCAGATAGATCCTTTAAAGAAGTAGAAATAAGAAATGAGCCAGGAAGGGTTATGAAAATAGGGGCCGATCTTACACCCAAAGTAAAATAGAACCTTATCACTTGCTTGAAGGACAATACAAATTTATTTGCATGGACCACTTGTGAGATGCTGGGAATAGACCTTGAGATCGATTTCCATAAATTGTCCATTGATATGAAGTATTGATGGGTTGCATAAGGCCGCCATAAATAGTTGTCATAGAAGGCCAAAGCCTCCAAGAAAGTAGTTGATGATCTAGTAAAGACTAATTTTGTAATCGAGGCCAAGTATACAACTTGACTCTCCAACTTTGTACTTGTCAAAAAGAGCAATAATAAATGGCATATGCATTGATTATATTGATCTCAACAAAACCTTCCCTAAGGATGCTTACCCCTCCCCAAATATAGACAAGCTAGTAGACAATTCTTCTAGTTTCAAACTTCTAAGGTGTTGGGAAATTAAGAGATGAACTTTTAAAACTCTTATAAAATTAATCTCAAGAGCGAAAAATTTATTTAGCCAAAGATCACGTAAGCACACAATTTCACTAGAATGGTACATGTGTTTACCTCTTGAAACGTCGAAGAGACAAGTCACCAACACGAATAATCTCTCTTGAAGCGTACTTTAACTTTAATCATCAACGCGAAGGTTATATCGGCGTCTTTATATAGTCCACATGAGCACAAAAGAAAATGTGGTGTTATCCATTTTATTAGGGTAATTACAATCATGATTACTTGAGGAATGTGTGAGTCGATCTTCCTTGTCTTGGGATTGTAGGATTTCAAATGATGAATATCTAACCATTTCTATTTCTATATGTCATTGTATAGATCCTTTAATCCAATCTTAGTATGAATCATGTTCATACTTGGATATCAAATAATATACCGAAAGGTGGATTTGATATCCTACCTCTAAAATTGGACAAGAGAATCAAATCTTGAAAATAAATTTTGGTTGTCTTGAAATCATGAAAGATATATTCTCTTAAAGAATTTTGTTAATACATCAATCATGAAAAGAAGTTGGTTATTAGTTAAAAATACGTTTTTGCTCTTTGAAAGAAGACATTAGTTATAACTATTTATCTTATTTTTAAGAGTCTGACGCTCATGACTTGGAGAAGGTTAATTTTATTGTATCCATCATTATGAAAAACTACAATTCTAAGACTTTACTTTTTATTGCGAATTTTAATAAAAAATCACTATCAACATTTACTGTTTTAACTAATCA
>NC_021161.2:39390847-39409158 GCF_000331145.2 Cicer arietinum
AGATCGATTTCCATAAATTGTCCATTGATATGAAGTATTGATGGGTTGCATAAGGCCGCCATAAATAGTTGTCATAGAAGGCCAAAGCCTCCAAGAAAGTAGTTGATGATCTAGTAAAGACTAATTTTGTAATCGAGGCCAAGTATACAACTTGACTCTCCAACTTTGTACTTGTCAAAAAGAGCAATAATAAATGGCATATGCATTGATTATATTGATCTCAACAAAACCTTCCCTAAGGATGCTTACCCCTCCCCAAATATAGACAAGCTAGTAGACAATTCTTCTAGTTTCAAACTTCTAAGGTGTTGGGAAATTAAGAGATGAACTTTTAAAACTCTTATAAAATTAATCTCAAGAGCGAAAAATTTATTTAGCCAAAGATCACGTAAGCACACAATTTCACTAGAATGGTACATGTGTTTACCTCTTGAAACGTCGAAGAGACAAGTCACCAACACGAATAATCTCTCTTGAAGCGTACTTTAACTTTAATCATCAACGCGAAGGTTATATCGGCGTCTTTATATAGTCCACATGAGCACAAAAGAAAATGTGGTGTTATCCATTTTATTAGGGTAATTACAATCATGATTACTTGAGGAATGTGTGAGTCGATCTTCCTTGTCTTGGGATTGTAGGATTTCAAATGATGAATATCTAACCATTTCTATTTCTATATGTCATTGTATAGATCCTTTAATCCAATCTTAGTATGAATCATGTTCATACTTGGATATCAAATAATATACCGAAAGGTGGATTTGATATCCTACCTCTAAAATTGGACAAGAGAATCAAATCTTGAAAATAAATTTTGGTTGTCTTGAAATCATGAAAGATATATTCTCTTAAAGAATTTTGTTAATACATCAATCATGAAAAGAAGTTGGTTATTAGTTAAAAATACGTTTTTGCTCTTTGAAAGAAGACATTAGTTATAACTATTTATCTTATTTTTAAGAGTCTGACGCTCATGACTTGGAGAAGGTTAATTTTATTGTATCCATCATTATGAAAAACTACAATTCTAAGACTTTACTTTTTATTGCGAATTTTAATAAAAAATCACTATCAACATTTACTGTTTTAGCTAATCACATATTAAAGAGAGATTGTTACTCATAACAAAGTCTTTGTGTGAACGATAATTTTTACTATGCGATAATACTGTACACTTGCGGTCCTATCAAGTTTTTGGTGCCATTGCTGGGGATTTAGCTTTTTTAGAGTATTGTGACACTTTGAAAATGAATGGAGTGACTAGTGATGCCATTTGACTAAGGTTTTTCCCTTTTTCATTAAGGGATAGAGCTAAAGCTTGGCTACATCCATTGCCTTCTAAATTCATTACCACATAAGATTAGTTAAAACAAGCATTCGTTGCTAGATATTTTCCACCAAGCAAAACTGTACAATTGAGAAATCAAATCATAAGTTTTTCTCAAAATGAAGGAGAATTGCTCTGTGAAGTTTGGGAGCGCTTGAAGCTGATGCTGAGATTGTGCCCTCATAATTGGTTTGAGAGATGACTAATTTTCCATACACTCTACAATGGACTCTCATATACTACAAGAACAGCAGTAGATGCTACTGCAGGAAGAACGCTGATGAACCAGAACATAGAAGAAACCTATGCTCTTATTGAAGAACGGCACAAAACCACTACTAATGGTCAAATGATCGATCTCCTCAGAAGAAAGGAGGTAGGTATGAAGTTGATGCATTAGATCATATTGCTTCTAAGGTAGTTCCATTATTTCAAAAATTTGAAAAATTGAATGTAAATGTTGTCTCACCAAATGTTTCCCCTTGTTAAATTTGTGTTATTGTTGGTCATGTGGCTGTTGAATTGCCGGTTGGAATGTCTGCTAATGGTGGGGGTGGATAATGAGCAAGTTAATTATCTTAACAATCCTAAAAAATTGACCATTTTTCCAATACTTACAATGAAATGTTGAAGAACCATCCAAATTTTTCCTAAAAATATCTTCCCCTTAATCCCATCCATGAACCAATGGTTAAACATTATGGTTTCCAAGGACTAAGTCCTTTCAACAGCCCCCAAAAATCTAGCTTAGAAAATTTGTTGGAAAATTTTGTGTTGACTCAAAGCAAACAAAATGGGGAGTTTAAAAATCAAAAGCAATAAGCGAATAAAGCACTTAGGCAGTTAGCATCTAACGTAGATTCCATGGCCAAACACAATAAAATGTTTGAAACACAAATCCCCCAATTGGCTCAATAAGTTGCTTTATCCTTTAGATCTTCCAATGTGTTCTCGGAGCAGCCTGAACCTAACCCCAAGGGACAGTTAAATGTTGTCACCTTAAGAAACAAAAAGTAATTAGAAGACCCCAAGGGTAAAGATGTGGAAGAGAGTGGTCATGATGAGAACGAAAGAGCTTGACCATCAAGTTAGAGGGTAGATGAGGGAAAAGAAAACCTTATATGCCTCTGGTACCGTACAAACCACCCATACCATTTTCACAAAGATTCACCAAGGCTAAAATTGAAGAGCAGTTTAGAAAGTTTGTGGAACTTTTGAAAAAGGTAAATATAAATATTTCGTTAACTGAAGCACTGTCTCAAATGCCATCATATGCTAAGTTTTTGAAAGAAATTTTATCAAACAAAAGAAAACTTGACAACAATGAGACGATTGCTCTAATTAAGGAAAGTAGTGCCATAATTCAGAATAAATTTCCTCCCAAACTTAAAGATCGTTTTTCTATTCCTTGTGTTATTGGTGATATAAGTTTTGAACGTGCTTTGCGTGATTTTGGGGCTAGTGTGAGCCTCATGCCTTTATTGGTTTGTAAGAAGCTTGATGTGGACGAGTTAAAGTCTACAAAATATTTCTTACAGCTAGCTGACGGATCTATCAAGTATCTGATGGAAATATTAGAAGATGTTCTTACCAAAGTGGGATATTTGTTTATATCGACTGACTTTGTGGTGTTGGAAATGGAAGAGGACTCCCAAGTCCCAATTCTTCTTGGCAGAACTTTTCTAGCCACATCAGGAGCTGTTATTGATGTGAAATATGGGAAGCTTGTTTTCAATGTGGGTGATGAAAAGATTGAATTTAATTTGTCTAACCTTATGAAAAGTCATTCTCTTGAATATTCATTGAAAGGTTGATTTAATTGATCATTTTGTTAAGTAGTGTCCTTTTGGACCACTATTACAAGATGGGCTGGAAGCAAGCTTGATTGGAAGCACAAGTCATGAAGACTTAGAGAAGGAAGCTGGTGCATATGCTAAATTGTTGGATGAAAAACCTTTTCTTCCAAACTTAAATTTTGAGGCATTGGAAACAAAAAATTCAGCACCTCTTTCAAAAGAGGCTCCACATGTAGAACTTAAGTCTTTGCCTTCAAATCTCAAGTATGAATTTCTTGGCAAAATTCTACATTTCTTGTCATTGTAAGTGTTGAATTAAATGGTGAAGAAATTGAAAAATTGCTTGGAGTCCTCAAGATGTACCTAAAAGCTATTGGGTATACTATTGATGGCTTACAAGGAATTAATCCATCAATTTGCATACAAAAGATAATACTTGAAGAGGACTATAAACCCTCTATTAAGTACAGATGAGGTTAAACCTAACATAAAAGAAGTTGTGAAAAAAGAGGTAATTAAACTCCTAGATGCTAGGGTAATTTACCTTATCTATGATAACAAATGGGTTAGTCTCATTCAAGTAGTTCCTAAAAAGGGAGGTACCACTATTGTTTTAAAAATGAAAAAAATAAAATAAAATGAATCCATTGCAACTAGGAAAGTTACAAGGTGGAATGTGTTTATAGATTATAGAAAACTGAACAAGGCAACTTGTAAAGATCACTTACCCCTCTCCTATATTGACCAAATGTTAGAAAGGTTAGCAAATCATTCACATTTTTGCTATTTAGATTGTTATTCTGGTTTTTTTTTCTTTCCAAATTCCAATTCTTCCTAGCGACCAAGAGAAAACCACGTGTACTTGTCCTTTATGGCACTTATGCTTATAGGAGAATTCCTTTTGGTTTATGCAGTCTACATGTTACCTTTCAACGTTGCATGATGTTAATTTTTTTATGATTTTATTGAGGATATAATGGAAGTATTCATAGATGACTTTTCTGTGTATGGATCTAGTTTCTATAGTTGTTTGGCCAATCTTGAAAGGTATTTGAAAGGTGTGAATAAGTTAACATTGTGTTAAATTGGGAGAAATGCCATTTTATGGTTAGAGAAGGAATTATTATTGGACATTTGGTGTCCGAGTGAGGTATTGAGGTAGGCAGGGCAAAGATTGAGGAAATAGAGAAAATGTCACCTCCCATCTAGGGGCATGTGGGATATTACAGCTGATTCATTAAATATTTTTCTAAAATTTCTAAATCTCTAACCAATCTGCTCCTTAAATATGCAACTTTTGTCTTTGGTGAAATTTTTCATGAGTCATTTTGCAGGTTCAAAGAAGCATTGATATTTGCCCCAATTATACTGCCACTTGATTGGATTCTTCCATTTGAAATCATGTGCGTTGCTAGCGATTTTTTTTGTAGGTGTAGTTTTGGGGCAAAGAAAAACAAGAAAGTTCATGATATCTATTACACCAATAGGACTTTGGATGAAGCTCAAGTTAACTATGCCAAAACAGAGAAAAAGCTATTGACAGTAGTGTTTACCATTAAAAAATGGCGTTCCTACTTGGGGGGATCGAAGATAATTGTCTACATAGACCATGCAAAAATCAAATATATCTTGAGCAAGAAAGATGTTAACCCGAGGTTGATTCAATGGATTCTACTTCTCAAAGAGTTTGATTTAGAAATTTTAGACAAAAAGGGGATTGAAAATGTGGTGGTCCATCATCTTTCAAGGCTATATGAAAAATATGAAAATGAGTTACCATTAGATGATGCATTTTTAGATGATCAATTATTTTCTCTTGCACAAATAGAAACACCATGATATGTTGATTATGTGAACTACCTAGCAGCTGGAGTACTACCCCCAAATTTTAACTATCAACAAAAGAATAAGTTTTTCTCGGATCTTAAACACTATTATTGGGATGTACATCTGCTTTTTAAGAGATGAGCTGATGGAGCTTTCAGAAGATGAATTCCTGAACAAGAAATGCAAAGCATTATGCTTCACTATCATTCCCGTGTTCACGGTGAACATGCTAGATCCTCAAAAACTGTAGCAAAGATACTTCGAGCAGGCTTCTACTAACCCACATTCTTCAAAGACGTGCATCACATTGTGCTTCAATGTGATGAATGCCACTGTATCAGAAACATATCAAAAAGAAATGAAATGTCTTAGAACAATATCCTTGCAACGGTAGATTACATGTCCAAGTGGATTGAAGTCGTGGCTTCCCAAACAAATGATGCTAAGGTAGTGATTAAGCTTTTTAAAAGGGTAAACTTTATGAGGTTTGGTGTGCTAAAAATGGTGATCAATGATGGTGGTTCTCATTTCATAGCTAAGCAGTTTGAAGGCTTGCTAAAATAGTATGGGGTGGAGCACATAATTGCCAAAACATATTACCCTCAAACTAGCAAACAAGTAGAAGTTTCCAATATAGACAAGAGAACTCTCGAGAAAATTGTCTATGCGTCAAGGAAGGACTGGTCCATTGTAACGCCCCAAATTTTTACTGCGAATATTACTGAAAAATATTTATTTTCTTTTAGAAACAAACTAATTAATTTTTTTTTTCTCATTAAAAGAACGTAATGTAATTTACTAAAATATTATTTATTTATTCATTTGAAAAATTAATATTCCAATTATTATATCAATATTCATTTATGGTCCAAAATAAAATAAATTCTCTTTAAGTGAAATTCAAAAGAAACAATGTTGACTGAAATTAATGACATTCAATTTTTTTCTAGCTAATGAACATTTCTATTAAAAGTTAATGATGAAGAGTAAATAACTTTACAATGTACGACAAAATTTTTAGTAATACAAAATATTATTTTTAAAGTAAATGTCTCATTTTCCCACGCGCGTGCACCAATCAAACATCATTCATACAACTTTTGAGATCATTAGTACCTAAATATTGGTGTAAGGGGTCAGTTCATCCCACAACAAAAATTAAACCAAATAATAAATTAACAACCATAAAATATGAATATAAAATCATTTCGTCATAAAAGATTTAAAGAAATTGGTTCTTTAATAGTTTTCAAAGATGTATTAAAAGTCATAAAATGTATCTAAATAAATCAAGTAGCAACCGTAGAGCAAATAATTAGATCAAAATAAAAATAACAATAGAATATATGCAAGTCATGCATGCTCCTAAACATATATGATCCGGATATAACCAGCCACACAGGCGTCGACACAGAAGTCACCCATACCAATGGGGAAAATTAAACCAGCCACACAGGCGTCCACAAAGATGCATATGATATGTCATGAAATGATAATGATGCTCAAAGATACATATCACCACCCAATCAGATAATCACATAAATCACAAGCCACTTAGGCAACCACAAAGATAACAATATTAAAAATCCAATCGTAGGCAACCACAAAGATGACAATATTTAAAATCCAATTCACCAGCCACTTAGGCAACCACAAAGATAACAATATTTAAAACACAAATCACCAGCCACTTAGGCAACCACAAAGATAATATTTAGAACACAAATCACTAGCCACTTAGGCACCACAAAGATAATATTTAAAATGCAAATCACCAACCACTTTGGCAACCACAAAGATAAAAATATTTAAAATACAAACCACCAACCAAACCACTTAGACAACCACATAGATAAAATATTCAAAACACAAATCACAAGCCACTTATGCAACCACAAAAATAATATTATTTAAAACACAAATCAAGGTTTGCCGCTAAACACATCACAAAAATCAACTTAATCATGTTATCATAATTAAAATTAAAACTTTACACCAATTCCCCCAAGACTCATATAGATTTCTTAAAAATCAAAACTTTGAAATGAAATAGCACAAAAATCGAAACTTTAAATTAAAGACATCCTAAAAAATATTACTCATGAGATCATAATAAAAATCATAGCTTTATAATTAAGTACACATAAACAACACACAAATAATAACTTTACATCAAATATATGACATCAAACATATTACTCATGTTATAATAATAAAAATCGAAATTTATAATTAAGTTTATCAAAGCAAACATATTACTCATAAAAATAAAATATTATAGTTAAATTCTTTAAGGCAATTAAAAATCAATATTTTTCTTTTAAGACAACAAGTTTTATATCAATATCTTACAAACTATTAATTTAATATCTAGCCTAACATTGCATGGGGAAAAGCCCTTACCTTAGGCGCTTTCTTTCTTAACACCTCTAAATTTGCACGAGAAATAGCTCATGAGGCAGTAATGAATTCAACACCGATAGATATTGGAATTTACGACATAGAAAATTATTTTGATAGTGTAAGAATGACAAATAGGGGTGACAACAAGAGGCCTCATGGAAATGTATGAACATATAAGCTATTTACGTTGCACTATTACCATTGATTTCTTGTCTAAAATTGAAGTGCACTTAATTCCAACATTATACTACCAATAATTACTATTTCTTTAATTTTATTAGGTTGTTACAAAGCCAATTGAAATCATGTGTATTTATATGTATGAGTTAATTTGGATTAACTAATAGAGTTCACCATATATTGAAGGGTGTCACACACTAATTTTAAATTAAATAAATAAATTTGAGATTGTCACATCATCCTTTTAATTTTTTTATCTAGTAGTTACGAAACCAAAAATTTCATAAAATTATTTTTGTAGACAATTATAATAAAATTATAATTTTAGTTTAAAAGAGATGAATGCATGAGATACAAAAAGGACAATAGTCTTTTTGTGTCCACTGTTAATTGCACAAAAAAAAAAAACTTATAATTAAATTTATAATCTTTCTTTAAAAATAAATTAAAGGTGTTTAAAATGAATTAATGCACATTATGCCAAGAAAACACCATGAATTGTCATAAAATCTTGTCATAAATGAGAGTAAAAGAATGAGTCAAGTAACTAATTTTTGTTTTTATAGGATGGACCAAAAATATTTTCAAAACACTTATACGTTCGTTTCAGTAACTCTATAATATCTCCTAAAATGAATACTTATTTGATTGCAAATAAAACTAACAAACAATATAACTTATATAAATTCTAATTTAATTAAATAATTCAACTAATATTTTATCAACTAAAATAAATCAAGCAAGACAAGAATACCACTCACACATAACAAAATAAAACAAACATATCTAACCCATCAATTTCATGATTATCGAAACTAATCAAATAAAAATGTCCATTTATGAAATAATGACATCATAAATAGTCCCCATGTAATTGTCACGTCAAAACAATTAAATAAAAATGAAGATTATAATTATTTAGGTAGAATAGAGTGTGATAAAATTTAATTTAATTTATTTACACATAGAATAATTATTAATTTAATAATAGCAATTATTAAAAAGATACACATATAATATATATGAAGATTTTGGGGTGTTACATCCATGAAGCTAGATGATGGGTTTTGGGCCTACCATACAACATACAAGACTCCCATTAGTATGACTCCTTACGAGTTGATCTATGGAAAATCTTGTCACCTTGCAGTTGAGTTCGAACGTAAATCATATTGGGCAATAAATACTTTTAACTTAGATTTGAAGGCTCCTATAGAAAAAAAGGAAGCTCCAACTCAGTGAACTTGATGAGTTGAGGTTGAACGGTTGTGAAAATTCTAAACTCTACAAGGAAAGAACCAAGAAGTAGCATGATAAACAAAAAACTAGAAGGGATTTCAAGGAAGGTGACTTCATGTTACTTTTCAATCCACAATTGAAGTTGTTTCCGGGTAAACTTTATTCGAGGTGATTTGGGCCATTTCAAATCTACAAGGTTTCCAGTTTTGAAATGTAGAAATCTAGAGTGAGGCCACTAGAGTTTTCACTATGAATGGTCAAAGGTTGAAGCATTATGTAGTTGAAAATCCAATAGAGACGTAAGTCTTATCCTTTGATCTCCAACTTAAGATTTACAAAACGAAGGTCAAGCTAAAAACCATAAACAAGTGTTGCGTGGGAGGCAACCCACTGTTTTAATTTTTCAAAATATTATTTTTGTTTATAGACTAAGAAAAAAAAATGTATAAAATATGAGAAGGTAGCAAGAATTACAGCCTGATAGTAATGTCCATTAGTGTCGTAATGGTCCAACCCCCTGCACTTGCAAAAATATCACTAAGGCATCACGAATTACAGCCAGGTTGTAATGGCCATTATGACCGTAATGCGTGCTCATGACCACTTTCCATCACCGCCATAATCTTGTGAATTTTTGTACCCATTTCATGACTATTTCAATTTTTACATTGAGGACAATGTCCGATCCATGCATGGGGGATGCACTTGTTTGCTTGTTTTCTTAGTGTGTTAATTTTTTTCTTCCTGTTTTGTAATAAAAATAAATAAACAAATAATTTATCCTTGTTTGAAAGAAAACATTTTGATATCCTTGATAGGGAACCATAATTTATGTGCATATTGTTAAATATGCAATGAACTCACCTTTGGAAGTCACACTTTAAGTTTGATAAATTAACACATTCTCTAATAGCATGTTCTCATTGATTTAGCTACTAAATATAAGTTTTGGGCTTATATAGGGGTTTGCGTTACATCATCAAGTATTGAGGGTGTACACGACTCGGCTCGTCCCACGAACCCAACTTGGTCCAAAAGCAACAGGTTGGGTCTGACCCAGTCCAAATAAACAAGGAAAACAAAAGACAGGACAAGGTAAAAAATGGACCGGGTTCGGGCCACCCTCCAGGTTACCTGTCTCGTCCCAAAATACACTAAGGGCAAGGGATTATTATTATTTTTTATAATTATTTTACCTTATACTACTACACTAACTTAATTTAGGGCTTGAATTTTTATTTTCTTTCCTTTATTCATTTTTCTTTTAATAGACGATCCTCCTTGTGTTCCTCTTGTTTTCTGTGTGTGGACTATTATTGTCTTCTCCAATCATACTACCATAATCTTTCTATGAAGCTATATAGCGATACTACTATATCATCAACTTGATTTTGTGTGTCTTTTGTGTATAACTGACACTTGGTATTAGAAACAAATCATAATAAATATTTCAATGTTTGTTTATTCAACCATGTCTAATCATATCTATGTTACCATACTGTATAACCTTCTGCATCTTTTAAATTATATATTCATCCTTGTAATTTTACAAAAAAATCTAAAGCAAAAAAAGTAAAGTTGAGTTGTTGTCGTCGTTGTCATCGTCGTCGCCGTCGACGTCGTCGTTGCTTTGTCGTCGTCGTCTCCATCGTCGTCGCCGTCGTCGTCGTCGTCGTTGTCGCCGTCGTCGTTGTTGTCGTCGCCGTTGTCGTTGTCGTTGTCGTCGTTATCGTTGTCGTCGTCGTTGTTGTTGTCGTCGTTGTTGTTGTGTTGTTGTTGTCGTTGTTGTACTCTTTAATTTATAAGACAATATTGTTTTTATACTACTATTGATTAAAAAGTAAGACTATTAAGTGATGAAAAATCTATGGGTCGAGTAAAAAGTATGTTACTTGTTTTGATTAAAATATTTGTATTTTATATGAAAATGTTATGAGTTACTACTTTTGAATGAATTGACAAGTGGTAATCGTAGCTGGTTTGTTATGAGTTACTTTAAATTTTTTTTTTTTTAAAAGAAGTTCAAGAATTACTAGTTTGCGACTTGTCTTGGGACCAAGTTAGTCTCGTATTATTTCGTCTCGTCTTTATTGAACCTGCAGCTAATTGGGTTTGATCGGGTTAAGTGATGGCTTATGATCTAAAAATTGGCCCGATCAAATATAGGGACCAAGTAAGGAACATACCAAACCCGACCTATCTCGTCCTTTGTACACCATGCCTCTTTCTTAATTTTAAATGATTTTTCACTATTGAATGTGTTCTCTACAACTTGACTTTCAAGCGTCTTAAGGCTAAATTTTCTTGTGATCATGTTTGAAGAAAAAGTACTATAGGATTTTTTTTCGGTCTCATGACTTGTTTTGTTTTATACTTTTCACTAGTTTCCCACTTTGAGCCTTTCATGAATGATTTTTCTTGGTCCCTTGCTTTATTGATAAAATCATTATTGAGTTCCTTTTTGAATATAGTGGAATAACTTAGAAATAAAGAAAATAAATAGAAGAAAATAAAAATAAAAAAGAGAGAATTTTTATTAGTCCCGATTTGAAAGGACACAATAAGGTGATCTACTCGGAGTAACAAATTTGACTGATGAATAAAATTTTGGCCGATGATTAAAAATTTGAATGGGTTGAGCTCCAATTATGTAAAAAGGTTACTTGTAATCAAATGTTTATTTTGCTATAGCCTTTTAAATATTTTTTGTTTTTGTTTTTCCCTACCTATTGTCCCTTAGTCTCGTTACATCTTTAAAAAGTGTTTTTGATTCATATATGCTCTGATGAGAGATATAATGAAAATTTGGTTAATAGTAAAAAATATTAAATTAGAGATGTAGAGGAGATTTGATTATGCACAAACAATCAAATGAAGTATAAATTAAAAATGTTGAAACAAACAAACTCATATAAATTAAGACCTTTGCAAAAAACAATAGAATAACCTATAACACTTTTATAAAAAAAAATTGTAAATTAATCATTGAATATTTTTAAAGTAATATACAATTTTGGTATATTTTTTCTTATTAGTGCTCGGGTATATTTCTCTAACACAAAAGAAAATATTTATCTATAAAAATTATTCATGAAAACAAAGACTCACATTCCAAAATATTAGATTTATTGATTGAATGAATGATAAATAAGAGCATAGTTTTATTTGATAACAAAAGTAATCAAAATCAAATAGTCACGTCTTATCATTCTCAACATTATTTTGTATTTTTGTCGTAAAAAATAGTACTTTGAATTTCTTTATTATAAATTATCTTTAAAAAGAATACAATCAAAATATCTTTCAAAGAGACACATGACATAACACCTCTAATTAAAAATTAATTATTCAAAGTTTAATTAGAAATGAGACACAAAATATAAGATATAAGAAACAATAATAAATTTAATTAGACAAAACATAAATAGTACATTCAAGTTAAAAAATAAAAATCATATAAAAATCAATGCTTACAAATATATTTCAAATCAATGCTTAGAAAATAAATATTCTATTTTTTTATTGGAAAAACGTTTTCTTAAGTAATTGAATGTTTATGAAAAAAGTAAAATATATTTAAACAATCACTCATATTTTTTTAATTATATCTTTTAGAGTTAAAATAACTCATTTTTTATTACAAATATTTCAATTTTTTTAATTTCATTTTTTTTCCTTTTTTCACATAACAAATAATTTTATAAACTTAAAAATATACAAATATTAAAAAAAGAATGTTGATCAAGTTAAAATATTATACATCATAAGTATCACTTTTAAATTTTATAAAAAATTCACATTTTGTTATTTTAAATTAGGTGCGCATTATATTCTAGTTTTAATATGATTTGTGCATAACAATTATGTCAGAAAATGAAAAGTGGATTTATTTGCCATGGATTTGTCCCCTCTCCCTAACTCACCCACCCCACCCCCCAATTGTTGGCCCAATCCACCCCCAAATTGTCGGTTCTAGGTCCATCCCCCATATAATTTCTTCTCAAAGAGGAATATAATAAAAATAATTTCTATAAAAAAAATGTTAGAAAAAGATCTTAATTCAATTGATTAAATATTCATATTGTTTGGTTGAATATTATGTTTTAGATTTAAATTTAAACTCATTAAGCTATATATAAATTTCTTTACAATTTTATTTATAAGAAAAAAAATGTTGCAATATCTTCCCAAGTCTTATATTAGTGACTATTTATCTTTGGCTTAAATGTACTTTTGATTTTTTAAATTTTCTAATTGTGCAATTTTGATCATTCTACTTTTTTTTGAGCGATATTGTTTCTCTAATTTTATCTCCTTTCTAAATTCTAAGTTCCCATTCTAATTTTGATCAAAATTTACTGATCATAAAATACTTAAGTAGATAATATTGGAAACTACTAACTCACTAGCTACATCAAGTTGTCAAAATCCATCTGGCATTTCAAGTCGCGGCTCCACTACAATTTCATTGTTTGTCTCAATTTATGTATAATTATCTACTACAGTCTGAGGCGTTTTCTCATATATTCATAATAAAGAGTCACCAAGTAAAATTCAAAGATAAAAACTAACATTTATGAAATCATTAAAACTCATGTAACATATTCATATCATAATATCAACTCTAAAACTAACACATATCATTTAGCCTCGATGCAATTCTTGTATGCCAATCCACATGATTTCATAATATCTCCCCCTTCACATAGGGTGGTGGATCACCATCCAACATGAACCACATATTTCTATAGTTTGTGGGCTCTTTAGGACCGATAGCTATTAAACCCTAATTTCTATAGTTTTACTATATTTTATATTGAACGTGTTGTTGAGTCTATATGCTCTATTTTTTTAATGAATTTAAGTACTGAAAATTATATTTTTCTTAGTGAAATATTTTTAATTGTCTTTTATGTAAAAATAGTTGAAATAGAAAAAGGAACATTTTATAAATTTTAAATACAGTGGACAGTTTTATCGCTCGCAAAATTTTAAAACGACTTTATTTGGGACAAACTTTTTTACCCAGGTTATCGTCTAAGATATTTGAGAAACATTTTCAGAAATTCGGTTAAAAATATTCTCCTAAAAATAATTTAGCTGAATTACAAAAGAACTATTATCAACAAAATTTTACAGTGTTGCATATTACAATTAAATTCATCCGTCGGTGAAGTTATTTCAGAGTAAATATTTCTCGCAAAAGAATTAATGATGGGACACAAAGTAAATTATATATTTTATTTAACTATATTTTTTTATTTATAAAGATAGTAAGATTTGTGTGGCCCTAAAGTATTCTGAAGAGATAAGTTTCATTGATGAAGATATTAACAAACACACGTCAACAACAGTAGGAAACTCATTAACGGTACTGAAGTTGCACGGAACGTAAATAGTACAAAGAAGAAATAAATGTCATAAGGGTCAAAAGTTTGAACACAACTTGATAATAGTGCTCTCTCAATAGCAACTTCCAAAGAAAATAAACGAGTGCTACATCTTTCGTTTACAAGCCAATCCATGTTATATTTGGGAGGAAGATCGTAGATAAACAATTTGATTGTTGCGGACAAAATAAAAATGCATTTTCACATACTCGTTTTCATTCTCTTCACTTTCATTTTCACATATCTTTTATTCAAACTTTTCTTACATCCAAAAGAAAAAAGCATAAACAATAAAAAGGCACCAGGTCCAGCAAAACTTCCAATAATAGGAAATCTCCACTTATTAGGCACTCTTCCCCATCGATCTCTTCATTCACTCTCCATCAAATATGGTCCCATCATGTCCTTACAATTGGGCCAAGTCCCAACTATTATCGTTTCATCTTCAAAAGCAGCAGAATTATTCCTCAAAACTCATGATATTGTTTTTGCAAGTCGACCAAAGATTCAAGCATCTAAGCTCATCTCTTACGATTCCAAAGGGTTGGCTTTTTCTGAGTATGGTCCTTATTGGCGTAGTGTGAGGAAATTGTGCACTTTGAAACTTCTCAGTCCTTCCAAAGTTGAGATGTTTGGTCCTATTAGAAAGGAAGAGTTGGGTGTTTTGGTTAAGTCATTGGAGAAAGCTTCTATGGTGGGTGAAGTTGTGAATGTTAGTGAGGTTGTAGGGAACCTTATTGAGGAAATTATGTGTAAAATAATATTGGGTCGAAGTAAGTATGAGCAATTTGACTTGAAGAAGTTGATTCAAGAAGCATTGGCTTTGATCGGATCTTTTAATATGGCTGATTATGTTCCTTGGTTAGGTGCATTTGATCTTCAGGTATGTTTGTTTTTGATTTAACTCAAATAACACCAGTAGTCAAGAGTTCGGTTCAATCTGTAAAATATGTTAGAAATAAAATATCTTTCAGTCTTTAATTAAAACTCGTTAACGAAAGAAATAAAAGAATTAAAATATATATGTCTTATATATATATATATGTGTTGTTGTAGGTAAAAATTAAAGAAAAAAATAAAATAAAATAAAAGACAAGTTGTATACAATTTTAGAGATTCAATTTTTCCTCTTGTACAATAAAGGGGCTACGTGATTTTATCTCAATTTTACCTTCATTTTTACTTTTGAGTATTGTGATGGTACGATTTTACTCGTCATTTTTAGTGATAAACATCCAAAAAGATAATGACTTTCTGCAATCGAAAAGTGGGGATGAAGTTGCACAATCTCAAAACTTCACTTGGAGAAAATGCAAAAAAGTTCGAGAACACTTTGAAACTAAATATTGAATCAAGTCCTAAATGTTTTTTTCATGCCCTTAAATTTGCCATTTATCAATTTTAGTCTGTATTCTGAAAATAGATTGTGTATTACTTCAAATAAAGAAAATTTGGATTTGAGTCTTTGTAGTTTTTGTTTAGTCTTTGTAGTATATTTAATCTTTATATCTTCTTAAGCTCTAATTCAACTCATAAATGGTGATATTGTTACATTAAAACTTATATTTTCAATTTTCATATACTTTTATGATTTTGATAAGTTTTGTGAAAGTATTTAATTAGTAATTGACGTCATTAATTTAACTCTTTGTTAGGGATTAACACGAGCTTGTAAAAGAGTGAGTAAATCACTTGATGAAGTTCTGGAGGTGATAATAACAGAGCATGAACAAGCTACTAAAATAGACAAAACTCATCGTGAAGACTTTGTAAACATACTTCTCTCAATAATGCACCAACCCATAGAATTCGAAAATGAACACAATCTTATTATTGATCGAACTAACATCAAAGCTATTTTACTAGACATGATTGTGGCAGGAATTGATACTTCTTCTACCGTGATTGAGTGGGCTTTATCTGAACTTATAAGACATCCAAGAGTGATGAAAAACCTTCAAGATGAGATAACAAATGAAGTAGGAAATAAGAGAATGGTTGAAGAGAATGATTTAAATAAGTTGAATTACTTAGATATGGTTGTTAATGAAACCTTAAGGCTTTATCCTGTTGGACCCTTACTAATTCCTCGTGAGTGTAGAGAGAGCAGAACAATTGATGGTTATTTTATTAAGAAAAAGACACGAGTAATGATAAATGCATGGGCTATTGGGAGAGATCTTAATGTTTGGTCAGAAAATGCTGATGAATTTTATCCAGAGAGATTTATTGACAAGAAAATGAACTATCAAGGACAAGAGTTTGATTCTATACCATTTGGTTCTGGTCGTAGGCGTTGTCCTGGGATTCAATTGGGTTTGGTTACTGTTAAATTGGTTATAGCTCAATTGGTGCATTGCTTTAATTGGAAACTTCCATATAATATGAGTCCTTCCAATTTGAATATGGAGGAGAAATTTGGACTCACTATGCCAAGAGCTCAACACTTGTATGCAATACCTAGTTATCGCTTGGCAGGAGATGCCAAACATGAATAAATCCATAAAGGACAATCAATGTTTGGATTCAAGAAGTTTATTACCAATAAAGATGTTCTGTTAATGATGTTTGTATAAAATAAGTTAATGAATATTGCTAGTAGTTTATAAATTTATGTAGCCAATATTTGAGTGTCTTTGTGGTAAACAACTTATTCAGTTAAATGTTATTTGAATAAGAGCTTATCACATAACAACCTATGTTTAAGTAGAGACTATCATGTATAATGAATTTAGATGTTCTGCATGTAGTAGTGAGTGAGTGCCATACCTAAATTTCTTACTTCAGGGGAATGATTGCTGAAACATTATCCAATTAGCAAATAAAATTCAGTCTAGGATTGCATTCAAGTTTAGTCCAATAATTATTATTTTTTTATTTTATTTCTATTAAAATCACTAAATTAAAGAAATATTTACATGATTAAATATAGTTTTAGATAATTTAAATATTTTACACTACGCCAAAAATGGTATTTTACAGCGCTTTTTTTAAGCCATTTACAGCGCTTAAAAATATATAGGATCCGCAGTCTATGTTAGTTTGA
This sequence comes from Cicer arietinum, assembly GCF_000331145.2. Lineage (NCBI taxonomy): Eukaryota > Viridiplantae > Streptophyta > Magnoliopsida > Fabales > Fabaceae > Cicer > Cicer arietinum. The sequence continues at coordinate 39,408,059 of NC_021161.2, forward strand.
CGAGGGCACTATAAAATAAAACATATAAGTCAATAAATATTTGTGCATTGATTGTTAATGAAATTTTAAAGGCATATATTTCAAACCTTTATTGGAATCCATGTGATTTATTTGACTTTTACTTCGACACTGTAACACCCATTTGAGCTCGGAAAACTTGTAAAGCACTATCAAATAAATGTGATTATTAGTATTAACAAACACATTATATATATATATATATATATATATATATATATATATATGTAAGAAATAAATGAATACAATACCTGAAGAGTGCGAAGAAATACGTAGGGTTACGGTTTCGTTTAAGAAGGAACAACGAGAATGTGCAGAAATACGAACGGTTCGTAGGACAGAGTAGGGTTCGCAATGAAAAGAGTACGTAATATTGTTCGTAGGGATAGTAACAAATATGAAGATGGTTTGCAACGGATGGTTAACAATATTGTTCGTAGGGACAGTAGGGTTCCCAATGAGAAGGACACTGAAGCGTAGTGAAGTTTATGTAATGAAGAGGAAACTGAAGGGTTTAATGTTATATATAAAATCCTATTACAGCGTTCTTTAAAAAAAAAAAATAAGGAGGTCTTTTACAGCGCTCTTTAAAAAACCGCTGTAATAGGCTTTTAAAAAATAAAATAAGGATGTCTTTTACAACGTTTTTTTAAAGAGTACTTTAAAAGACCACCTTATTTTATTTTTTTTAAAGCCTATTACAGCGCTTTTTTAAAGAGCGCTGTAAAAGACCACCTTATTTTATTTTTTTTAAAGCCTATTACAGCGCTTTTTTAAAGAGCGCTGTAAAATGTCTCCTTATTTTATTTTTTAAAAGTCTATTACAGCACTTTTTTAAAGAGCGTTGTAAAAGACCTTCTTATTTTATTTTTTTTAAAGCCTATTACAGCGCTTTTTTAAAGAGTGTTGTAAAAGACCTCCTTATTCTATGTTTTTAAAGCCTATTACAACGCTTTTTTAAAGAGCGCTGTAAAAGACCTCTTTATTTTATTTTTTAAAAGCATATTACAGCGCTTTTTTAGAAGCCTTTTAAAGCGCTTGTTCAAAAGCGCTGTAAAAGACCTCCTTATTTTATTTTTTAA
>NC_021161.2:39409319-39409988 GCF_000331145.2 Cicer arietinum
TTTAATATTTTTTATTTTAAAAAAATGTTAATGTTGAATTATATTGTAGCGTAGTCTAAATTTAGTTGTTTTATTAGTATGATATTTTAATTGCGAGCATGAGAAGTTGTTGTAAAAAAAAATTATTGAATAAATTTCATCAAAAGTTTGTAAAAAAAAAACAAATAAGTTGGTGTGGTATCGGAGTCTATTTTAAATATATATAATAGATGATAGATTTTAATAATTGGAAGTAACTTTTTTAATAATTTTTCACATATTCTTATTTTATTTATTATTTTTAAAAAATTTATGTATTTTCTGTCAAATAGAGTATATATTTTTATTTTATAAAATGTTACTAAAAAAGGAATTGACATTAATGAGTAATTTAATTTTTAACGTATAAAATCATTACTCACCATAAGGGGAATAATATAATTGTTCATAAAAGGAAGATTAAATAAAAAACATTTATGTCGATATTTATGAGTGATTAGGTGGTTTTTTTTAATTGAATTTAATGACTAATAATTTAAATTATCACCATTGGTAAATGACTAATAATATTATAAAATAATATTATAAAATAGGTTATAAATTTATTATAAAATAACTTATTAAATAATTTGATAATAATATAAATTATTATCAAATTGTAAAATAATTTATAAATTATAAATTTATTAT
>NC_021161.2:39410293-39423633 GCF_000331145.2 Cicer arietinum
AAAAATAAGATATAAAAATTTAAAAATATGATTGACTATTTAATATTTTTTATTTTAAAAAAATATTAATGTTGAATTATATTGTAGCGTAGTCTAAATTTATTTGTTTTATTAGTATGATTTTTTAATTGCGAGCATGAGAAGTTGTTGTAAAAAATAATTATTGAATATATTTCATCAAGAGTTTGAAATTAATTTTATTAAAGATTTACATATACTTTAGATCAATTTTAGGTATTTAAAAGTTTTAACTAATTGTTTGTGCAATTGAATTATAGTTACGTTGATATGTACCAAAAATAAATTTTATTAAAAAATAATTTAATTTTATGCAATACTTAAATTTTCATTTATTTTATTTTTTTAACATTCAAATTATCATTATAATAAGGAAAATTAAAATCAAAAATAGCATTTAATTATCAATATATAATTTAATTGATAAAAATTTAGTGTTAACATATTTTTTCAAAACACATATATATAGTAAACTTTTGTTGATTATATTTTTTAATATATTCATATATTATAATTTTAAATAAATTTGTGTATTTTAATAATTGGAAGTAACTTTTTTTAATAATTTTTCATATATTCTTATTTTATGATTATTTTTTTATAAATTTGTGTATTTTTTGTCAAATAGAATATATATTTTTATTGTATAAGATGTTACTAAAAAATGGATTGACATAAATTGAAAAAATTATAAATGGATTGAGATTAATGAGTAATTGAATTTTTAACGTACAAAATCATTACTCACCATAAGTGGAATAATATAATTGTCCATGAAGATATTTATGAGTGATTATGTGGGTTTTTTCCATTGAATTTAATGACTAATAATATAAATTATTACCATTGGTAAATGACTAATAATATTATAAAATAATTTATAAAGTTATTATAAAATAACTTATAAAATAATTTGGTAATAATATAAATTATAAATTATTATCAAATTGTAAAATAATTATAAATTTATTATAAATAATTGTAAAATAATTTTATAATTTATAAATTTATTATAAAATAATATTATCAAATAGATTTTGGAGGTACTAATAATATAATGAGAGGAGGATTGAAGAAGATTATGATTGAGAGGGGAGAAAGGAGGAGAGGTCCACATCAGCTTTTTGGCTGATGTGAGAAATATTTGTATAGGTGGACCAAATAGAATGAGGTGGCATCCGGGAGTCTATTTTAAATATATATAATAGAAGCGCAAGTCTTTTACAATGCTTTTTTTACATCGCTTGTCAAAAAAGTGTTGTTGTATTCTCCGTTATTTTTAAAATATCATACAACAATGCTTATATTTAATAAGCGCTATAAAAGACGCGCTATAAAATGTCATTTTTGGCGTAGTGTTAATTTATTATTTTCATGATTTAATATTAAAGAACTTTGAATATTTTTTTAATTGTATTAAAAAGAGTTGGTAGTTTGTAATTTAATAATTTATGTTAGTTCAAATACTAATAGCGGATACAAATATGTGTACTAAGATACTCATTATGTACGGGTATAGAGATTAAGATTGATATCCACATAGAGATACAAATATATAGATTTTTTTTTTCTTTCAAACTGTGAGTTCGGAAACTATGACCTTACTTAGATCCAATTTTTAGTCATAGAATGTAAATCTGTCTCCAATTGCATTATGGGGAGGTCCACTCTAGTTGTAATGGAGGCAATTTCATCCATCATCCACCTCAAACTAAGATATCATGTTTTAGATGAAAAGATAGGAACTGTGGAAACCGACCTTGAGGCATCTAAACGATGTTTCTTGGCTTTATTAAAGAACACCAAGATCGACATAAAGCTAAAATCCAAGATTGTGATACCTGAAAGAAGTATTTCAGTCGTCAATATACTAATGACAAATATTGATGCTAGGGTGGGTGACAAGAAGGTATTTGAGGAAGTTGACTCTGTCAAAAAAGGACAAATGCGACCAAAGCCAGATGGATCCTTTGAAGAAGTAGAAATAAGAAATGAGCCAAGAAGGGTTGTGAAAATAGGGATCGATCTTGCACCCAAAGTAAAATAGAACCTCATCACTTGCTTGAAGGACAACGCAAATTTATTTGCATGGACCACTGATAAGATGTTGGGAATAGACCTTGAGGTCGTTTTCCAAAAATTGTCCAGTGATATGAAGTATCCATGGGTTGCATAACGCCGCCATAAATAATTGCAAGAGAAGGCCAAAGCCTCCAAAAAAGTGGTTGATGATCTAGTAAAGACTATTTTTATAATCGAGACCAAGTATACAATTTGACTCTCCAACTTTGTACTTGTCAAAAAGAGCTATAATAAATGGCATATGGGCATTGATTATATTGATCTCAACAAAACCTTCCCTAAGGATGCTTACTCCTCCCCAAATATAGACAAGTTAGTAGGCAATTCTTCTAGTTTCAAACTTCTAAGGTGTTGGTAAACTAAGAGATGAACTTTTAAAACTCTTCTAAAATTAATCTCAAGAGCGGAAAATTCCTTTAGCCAAATATCATGTAAACACACAATTTCACTACAATGGTACACAAATTTACCTCTTAAAACATCGAGGAGACAAGTCACCAACACAGAGAATCTCTCATGAAGCGTATTTTAACTTTGATCATCAACGCAAAAATTATCGGCGTCTTTATATAGTCCACGTGAGCACAAAATGAAACGTGGTGCTATCCATTTTATGAGGAATGTGTTTGTCTTCTATTTATAGAGAATGAATCACTAAAACCCTAAGACTCACATCTTGGGCCCAATCCAAAATACGGTCTAAATGAAGTCAATATCACATATTGATCCATTCTAGCATGACCATGCATTTCCACAGTCTTACTTTATTGAGTGGCCCAAGACGTAACTTCTGTTATGTAGAACGGAAAAATCCTATCTACATCACTCACATCCGCCCACATGGTTTATTGTATGCCTAATAACCACGTTTATGATGTTATGTTACAAACAACGTTTGATGATCTTAAAGTCTACAACTCCCCATGTAGGGATCATAATGACTTCAAATTGAAAGACTACTCACTATGATTATATGAGAATCCCCAATGACACTTGTAGTACTCCAATTTTGTCCAAGTAACTAAAAATAAATAAAAAAGTAATAATATCCATTTTATTATAATATATCAAATTTTACATTTGCCATTATTTTACATCTCGCTATGAAAACTTAATATATATATATATATATATATATATATATATATATATTTCTACCTTCATAATCATTAATACAAAAAAGTAAAGAAAAAATATATATAAATTGAAAATAAAAATGATATAACTAAAAATAATAAGGGATGCTCATTTTGTCTCATCATTTCTTAAAATCACAATTATAATAATATTAGAATAAGTAATACACAATGATACATATTTAATTAATTAATAAAATAAAATATAAAATATAAAATTCCTATTGTCCTCTTTGGTTGTTATGTTGCAGAGAGAAAAAGACAGGTTTGAGTTTAAAACAGAAGCATGAAGACAATATTCTATAGAATCAGAAACATATATAGAGAGAAACATTAACTCATTCAAAATCTGCTTTGTTTCTCAAACATAAACAGAGAATTAATACATTCAGATAAAGAAATTTAAAAAAAAAACATAAATGCATCAAACAGACAGAAGAACTCATATTATGAACAAAGAAAATAAAACTAAAAGAAGGAAATTAATGGGGAGCATAAGGGCAGAGCAAGAAAGCAACTAAACAAGTGGAAAACTCTATAAATAGATCTTCATTTAGTTTCAACAAGTGAGAATTTTTTTTTTGTTGTTGAAAAATCTGATGCAAACACTTTTAAATAAGCACTAAAAGAAGAAGAAGAAGTAAAACGAAAATATTTAAGATGAGTTATGAATGAGAAAGTAAAGAAAAGATATGACTAAAAACTCAAACCTCTGATAATGTTGTCGCCAAAAAACCGACTACCGTTACCCCTGGTCGCCTTCTTCTTCGCCGCTATACACAAATCCGCGTCTCACACATTTGTTTCTTTTCTCTATCTTTTGTTGTTGTTTATCTGCTGAAGTTTTTTTATTTTATTTTTTATTTCATGCTCAATGATGCCTTTGTTATTTGATTGTTGCTTTTTATTTGTTTAAAGATGGGATTTGAATTTATTGAAGCTTGTCATAAGTTGAAACATGTAGCTTGTTATAAAAAGATGAAACGTCTAAGTGCAGAGACATGCACGTATCTATTATATAAATGGGCTAAGTTTCATTTCTTGTCGTTTGCATAGAGTAGGCTTTCCATAGCACAGCTTGCATTTGCTTCTCATTAAATCTTTAATTAGTTTGTTTTTTGTTGCAAAAAAAAAAAAGAGCTCTTGCCAAAAATTAACTAAGTAAATGTTGTTTCAAGTAATTACGAGACAAGTCATAATTATGAACCTTATTTTTTTAAATACATTAATATTAATTTAAAACATTTTTAAATTTAATTAAATTATATGTGACCTGTTTTTTTCTTCTTCTTTGAGTTGTTAAGATACAAGTTGTACGGCTTATTGGTTTAAAAACTCGATTTAAAAATAAAAAATAATAGAATATTCTTAAAATGGTTGACAAGATGAGACATATTTTTACTCATTGAGTTTTGAGACACGAGTTTTGAAGTGTTGAAAATAGACATGTTGGAGTTAAAAGTAATCGTGAATAGGCTTATAGTATAGCTAGCCTTGTTAGGGACACAATTTCATGGTATCATAAAGAACAAGGGGTGGAGGAAGAAATATGTCAATGTAGAGATTTCCCAAATGTACCTCTCATGGGAACCAAATGATGTATTAATTATAATCCACCGGTAGCTCTAAGACAGCTTGGCTACCCTATGTTGGAGAAACCAGATCATAAGTCATTAGAAGCTTTTATTTTGCACAATACAGGTAAAGTATACCCACCAATGTTATGGAAGATAAGTCGAGCTTGGGAAGTGATTATTAGAAAAGGAAGAGTACTCAAATGTAGAAGTTACAGCACAAAAAAACCTTATCAACAATGAGTAAATAAAAGAGTCCAAGAAATCAAGTTGCCTTTCCACAGTACACCATCGAGTGATCAGGAAATACCTGAACCAACCCTTGTTATAGATGAAGAAATAGAAGAACTCAAAGCATCATTGTTAAATTATGAAGAGGAGAAAAAAGAGTTACAAGCGTAGTTAGAAAAAGTCACACAAGAGAACGATAACCTACAATTAGAAAACACCTACAAGAATCAATTTATTGAGAGAAGCAACAAGAGGTTGAAAATTGAAAAGGAAAATAAACTTGACATACAAGATTGTTTAAGAAGTGTAAATGAAGAGTTAGATGTGCGAAAGTAAGAAAGGAATGAAGCTATTGAAGAGACCTGTATGTGGAAGCAGTTGTGGACAAAATTAGCAAGCTCTGAGAGGAACATAAAAAAGGAGTTTGAAGATTTAAAGAAACAACTTAAAGAAATGGTAGCTGAGTATGAAAGTCAAGTAAGGAATGGAAGGCAACACAAAAAATAAATTGAAGAATTATTCTTAAAACATCAAGACGCACTAAGAATAGAAAGAGAGACTTCTAGTGAGTTGAAGAATTACATTTATTATCAAGAAAATTTCTATAATGACTTAAAGGATGAAACCATATATTGGGAGGATCATTTTATGATGTTGCTTGGACAGTTGAAGAATTAAGAGATCTATAAAGAGTTGGAAGATAAAGGCAAACATTAGAAATACTACTTTTCAAAATTGGCAATGATAGATAATCAAGCAATCATAAAAATTCCAAATTATCTAAGAGAGATTGATGCAGTAATGCATCCGTTCAATACTCCTGTCAAAGTCTACAAATTTGTTGAATATTGCAAAAATATGGTAGAAGAATTGGAGGAGAAGATTGGTTGCTCTATTAATAGAGAAGATTGAAATACCATAGTCGGTGTAATTATTAATTTGAATGTGATGTACTTTTTTCTCATCAATGAATGGTTTGTTGTTTTGTTTATCGATCCCCATATTTTCTTCACTAATAATTTGTTTTCGTTTAAAAATTTACGTAAGGCTCATGATTCCCCAACATCCAACTATCATAATTAACTAATTGATTTTCTTCATTGCATTCATATTTAATACATACTCATAGAAATTTTTAATTTATTTAAAAAATCAAGAAAAAAAATCAATAAAGATGTTTCCCCGACACCCTTATCGGACTTGCGCAAACTCCAAGTTCATGGATGAACTTGAGCAAAACCAAGAAGTAATGAGAGTAGATTTTAACCAATTGAAGACAAGGTTGATTGAATCCTAGAAGTTATACAGACTTTGGCAAGGAAGGAGAATACATATGGGAATCCTCCAACTGCAAATGAAGAACACCAAACCACTCTTTCTCACCTTTCAGGCTTTACCCCGACTACCCAACAATTTCGTACATCAGTTATGCAATTTCCTATGTATGGTCTCCCACCTAGTTATACTCCGACTTTAGTCATCAACCCCATGGACAACAACCCAAACCACTCAACTATCAATTCCCAAAGCCTAAACCAACAAAAAATCTCATCTCTTACGGGTGGCGTGCCACCCCAAAACACTATACCCTCAGAAAATATTCCATTTAGTGCACCCCAAGTACCCCATTTTGATGCTAATGAGAATTGGTAACAACCTCACGTTAGTGATGATACACAATCGAAATAAAAATTCCATGTTTTAGAATAGAGAATAAAAGCAATTGAGGGAAATAATATCTATGTAATCAAAGCTTTTGATATGTGTTTGGTTCTCGATGTGGCTATCCCTTCAAAATTCAAAGTAGCTGAGTTTGAGAAATACAAAGGTGAGAAATACAAAGGTGCCTTATGCCCTAAAAATCATTTGACCATGTACTGTAGAAAAGTGGTTTCTCAAGCTCATAATGACAAACTTCTCATCCATTTTTTTGAAGACAGTTTGGGTGGGGCATAATTAAATTGGTATATGAATCTCCAACGAAATAGAATTCATTCGTGGAAAGACTTGACTGATGTTTTCTTAAACAATATAGGTACAACATTGACATAGCATTTGATAGAATGCAATTGCTAAATTCGTTGAAAAAAGACATTCAAAGAATATGTACAACAATTGGAGAAGTGGCATCGCAAGTAGATCCTCCTTTATCTGAAAGAGAAATGGTTGATATGTTTATGGATACTCTTCAGTCGCCTTTTTATGATAAGATGATTGGGAGTATGTCATCAAACTTTTCTGACCTGGTCATGATAGGAGAAAGAATAGAAAGTGGGATGAGGTGTGGCAAGATCGTATGTGCAACAAGTGGCGTGAAGAGACCCCAAAAGAGATTCACATAAAATAAAGAAGGAGATGCTAACGCTGTAATGATAAACCCAAGAGTCTCTATTTTTAATCCATGAATTCTTATCGACCCCCAAATTTCCAGTCCCGATACCCCAAACTCCTTACATTCCATATCCATATGTGGCTACAACCTCACAAGCTTCATACGTTTAATATCACTCTTCAAGGCCACCTCCAACCACCACATATCGCGTTTTCCCAACAAAGTCAACATAACCAAAATTCAAACCCGAATCAATACAAACCACCGGTCAATCGAGAAAAGAACATAACCCATTTTGACCCATTCCCGTGACATACAACCAATTCTTGCCTCACTTACTATAGAATTCAATGATAGTCCTGAGACCAATGAAACCTCTGGAATCACCATTCCTAAAATGGTATAACGCAAATGCCAAATATGCAGGAGTTGTAAGGCATTGCATCGAAGATTGCCAAGCCCTAAAATCTAAAGTGCAAGAACTGATTAATGTAAAATGGCTTACCTTCAAGGAAGACGGTCCAAACGTAAGGAGTAATCCCTTACTGAGCCATAGAGATACCTTTGTCAATATCATTGAAGATGAGATAGACGAATGTGTAAATGATGATCATGTGTTGGCCATAAAGCCATATATGGAAAATAGTAGATCTTTCCAAAGAACATTGGAAATCCTCTACAGAAAAGAAAATCTTAAGCCAACTCCTAGTAGGCCAAATGCAATAATTGTCCAAGCACCAACCATTTTCCTTATGAAAATACCAAGGCGGTACTATGAAATTATGAAGTTACATCCCACTTGGCCAATCATCAATCAAGTGACATCTGTGAGTCTAAAGGAACTAATGTCACCAACATTTAAGGGATTGGTTGGATGACTCGAAGTGGTCGAGTATATGCCCTTAGACAACCTAAAGGAAATGAAGGCCATGGGGGAAAAAGGAAAGAACTTATGAATCATTCAATAAAAGGGCCAAAGACTTGCAAAAAGACAATGTTTGAAGAAGAAGCTAACGGATTTTTGAAGTTTATCAAGCACAGTGAGTATAAGGTGGTAGATCAACTAAATCAAACCCCTTCCAAGATATTTCTTATTTCTTTGTTATTAAACTCTGAAGTGCATAGAAAGGCATTAATGAAAGTTTTAAATGAGGCCCATGTTACTCATGACATCACTGTCGACCAGTTTGATGGGGTTGTCACTAACATCACCGCTAATAATTGTTTGACTTTTAGGGATGATAAATTATCAGTTGAAGGGACAAGGCAAAATAAAGCACTACACATCTCTATGAGGTGTCATGATCATATTCTTGCACGAGTGCTAGTTGATAATGGTTCATCATTAAATGTCATGTCGAAATCAACACTATAAAAAATATTTGTTGATGGAGCCTGTATGAAGCCTAGAGATATGGTAGTGAAATTGTTTTATGGATCCAAGAGACAAGTAGTTGGTGAAATTGACCTGTCGATTCAAAATGGACCCCATAACTTTGGAATAACCTTCCAAGTGATGGATATTAAGCTGACGTACAATTGGCTTTTAGGGAGACTGTGGATTCACGTTGCTGGACTAGTGACATTCACTCTCCATCAAAAGCTAAAGTTTATAGTGAATAATGAGTTGGTGATAATATATGGGGAAGAAGATAAGATAGTGAGCCATATATCTTCTACGAGCTATGTTGAAGACATGGAATAAGCCATAAAGTCTTCCTTTCACGTGTCCATGATGTCTTCATAGGTGAAGGATCTCCCTTAAAAGAACCAAAGTTGTCTACCATATCATTGAAGTCTACCAAATTGATGTTGGAAGGAGGAGTTTTTATTAAATTGGGAAAATTGTTAGATATACCAAAAAAGAACGATATGTACTTGTTGGGATATGTACCTACTAAAGCTGACAAAGAAAAGGTTGTGAAGGAAAAAAAGGAAAAAATGGAAAACATGATGGCTCGTTTGGAAAATCAGACACTGAATTCATAGAAGATTCCTATTTGTGACATTCGCCAAACCTTTTAGAGCGTCAAAATAATATATGCTAACCAGGTGGCTGTTGCGGAAGAAGAGCATGTTGGTGATGATACCCTCAAATTGGTGTACCCTTGTCTTCCGAATATCAATCTCAACAATTGGAAAATCATCAAGTTTCCTGTATTTGTTAGTTCATGTTCAAAGTAACTCTTTTCTTTTTTCTTGAAATGGCAATCTTTATTCATATTTTCATTTTTCCTTTTTCTTCTTAATTTTAACAATGAGAGTCGAAAATGGATATGTTGAAAATAGCAGCGCTAGAATAATTTCTTTTAATTTTGAACGCCCAATTAATCAGGCTAATGAGGATTGTAAAGACGATTGTGAGCTTCCCCCAGAACTAGAAAGGCTAATGGAACAGGAAGCTAAGATAATCCAACCCTATCAAGAACATGTTGAGGTGATCAATTTGGGGACTGAATATGATAAGAAATAAATTAAAATTGGTATGTCTATCAAAAAAAGTGAACGAGAAAAGTTGATTAAACTTTAATTTGACTATGTGGATGTCTTTGCATGGTCATATTAGAATATTCCTGGGATAGATATTAACATAGTTGAACACAAGCTACCGCTCAAGTCTGAGTGTGTTCCAATTAAACAAAAATTGAGGAGAATGAGGATTGATATGTCACTTAAAATTAGAGAAGAGGTCAACAAACAATTTGATGTTGGTTTCTTAGCAATGGCAAAATATCCTCCATGGATGGCTAATATTATCCCAGTTCCAAAGAATGATGGAAAAGGTCGAATATGCGTTGATTATTGGGATTTAAATAAGGCTAGTCCTAAAGACGATTTTCCTTTTCCTCATATTGATGTCCTAATAGATAGCACTACTCAATATTCTCTTTTCTCCTTCATGGATGGTTTCTCAGGGTATAATCAAATCAAGATGGTTCCCGGAGATATGGAGAAAACTACATTCACCACACAATGGGGAACTTTCTGTTATAAAGTGATGTCATTTGGATTCAAGTAGTTGCATGAAGATCAAAAGGTTGAATGGAATGAGAATTGTCAAAAAGCTTTCGAGAAGATTAAACAATACTTGTTAAAACCTCCAATCTGGTAAGAAAGAGCATGCCATTTATTATTTGAGTAAAAAGCTCACTAGTTGTGAAACAAGATATTCACTACTTAAATGAACATGTTGCACATTAGCATGGGCTGCTCATCAGTTAAGGCAAAGTATTTGAGAAACCTGCTCTTACTGGAAGGATTACCCGTTGGCAGATGTTGTTATCAGAATACGACTTGGTATATGTTACACAAAAGACTATCAAAGGAAGTGCACTAGCAAAACATTTTTCCCATCAACCTACAAAATATTGTCAATCAATATTGTGTGAATTCCCCTATGAAGGCATAATGACTTTGTTTGAAGAGGATGAACCATCTGATAAAGAAAATTTGACGTTGGTGTTCGATGGTGCTTCTAATGCATTAGGCCATGAAATTGGGGCCATTTTTATTTCCCAAGAAAAGTAGTTCATTTCATTTATGGCTAGATTGTGTTTCGATTGCACAAACAATATTGTAGAATGTGAGGTATATGGCATGAGCATTAAATCAACCATTGAATCAAAGGTAAAAGTTCTTGAGGTATATGGAGATTCATCATTGGTCATCTACCATAGAAAAGGAGACCAATTGGCTGACACCCTGGCCACATTTTCATCATATTCCTCGAGAAGGAAACCAATTGGCTGACACCCTGGCCACATTTTCATCAATGTTCAAAATAAGCACCAGTTAGGATGTGCCGATCATAAAAATTAACATGTTTAGTAATAAAGGATGTGCTATGATGTTGACTATTAATGACTTTCCGTCATATGCTAACTTGTCTGGATGGAGTAATAAAGGTCAATATGCATGTCCATGTTGTGGTATTGAAACTACCTCGCAGTGGTTACGTCATGGTAAAAAAAATTGCTACATGGGTCATCGTCGTTGGTTATCTCCCAAACATAAGGGGAGATTGAATAGTAGGGATTTTGATGGAACACGAGAGCTAAGGATCCCTCCTAAAAGTCTTAATGGGACTGATATTTTAAGACAAATAGATGAATGTAGAGAAAAAGGTCTAGCAAATGGAGCACGTCCTTGGAAAAAGAAGAGCATTTTCTTCACATTGCCTTATTGGCAATATAATGTATTGCGTCATAATCTTGATTTGATGCACATTGAAAATAATGTATGTGACAACATTATTGGTACATTGTTAAACCAAGAGGGAAAATCCAAAGATAATTATAAGGCACAAGCTGATCTTGTAGATATAGGCATAAGAAGTATGCTCCATCCTCAACCAAGTCCTAATATAACTACAACATGTTTGCCTAGAGCATGCTATCAAATGACTAACAAAGAAAATGAATCTTTCCTAAGCATTCTCAAGAATGTAAAAACTCCAGAAGAATGCTCATCAAACATCCCACGTTGTGTGCATGTCAAGCAACACAAGATGTTTGGATTAAAAAGTTACGATTGTCATGTTTTGATGCAAGAGCTTCTTCCAGTAGCATTACGGGGTTCATTGCCAGATAAAGTCACTTTAGTGTTAGTTGATCTTTGCAATTTCTTCAAGCAAATTTGTTCTAAGGTACTTAATGTGGAATTTCTATCACAATTGGAGTCTCAAATAGTTATCACACTTTGTCAGTTGGAAACAATTTTTCCTCCTTCATTTTTTACTATTATGATGCATTTGGTAATTCATTTGGTACACAAAGCCCAAGTTGTTGGACCGGTACAATATCGATGGATGTATCCGATTGAGAGGTATGTATGTTTATAAAAATTGTTTTATTAAAAGTGTTAAACAAGTTTTTTTGGATGTTGAGAACATAGATATATTAAATTTTCTTCACTTTCAGGTTTCTTCTTACTCTTAAGTCCTTTGTACGTAATAGAGCCTATCTAGAAGGATCAATTGCAGAGGGATTTTTGGCCAATGAATGTTTGACGTTTTGTTCACAATATCTATTTGGGGTAGAAACTAGGTTCAATAGACCTAACAGAAATGACGATGAAGTCTCTGGAAGGCCATTAGGGATAAATAAACAACAAAAGTTACGATTAGGGAAGAGGAAGAAAGTGATTAGAACTAAACTTGACCAGAAAGAGTTAGCACAGGCACATAGATATGTGCTTTCTAATTGTGATGCAGTTGCTCAATTTATAGAGTAAGTCACATATCATATTTCAATTTTATACAATTTAAATTTTTATTACATTTTTTTTAACTCTATTACTGTTACTTTTAAAGAACACATTTTACATCTTAAGAGACAGTGTCGACCACGACGATTGACACAGCTTGAAATTGACAAGCAACATGGTAAAAAATTTATTGAGTGGTTTAAACTCAGGGTGAGCATATAATAATTTAATTATTTAAATTTTACTGATTGTTTTTATATAGAAACTTACTATATTTCATCAAATATTTTAGATCCAGCATATGGATGAACAAAAGAGCTCAGAAGTTACTCATGAACTTAGATAGTTATCTCGTGGACCATCTGAGGTAGTAAGAAGATACACAGGTTATGCGATTAATGGTTTTAGATTCCACACAAAGAAGAGAGAGAGATTTTTGAAAACACAAAATAGTGGAGTTGTTGTAAAGACAAAGACCTCAAAAGATGAAATTAATTACTATGGGGCAATAACTGATATACTGCAGTTGGATTATTCTGGAAAGTACAAGTTTGTGTTATTTAAATGTGATTGGATTGATATTAATAAAGGTATCAAGAAAGATAAGTTTGGCATGACACTTGTCAATTTCAAATTTTTAAAACATACTGGGAAAAATATTTGTGATGACCCATTTGTGTTTGCATCACAAGCTAAAAAGGTGTTTTATATATATGATGAGAGAAACAAGGATTGGCTTGTTGTTCTCAATGCAAAAGTTAG
>NC_021161.2:39423718-39430856 GCF_000331145.2 Cicer arietinum
TATACTTTTAGATTTGTCTATGTTTTTCTTATACTTTTAGATTTGTCTATGTTTTTCTTATACTTTTAGATTTGTCTATGTTTTTCTTATACTTTTAGATTTGTCTATGTTTTTCTTATACTTTTAGATTTGTCTATGTTTTTCTTATACTTTTAGATTTGTCTATGTTTTTCTTATACTTTTAGATTTGTCTATGTTTTTCTTATACTTTTAGATTTGTCTATGTTTTTCTTATACTTTTAGATTTGTCTATGTTTTTCTTATACTTTTAGATTTGTCTACGTTTTTCTTATACTTTTAGATTTGTCTATGTTTTTCTTATACTTTTAGATTTGTCTACGTTTTTCTTATACTTTTAGATTTGTCTATGTTTTTCTTATACTTTTAGATTTGTCTACGTTTTTCTTATACTTTTAGATTTGTCTATGTTTTTCTTATACTTTTAGATTTGTCTATGTTTTTCTTATACTTTTAGATTTGTCTATGTTTTTCTTATACTTTTAGATTTGTCTATGTTTTTCTTATACTTTTAGATTTGTCTACGTTTTTCTTATACTTTTAGATTTGTCTATGTTTTTCTTATACTTTTAGATTTGTCTATGTTTTTTGAATTTTGTCCAAGTTACTCATTTATAATTTTGTGTTAGAGAAGCAATGGCTCGAAGAAGAAAGTTAAATATTCGACATCGAGCAAGTGATAATGAAGGAATTCAGTCTACTTCAAATAATACAAACTCAACCAATGTAGAAGGAAGTAATGTTGCAGAAACTCGTTCTAGTCCTTGTCATGCAGAAGGTGTCATACATACATGAGTAGAGTCTCACTCAATTCCCTCTGATATAGAAGTTGAAGAAGAACAAATTGAAAAAGGTATTAATTATATATTCTTTGTTTTGAAGTTTTATTTATATTGTTTTTATTATGACTTATATGCGCACATAGTTTTATTTTCCTTTTGTTTTGTTTGTAGAAGTAGAGCCTAAACGGGCTAGAGGTCCTACAAAAATTATAGATGTATGGGAAATGGAAGATGGTGATTTAATAATCGTTAATTTGGACAAATATGGTCGACCCATTGGCGAGGAAGGGACAACTCTAACTCGTTTCATTGGTAGCGTAGCTAGAAGGTATCAATATGCTCCTATCGACTACAAGTCATGGAAAGTCATGCCAAATGATTACAAAGAAGAAATGTTGAAATTAATAGAGGTATTATGATTATTCATTTAACTAATATAACATATTTTTTTAAGAAGTCAATTGAGATGTACAATTAACATGTTTTTTAGTTTTTGTGCTCTAACATGTTTGATGTACAATGATGATGTTAGGAATATTTGATGGATTAACAATTTATAATCATACTTATAGTTTAAGAATATAGATGTTTAGCACACTCAAACTACATCATAACATGTTGATAAGTGTAAGAATACATTTAACTAATATAACATGTTTCTTTAACATTTCTTATTGTGTAGAGTAAATTTGAGTTTGTTCCTCCAATAAATGACTTAACAAGAGAAATG
This sequence comes from Cicer arietinum, assembly GCF_000331145.2. Classification (NCBI taxonomy): domain Eukaryota; kingdom Viridiplantae; phylum Streptophyta; class Magnoliopsida; order Fabales; family Fabaceae; genus Cicer; species Cicer arietinum. The sequence continues at coordinate 39,425,249 of NC_021161.2, forward strand.
TTAAAATCTGAATTGAATGAGAAATGGAGGCAATGGAAGGGTGATATAAAGTCAATGGCATATGACCCTACTAAAACAGAAGAAGAAGTTGCATCTCTTGTACCAGATGATAGGGTTGACCCTAATCAATATCATGATTAGGTTCATCATTGGTTTTCTGATGAAGGACAAGTAAGTCGTATATATTATGAGTAATATATTAAAGAGTTTATTATTTAGACTAATATTTTATATCAATTGCAGAAAATAAGTAAAATTAATAGGCAAAATCGTGCTAAGTTTGAAGATGTTCATTGTATGGGTTCAAAAAGTCTCCCAAAGTTTATTGATGAGAAGATTTATTTCTATTTCTATTTTTATGGCTTTAATTTAAATTAAAAATGAAATGCATCTAACTTATTTGTTTGGTTGTAGATAAAAAGGGCAAAGGAGTGTTGTCTGGACGTAAAGAGATTTACATTGTACCCGCACTCGTAAAGATGGAACAATTGTCAATGAAAAGGCTGCAAGATTGATTGTAAGTTTTGATAATAATTAAACGGTACCGATATATAAAATGTGTATAAATTAAGTTTGACAAAGTGCTGAATTTTATTTTCAAATGTATGATGATTGTATTGGATTTTTACTTGACCATTTAGGAGATTTTGTATTTGTTAGCCTATATGCAATGTTGAAGTTTTTTAATTGGATCTTATTGTAGTACTACATGCTTTGAATGTCAATTTCAATTTGGTATTTTCAATCATTAATAATTTTTATTTTATTTTTTAGGAAGAACTAAAAAAACATAATAATGAGGCTGGAACTTCTCAATCAACCCAAGACACACAAGGGTCTATGTCTTGGAAGGATGATATATTTTATCAAGTACAAGGACCTGATAAAAACGGACGTGTGCGATGTATGGGCAAGATTCCTCATTCTAAAAAATCGAAGGTTTGTGCATCTGAAAATGAAGAGTTGCGCGAAAGAGTTAAGAATATGGAAAACTTGTTAGCAAATGTGATGACTTTAATTCAAAATCGATTTTCTGGAGCAGATGTTAATGATATAATACAAGCTGCAAGACAGGTATATCATAAGTTATTAATCTTATCCAACTAACTTCATAAGTTCCATAATCGTATTTTTCATAAGTAATATTTTCTATTTTTTGTGATAGGTTCCTAGACAAGTATATCATAAGTTATTAATCTTATCCAACTAACTTCATAAGTTCCATAATCGTATTTTTCATAAGTAATATTTTCTATTTTTTGTGATAGGTTTCTGATGCTACTAGTGTTCAAAACCATTTGAATTCACTTAGTCCAAACAACAACAAAAATAATGAAAATGGTAATTAGATAGTATTAGTTATTTTTAATTAAAATCATTAACATTTTCTCTATTTTATTAGTAATATTTTTATGTGGAATCGTGTATTTATTCATTTGTTATTTTATTGATTGTAGGTGAAGATTAAAAGCTAATTTGTTGTTGAAGATGAAATATTGGCAATTTAGTGGACTCAATTTCTTAATGTTTTTTGAGATTATTATGTATGACACAAGATGTCTATTTTAAATGTTAGTAAAACGTTTTTCACTACTAAGTAAAAATTTACTACAGTGCACTATGGTGAACATTGTTTAACTATTGTTTTATCGTTGTAAGACTTTTATGTTAATTTTTAATATATACGATGAACACCTTTTATTTTATTTTATTTTGAGTCTTATATATATATATATATATATATATATATATTTCATTGTATATTTATATTTGGTTAATTTTATAAAATAAATTTTAAATTGTTATATAATTTTGGTTGATAACAAAAAATTAATATTTATAATAAATTAATTACTCTTAAAACCTATACCAACATAAAAAAGTTGTCACTTAAATGTATAACAACAGAATCAAAATCGTAGGTATAATTTTTATAAATTATGGCTAAAGTATATACCACGAAAAAAAATCCTGTCGGTATAGGTAATTTTGGATATCCCTACGGTTTTTATACGTTTACCTACAGATTTGCACTGTCACTAAACGTTAAATTTCTTGTGGTGAGAGATTTTACTCCAATACAGTCGAGAACTTAATCCACTATTTCCATTAATAGCATACAAATATTGTTTACTCTACTTCTTTAGGCTTTGAGTATTCTTCTCTAGCATCTCTACACTGTCAACTTCACTACGCCAAAAATGACATTTAATAGCGCTCCTTTTACAGCGCTTGCTAAATACAAGCGTTGTTGTAAGTATATTTTAAAAATAATGGAGCATTTTACAACGCTTTTTTGACAAGCACTGTGAAAAAAGCGCTGTTGTAGAGTCATATAGCGTTTGCGCATAATGTTATAAGGCTTTTACAGCGCTTTTCGCAAAAGCGCTATAAAATGAAGCGCTTTCGCGTATTATTTTACAGCGCTTCTTTCACAAGCGCTGTAAAATACATGTGCTTTCAATCAATTTAACTACATATTACAGCGCTTTTTGTACAAGCGCTGTAAAATACATGCGCTTTCATTAATTTGAACTACCTATTACAACGCTTTTTTTACAAGCGCTGTAAAATACATGCGCTTTCAATCAATTTAACTACCTATTACAACGTTTTTTGTACAAGCGCTGTAAAATACAGGCGCTTTCAAATAAATATAATTTACTTTTAAAACAAATTTACGAACCCTCATCACCTCTACTCTGGGAACCCTCATATCATCTACGTACTGTGCAGCCATCTACGTTGTCTCAGGTATTTTTTAATTTGTTTTTGTCAAAAAATCTTTAGTTTTTTAATAATTGAAAACTAAAAATTGTTATATATATATTAAATCTCTTTTTTATGAAATTTGTTGACCTGTTCTGTTTTGAAATTGTTATTAGATATGTTGATATTGGTTTCTTTTTTAAACTTGTTGATATATTTTGAAAGCTTATTATTTTTGTAACTGCATTTATATAGGTCGTATAATATGGATAGGAAATGGATGTCTGTCACTCGATTGTCAAAAGAGTATGAAAATGGAGTGAAATAGTTTGTTGAGTTTGCAATGAAGAATGCAAAAGATCCAAATAGAGTCGTTTGTCCTTGTTTAAAATGTTGTTTTGGAAAACGTGTTAGAGAAGATGAATTAGAAGGACATCTAGTATGTAATGGAATTGATCAAAGCTACACATGTTGGATAAGACATGGTGAGAAAAAAAAAGGAAACATTAATTTTGAGAATAGTTCGACATATGCTTCAACTGACTTCGATACAGATACATATGAGCCGGACCGAGTTGATGAGATCGCAAAAGCAGTTGAAGAAGATATTCGAGATTGTCCTAAAATTTTTGAAAGTTTTTTGAGTGATGCAAAGAAAGAATTATATAATGGTTGTACTAAATTCACAAGACTGTCGGCGATATTAAAGTTGTACAACTTAAAAGCGAGTAATGGATGGTCTGATAAAAGCTTTTAAAAGGATCTTTTACAGGGCTTTTTCAAATAAGCGCTGTAAAATGTCTCTTTATTTTATTTTTGTGTTTGGTTTATTTGGTTGGGATGACATTAAAAACATTGTTATCATTGTTTATTGGATTAAAAAAGCGCTTATTTAAAAAAGCGTTGTAACAGGCTTTAAAAAAAACATTCATATACCATAATAAAACAACGAGGTCTTTTACGGCGATTTTACAAATGAGCGCTGTAAAAATAAGCGCTGTAAAATGTCTCTTTATTTTATTTTTGTGTTTGGTTTATTTGGTTGGGATGACATTAAAAACATTGTTATCATTGTTTATTGGATTAAAAAAGCGCTTATTTAAAAAAGCGTTGTAACAGGCTTTAAAAAAAACATTCATATACCATAATAAAACAACGAGGTCTTTTACGGCGATTTTACAAATAAGCGCTGTAAAAGAGCCTTTTAAAATTAATATAATGAGACCCTTTACAACGCTTATTTGAAAAAGCGCTATAAAAGGCTTTAAAAAAACATTCATATAACGTAATAAAACACGGAGGTCTTTTACAGCGCTTATTGAGAGAAGCGCTGTAAAAGAGCCTTTTAAAAATTTAAATAAAGACGCCTTTTAGAGCGCTTTTCAAACAAGCGCTGTAAAAGGGTTATAAAAAAGCGCTGTAAAAGGGTTATAAAAAAGCGCTGTAAAAGGGTTACGCATATATAATAGTAACTGCTTCAGTTTCCTCTTCATTACGTAAACTTCACTATCATCTCAACATTCATCGTTCTTCTCTTCTTTTGCAAACCCTATCATCCCGTCCATTACGAACCTTATTTCCACGATCATCTCCTTCATTTCGAACCTTATTTCCATCCAAGATCATCTCTCCCATTGCACACAATATATTTTCATTGAAATACATAACCCTCATTACGTATTTCTTCAAACCGTATTTCTGTGAACCATATTTCTGTGAACTTTCTGCAAACCCTCTTTTCTTTGCATTTCGTCTTTCTTCGAACCCTCATTATTCAGGTATTGATGTTATTAATTTTTTGTAATCATTAAAATGCATGTTGAGCTTGTTTAAGATATACTGATACTGATATGTACTTAGAATAATGCATGATGCGTGTTGAGCTTGTTGATGTTATACTAAACTGCATGTTGAACTTGTTGTAGTTAAATGGATACAAACAAAGATACAAACAAAGATTTAGAATGTCAAAATGAAGAAGTTGACACCTCTAAGACTTATGAAAATGAAGTCAAACGTGGTGCAACTATCTTGCAAAAAGTCATTAAAGCAAGGAGTAATGGCATCAAGTTTGAGGTTATACTATACTATACTCTGTTTGCTGTGTATTTTTTTATCTTTTTTTAATAGCATGTACTTACTATATGAGTTTATTAGGTTGGCTGGAATGAGAGTGGTCAGCCAATTGACCCCAACAGCTCAATGTTTGTTAGTTACATTGGGGCTGTTGTTCGACAAAACATCCCAATTACGATTGACGATTGGACAGATAAGGCGTTGAAGGATGCCAAAGATATAATATGGAATGACATTAAAGTAAGTTTTTTTATCCACTCTTTTGTCATTTATAATTTTTTTCATTGAAATACTTTACTTATAATTTTGTTCATTGCAGACTACTTTTGTTCTTGAGGAGGAACGAAAGAGATATGTTTTGAGAGTTGCTGGGAAAATCCATCGGGGATTTAGATCACATCTCTCTAATTTCCATCTAAAAGATAGAGAAGGAAACACAAATGCTGAAGCTCCAAAAATATATAAACATTATATATCAAATGAGGAATGGAGTGCATTTGTTTCCAAACCTTTGGACCCCGCATTTTTCGTAAGTGATTAATTTATTAGCATTTGTGTTTTATTATTCATATTCGTAGAGTATTTTAAATTTTTACACAATTGCTATTTTTTTTATATAGAATATTAGTAAGGCAAATCGCGAAAGGGCAAGCAATCCAACCCACCCATACAAAAAATCACGTATGGGATATGCACGCCTTGATAAAAAACTTGTAAGTAATTAAACATCACTTTTATATAATGAAGTAATTTGTATTATAAACTATAGTGTGTAACTAATTTGTATTATTTTGCTTATGATCTTAACGAATAGCGACAAGAC
>NC_021161.2:39433998-39445609 GCF_000331145.2 Cicer arietinum
CCCATAATTCATATATTTGGTGTGCATTTTACAGCGCTTATTCGCAAAAGCGCTGTAAAATGTGCACCCAATATATTTATTATGGGTATGCATTTTACAACGCTTTTTCAAATAAGCGCTGTAAAATGCCCATAATTCATACATTTGGTGTGCATTTTACAGCGCTTATTCGCAAAAGCGCTGTAAAATGTGCACCCAATATATTTATTATGGGTATGCATTTTACAGCGCTTTTTCAAATAAGCGCTGTAAAATGTGCAAAACAAGCGCGCATTACATCTACATGTTTTATAGCGCTTTTTTAAAAGCGCTGTTGTATCTTTTACAGCGCGCGATTCTACAGCGCTTGTTTTTTTAAAAAAGCGCTGTAAATGAATTAAAAAAAGCGCTGTAAAATGTCATTTTTGGCGTAGTGCTTTCAGCAGCTTTTCGTTGAGGTTTATGTGTGTTATTGTACCTCTTTAGGTACCTTTTTGGTGTTAGAGAGTTGTTACCCTATTGAGCTGATTTACAACATTCTAGTTTGTATCTGAATTGACACAAAGTTTGTTTCTAGGTTCTAATTCTCATTGAGAGGATATTACATGTAAAGCCCTATATCAGTTCAAGGATATAAAAACACTTTAACTTATTTACATCAATTCTAATAAACTTTATTGAGAGGATTTTTCTTTTATGCTTTTTATAATAAACTTAAAAGCTACTTTATAATAATCTACTCCTAGTAGCTAGCTATACATATTTCCGATGTCTAGTACTAATTTTTTTTTTCCTAGTTGCTTTTTTTCTCTCTATTTCTTATTTGTTCTGTTCATTTTCCTTTTACATGTCTTCATTTTTTCTCTTTGAAAAAAAAAACTCTTAAAAGAGGCGAATTGAATAAGAATCCACACGAAACAAAGTCGTAAAAGTACCGCGAACCGGTTCGCAAGTACATTCACATTTCCCAATTCACAATTCGTGGGGATAGTGAAGAATTATGTAACTAACCAATGCCGAACATTGGTCCTGGTGGGCCTGATTGTCGAGACTCAGCAAACAAAAATCCTGATTTTACTCGATTCCATATTCCACATATGCACCTGTGCTACTGCCTTCAACGTAACCGAGTACTAATTGTTCAATTCTTTCTTTTTCTTTTTTCTTGCTTCCCTCTTTTTTCTTTCCATAATTGATTCAGTAGCTAGCCTCATCAATTTCTCCAACTGTCATTATATTGTGGACCATTTACCTCTTGTACCACAATTAGATTTTGGATCCTCTCAATCTAAAAATATCAATAACAAACAGACGAAAACTGTAAAAAATCATTAATTTTAAAAATAATATTTATATATAACAAACATGCTCATAATACATTTTTTGTTGGATTTACATTCTAAATATTGTGTTTCAACGTAGTATCGATGAGTTTGCAGCAAGATTTTATTTTATTCAATACCAACAACTATTGTATTTGAATATTGTTATAAAATTAAGAAAAGACAATAATAAATGTACGGACATTAGGCAGACATCAAAGATTTGATATAATTATTATAAATTCATGATCAAATATTTAATATATTGCTTGGATTTATATGACTCTAAAAAATACTATTGTAATTAGATTTTCTCTTCTTCTTCTATATGAGAGAAGGTGATTTAGGATAATTTTTTATCAGAAATAATCTCTTAAAATTATTTTTTCTTTCATATTTTTTTTATGATATTTTCTTTAGTGCAACACTATTTAATTTATTTTTTATATGTTTATTTGATTTACATTAAAAGATTAACTTTGATAAATTACAAAATTTTATTATTGCAAAAAGATAAATACGGAGTTCAACATTTTAATTTGATTTGTCATATTTTTTTAGCTCACCATAGGTTAGAAAATTACAAATAAATTTTTATGTCAGGGATTTGTCCCCACCCCATCCCCTGAGCATTCATGAGGAATGTAATACAATTTTTTTGCTATATAGAATGTTGAAATACACCACTAATTTGTAAATAATATCAAACCAACTAAGAGGTCTCGATAGACATGTTTTTCAGCAACAACAACAATAATATTTGCTTTTCTTCTCTTCACTTTCACATACATTTTTTATCCACACTCTTCTTTCATCCAAAAAAAAAAAACTATTAACCATAAAAATCAACTAGGTCCACTAACACTGCTACTGCCTTCAACATATAACCAAGTAGTAATTGCTGATTGGTCTCTTTTGCTTGGTAGCCTCTTTTTTCGTTTGTTTCCATAATTGTTAAAGTAGCCTCATCAATATCTCCACCTATTAGTATGGTTAAGTCATTAAAAAGTGGACCATTTACATCTTCTTGCACAACCACTTGATTAGCTACTTAATTTATTGACTAAACAATTTTAATGCCGCATTGGTAGTTGACAATAATTGTGTTGATAATTGTCTTCCTGCATTAATTTCAAATATGTTTTCTTGGTTTTTTTCTTCTTCATAAAAAGTTACAACCTTCAAGTCTTCGTCAACAGTGCAGATTTTTTCCCTCGGTTGGGTGGCTTCATTACATCCATGGGAACTCTAATGTGCATGTAGCTCTTCCAAAACCTAGATGAATTTTTTTAGTCATTTTCCATGAATTCACCTAAGAAATTTCCCAATCCTTCTCTAACTTATTTGGTCATAAGAACTATTGGCAAATCATGCACTTGCACCCAAAGAGATACAAAGAACAAAGAGATGCAAATAATAATTCAAAATCAAAATTACATATTGAGATTCGAACATATATCCAAAGGGCTTGCTTTTGTAAAGATTAAAAAAGAATTTACATAAACAAAAAATCAAATTTTAAATTTTTTATAAAGATAAAATAATTATTTAACCCAATATAAATATAAAATACGAGAAACACTATCCAAATAAAAATGATTTGTGCATACACCAAAACATATACATCATTTAACTATCTTAAAAATATACACTTTATTTAATTATTCTTTCTTCTAACTTTTTCTTGTATGTGAGTGTGCCTAAATAATGTGTATATATATATAAAACTTGGGATCACACAAGACTATTAAATATCCATTTTCATATACAGAGGCCACCCAAACGGTTGAACATATGATGAAATCGGTATAAGTCAAATTGAAAAATGCCTTAGATTTTAAAATCATTAATCTTTAAAAAATCATTATTTTCTGCCTTAGATTCTTCTAAAATAGAATATTACATTTAAATAACCTAGTATATTGTCTACTTGCAATGAATGGTAACCATCCATGTGTCCTAATGTTAAAGGCCGTACGGAAATACTAAAAACATAAGCATTTAAAATAACTGATACTAAATAAAATATTATAATTGATTATTCATGAGTTGAGTCAACTCCTTTTAACATTGTATGACAATACGTCCTTAACAAAATAATAATGGAACACATGTAAACTATTAATAAATACAAAATTCATCGAGATCATAGTTCAATTGACAAATGTCAATATTGTTGGACGGATTCGAACTTGGGACATCACAGTTTTATAAATTAATTATGGTAGAATTTACTATCTTTTCTAAGACTCAAAAAATAAAAATAAAAAGACAAAACTCATCATAAAAACACCTTATGATGAGATATAAATGAGATATAAATGAAGTAAAGAATAGAAGAATGGTAGAAGAGAAGGATTTGAAGAAATGGAGTTATTTAGATATAGTGGTTGATGAGATTTTAACGTGTTGCACCCTTACTAGTCCCTTGTGAACGTAGAGAGAGCATAACTATTGCATGGGAAATAGGGAGAGATCCTTATGTTTGGTTAGAAAATGTTGAAGAATTTTGTTTAAGTAGAGATTGATTCATGAAATTTCTTACTTCAAGGGAATGAGTGCTGAAATATTCGTTCTAGGATTGCATTCAAGTATTTAAATCCCAACTATAAACTATTGATTTTCAAGAAATTGGAGGCAAAAATACTTTGAATATAGGAAAAGTTGGAAGCAGTACTTCTTAAGAGTTAGTTTGTTAGTTAGGTAGTTTATTTGTTAATTTCCTACAAGATATATATATAAATGTCTCATGTACTTTTTTACTATTTTTGTCAATCAACCAATATGAACTCAAAAGAGTTTTTTTTGTATCAAGTTCTCAAAGTTATTCTTAAACTGAGACTAGACCACCTCAGGGGAGCTTCAATCATAGTGGCATTGGCCACATGGTCACATGGATAAATAATTGATCAACTCCTCTTCATTATTAATTTTAGTTTTATAGGACCTTAACTATCATAGGTAAGTTTCCATCATTTTATACTCAAAATGTCTTAGGCAAGATATGCTAGTGTTTTGATGCTACCAAAGTTTTAATATCGATTTGTTAGTTAGAGACAAGTACAACTACAGAGTTTCATGTATTATATCAGAGTTAGGGCTAGTATCTGCAGGTTGGGTCCTATAGCTTTGTTATGTGCCTATATATCTATCTTTTTTAATACCATTATGTCTTCTCATTATTAAAAGTGTTTGTTATTTGATTGAATAAAATAAAATAAAATTCAGCAAAAAAAAAAAATATAAAATTATCTAAATGAAAGATAAATTAGAATTAAAAAAAAAAAAAAAAAAACCTACATAAGTTTAGATGTCTCTTTTAAATATAGGTAAGGTATAGTTATTTAAATCAACATTTCATCTATGCAGTTATTTTTTAAGTGGGTATAGAAGAGGCGACAAAAATATTTAATGTAGTTATTTTTTAAGTGTGACAAAAAAATATTTAATGCAGTTATTTATGCGATTTTTGTTTTTAAATTTTTTTTAGTTATTTATTTTATAAAAATGGCGTTTTTAATCCTTAGAGTGAAAAAACACATTTTATTATAAAACGAGGGATTAAAAGATTGACAAATGTACTGTAGAAACTAAAATAAAATAAAATAAAAAAATTATAAGAACTTCAACATATAGTTTAATCTTGAATAAAACTCATTTATTTGAGACAAAAAGGCTATGTGATTAAATATTTTCGGTGCTATGGGTATTAAAATGAGTCTTAATATTTAATGTCTTTTTCTTACTGTAATTATTTAATGTATGTATTTATTTATTTTTTTTTTAATTTGAATTCCTCATGAATTATTATTTTTTAAATTTCGAAATAGCAATTAACTAAAAAATCTATGTTAAGAAACAAAAGCAATTATTGTCTGAATTAAATGCATGTTTAAAAGTTTTTCATTCTAAGTGTATATAATATATAAAATAGCAATGAATGTTAGAAAATTACTAATGAATTTCTTATGTCCACACCTCCATGGGTCCATCACCCCACCATCAAATCAAATGTTCGGTTGTGTGGTTTCTATAGAAATATCTTCAAAAGCAAAAAGAACACAAAATTTTTTCTATATATAAAGAATGTTGAAATGCTGCTTATAGAGATAATATGAACCAAACCAAACCTTCATTGTAGACATGTTTTCTGCAACAACAATAACAATATTTGGTTTTCTTCCCATCACTTTAGCATATCTTTTATGCACACTCTTCTTTCATAAAAAAGAAAAAACCATTAACAATAAAAAGCCACCAGGTCCACCAACATTACCAATAATCGGAAACCTTCATAAATTAGGCAATCTTCCACATAGATCACTTCAATTACTATCCAAAAAATATGGTCCAATCATGTCCTTACAATTTGGTCAAATTCCTTTTATAGTAATTTCATCTTCAAAAGCAGCAGAATTATTCCTAAAAACACATGATATATATTTTGCAAGTCGACCAAAGAGTCAAGGATCTGAGATAATGTCTTATGGTTCAAAAGGGATGGCTATATCAGAGTATGGTCCATATTGGCGTAGTGTGAGGAAACTTTGTACTTTGAATCTTCTTAGTGCTTTGAAAGTTGAGATGTTTGGTCCTATTAGGAAGGAGGAGTTAGGTGTTTTGGTTAAGTCTTTGGAGAAAGCTTCTTTGGTTGGTGAGGTTGTGAATGTTAGTGAGGCTGTAGAGAATCTTATTGAAGATATTATGTATAAGATGATATTGGGTAGGAGTAAGTATGAACAATTTGATTTGAAGGGGTTGATTCAAGAAGCAATGGTTTTATTTGGATCTTTTAATGTTGCTGATTATGTTCCTTGGCTAAGTGCATTTGATATTCAGGTATGAATCAATATTATATAAAGTAAATGATTATTTCTCGACTAAATATTACTTATTAGTTTGCAAACTATTCATCTATCACTTTTTAATTTTAAGATTTTATAGTCCTTAAAAGGGTCTCTTGATTTATCTCCTAATATTTTTTTCTTCTAAATATTGTGATTTGTGTCTCTAGTTTAGTTCTAATCATGTCAAACATTATGATTTTAAAGTGAAATTGAAATTGTACAATTTCAATATTTTAGATACTTAAATTTAGATAAAATTGAAAAAATATCAAAAAAATTTACTCAAATTGGATAAAAATCATGCGATCTCACGAAATATTTTACCCACAAATATACCATTTATCATTTTAACTCCTAATTGTTTTTTTTTATAGTCTCTAAAATATATAAACAATGATTTTGGCTTTTCTAGTTTTTGTTTTATATGGTATATATTTTATGGAGTATGATCAATACGAGTCACATATGTAAATTAAAATTAAAATGAACGGACAAGTAGAGTTGGATTTAACAGATGGAGAAAATCCATCACAAATATGGTGAACCATATTTCAAAACTTGATCGAGAGAAATATCCATATTTAGTTTGTGACAATACCTCTAACATGATAGCCATCTTTGGCGGGATCATGTGGGAATAAAATCAAAATGAATTTAAATTATGAAGATTAAAACTAAAAAAACAAGGAAAAATAAATAAATTTTTAATATTTTAGGAACTAAAAACAAATAAAAAATTCATAGAAATTAAAATAAAAAATAAGTAATTTACTTGGAAAAAATTTAAAAAGTAAAACAATTTTTGTGTGTGATTAATTTTCAATTTGCATATGCTTTCACGATTATGTTATGTTTGTGAAAATGTTGAATTAATAATTTAACTTGTTGTTAGGGATTAACACGAGCTTGCAAGAAAATGAGCAAATCACTTGATGAGGTGTTGGAAGTAATAATAACAGAGCATGAAGAATCTACTAATGTAGAGAAAACACGTCATGAGGATTTCATTGATATACTTCTCTCAATTATGCACCATAACATAGATAAAGAAAATGAACAAAGTCATGCTATTGATCGAACTAACATCAAGGCTATTTTACTAGACGTGATTTTAGGAGCAATCGATACATCTGCAAACGTAATTGGCTGGACTTTCTCCGAACTTTTAAGACATCCAAAAGTGATGAAAAATCTTCAAAATGAGATAGAAAAGGAAGTAGGAAATAAGAGAATGGTAGAAGAGAAAGATTTGAAGAAGTTTAAATACTTAGATATGGTGATTGATGAAAGCTTAAGGCTTTATCCTGTTGGACCCTTACTACTACCTCGTGAGTGTAGAGAGAGCGTAACAATTGATGGTTATTTTATTAAAGAAAAAACACGATTAATTGTAAATGCATGGGCAATAGGTAGAGATCCAAATGTTTGGTCAGAAAATGCTGAAGAATTTTATCCAGAGAGATTTGTTGATAAGACAATGAATTATCAAGGACAAGATTTTGAATGTATACCATTTGGTTCTGGTCGGAGACGTTGTCCTGGGATTCATTTGGGTTTGGTTACTGTTAGATTTGTTATAGCTCAATTGGTGCATTGTTTTAATTGGGAACTTCCTTCTAATATTACTCCTTCCAATTTGAACATGGAAGAAAAATTTGGACTCTCTATACCAAGAGCTCAACACTTGCATGCAATACCTAGTTATCGTTTGGCATGTGATGTCAATCATGAATAAGTCCAACACTATGTTTTTATTCAACAAGTTTTTATTACTGCTATAAGTTTAGTATGTATAATGATGTTTGTATAAAATAAGTTAATGAATATTGTTGGTTCCCTTTACATATGTTTACCGTCAACATTTGAATGTATTTGGAATTAGCAACTTATTGTTTAAATTAAATTTTTTTATCAAATATGAGCTTATTATATAAATTAGCAACTCACTTTGAAATTGTTGTCATTCTTCTTCCTCTGGTGGCCGTAGCCGCCAAAAACAAGTTGACAATTGCCAAAATCTCCCTCGTGCAGATTCATATGAGAAATAGGGACAAAGAGATTATTTTTTATTTTTTTTAGAAAAATTATATGGAAAATATGCCCAGTGATTGAAATCAAAACAGTTATTCTTAGTTTTGAAATCACATTAAGTTGAAGATAAATTTAAAATAAAAAATGAAGATAGAGATCTAATAACAATTGATGATTATTATTCTTATGTCTTTAAACATGTATTCTCCAGGTTTGTTGAAAGGAATCTCCGAGCGAGAAAAATATTTCTCTATAACTTCAACTATGTCTAATAGAAGCTTCTCCACACCATAGATAGTGATAGTCTCAACAAGTAAAGATTCTTTAAGGTGATACACTATTAGAAAAATTCACTACGCGAAAAATATATAAGATTTTACAGCGCTTTTTTTAAGTCAATTATAGCGTTTTTTTTATTAAAAAAAAACGCTGTAGCATCGAGCGCTGTAAAAAGATACAACAGTGTTTTTTAAAATAAAAAAGCGCTGTAAAATGTGCACTCAATATATAAATTATGATGCACATTTTACAGCGTGTTTTCAAATAAGCGTTGTAAAATGTGCACTCAATATATGCATTATAATGCACATTTTACAGCACTTTTTCAAATAAGCGTTGTAAAAGGTGCACTCAATATATGCATTATAATGCACATTTTACAGCGCTTTTTCAAATAAGCGCTGTAAAAGGTGCATTTTTCTTTTCAATTTAAAAACGTTGTAAATTAAATTTTTAAAAAGCGCTTTTTGGTTTTTTATGGCATTTTTTTAGAAAGCGTTGTCTTTTAATTTTTTTTCCAAAATCATTTTCATCCAGAATCAGTTCACACAACAACAGAACATATTCAGATACATAATCAAAATCAGTTCACACAATCAGTACACAAAAACAGAACTATATAACTTAACTTATAACTTAATTTACACAATAACAGAACATATTCAGATACATATATAACTTAACTATATATACAATTTAGATATTGTACAACAACACATATTCATATACATATTCAGATATTGTGCCCTATTCATATACATATAACTAACATTATTACACAGAACAAAACTAGCTACCATATAATATTCAGATCCCTTGCAGCATGCTATTTCCCAGAAAATCAAATAATTTTCATTTCAAGCACATACTGACACCAGTCTTCCTTTAATTCAATTAGATCTTTCTCAGAGTATGTTGGACTGGAATTGTCAAAGTACTGTGCAATATAAAAATTGAACATAAATAAGTTAGAATCAAATATATACATAATTTATATATGAAAATCAAATAATGAAAATACCGTGCCGTTTCTGGGATAATAGTTTGATTCCTATCAACAATCTCCTCAAACACATTATTTATACATTAACAAACACATTACTTACGTGTCGAACATAGTCTTTATATCGGAGTGATTGTTGTAATTGTCGTGCAAGGGATCTAAATAGTATATAACTTCAGAGGTCGCATTGATTGCAAATAGCACCCAAATGTGCCCTATAACAACAAAAATTTGGTTGGCAATTTTGTTTACACAACTAATAAATATAAGATCTCATAAATTAAAAAAGATATAAATAAATAATATATAATTATGTACCCTGAATTATATGGTTCAAAGAACAACTTATCCTTCTCTATATTTCCTAATAACATATCTACAATGTATTTTTTTACATTCACTAGATCGAGTTTACACATCGAAAGCTTATGCGGAGACAAGAATGAATATCTATTTGACAATCTGCGCAAGCACACCAACTTCTCATACAAAAATCTTCAATGAAAAATTCAACTTAGATTAATTATCAATAAATTTAATTAATTACCAATAAATGCAATTAAAAGTAGTTTTTTACCTTATGTACAAGCTGATGACAGAGCACTCAGCTCCTTATGGTTGAGAAGTTCGTATATGTGCTCCTTTTTAAGAAATTCTTCATACTTATCTCCGAATATAGCTTTGTTCATGGTTATGATGCGTGAATCGTCGTTGTTGCCCATATTCCTTTTTACTTGGATGTCAAGACACGCCTCGTATTTAGCAAGGCATAGCGGTCTTATTTTAGGAGCAGCATCGACTGATTTTCCTCGATCCAGTTTTTTAGCTGCAACTTTGGCAGCTTTATTACCCTCCAATTTTTGAGGTTTGTCGGCTTTATTTTGCTGTTCGGGTGGTTTACTTGATTGAATCTGAAAAAATGAGGTTAAATGTTAGTTTATTGAATCTAAAAAAATGACAAACCTTAGGGAATAAATGTGACAAACATTTTCGGGCAATGTAATTGACTCGTTTTTGGGAATGTTTTTATCATTCCCTTTAGGCTTTTTCAGAATCTAAATATAAATGTGAAATTAAAGTTAGCAGCGGAAAAAAATCAGCAATTAAATATACATATCAATTAAACATACATTTCAATTAATTAAACATACCTTATCAAGGGCAACAAGATGTGTGGGTCATGCCACGTAACTACCAACTGCTTCGCCCAAAAACCTCATATCTGCATCGTTGTCCGGTATAGGCAACGGTGCATTTGGTTCCAAACCAATGACATGTGATACTTTGACATGGCCCGCATGGATCGGTGTGTTGTGCAATACTTCTCCCGAAGTATTGTACAATGTTCCCTTTCCGACCTTCCGATGAGTAGGGGAGGATAAGTACATAAGTAAGTAATTAATTACCTCTCCATTTGAGACCAATGTTGCAACTCGCGTTTTCACTCTCCATTTGGAGCTGATCCGAGAGTTGCTTGTCTTTATTCGTCTTCACCAAGAGTGTCACTTTTTCTGATAGGAGTTTGAGCTTCTCTAATATTTCCTCATTGGATGGATTTTGGCGCTTCTCTTGTGAAAATAGCTTTTAGGAGTTACGCCAAATCATTTCCCCCTCACGCGACCGGAATATTCAGGAACATTAAACATTTTACCCAGAATGTCCCTACAACTAGCTTTGTTGCCCTCCTTATTTTCCGAACTTTGTTCGATATTCTCCTAAAATACATGTAAGATTAAAAAGAAAAGTTCAATATCATTTTTAAAATACAATATTAAAAAGTATTAAAGTGATAATATACAATATTAAAAAATATTAAAGTGATCATATACTTACACAAAGTTCTATTATTTTTTGAACATTTTCGTTATCAACCACTCCGTCCTTATTTACACGAGCTTCCTTTCACAATATATGACGACCCAACGGTTGATCGGATTGGGTGTCTTGTCGCTATTCGTTAAGATCATAAACAAAATATTAGTTAGAAACTATAGTTTATAATACAAATTCCTTCATTATATAAAAGTGATGTTTAATTACTTACAAGTTTTTGCTCTAGACGTGCATATCCCATACGTGATTTTTTGTATGGGTGCGTCGGATTTCTTGCCCTCTCGCGATTTTCCTTACTTATATTCTATATAAAAAAA
>NC_021161.2:39445712-39520269 GCF_000331145.2 Cicer arietinum
TTTTGATACAAATGCACTTCATTCTTCATTTGATATATAATGTTTATATATTCTTGGAGCTTCTGCATTCATATTTCTCTCACTATCTTTTAGATAGAAATTTGAGAGGTGAGATCTAAAACCCCGGTCTATTTTCCCGACAACTCTGAAGACGTAATTCTTTCTCACCTCATCAAGAACAAAAGCAGTCTGCAAACGAAATAAAGATATAGTTTGAGTAAAGCATTTCAATGGAAAAAATTATAAAGGACAAAAGAATGGATCAAAATAGTTACCTGTATATCATTCCACAATATATCTTTGGCATCCTTCAACGCCTTATCTCTCCAGTCATCGATTGTAATGGGGATATTTTGACGAACAACAGCTCCAATGTAACTTACAAACATGGAGCTGTTGGGGTCGATTGGCTGACCACTTTCATTCCATCCAACCTAATAAACTCATATAGTAAGTACATGCTTTCAAAAAAGATAAAAAATAAACAGCAAACAGTGTATAGTATACCTCAAATTTTATCCCACTGCTCCTTGCTTTTATGACCTTTTGCATTATGGTTGCACGACGCTTGACTTCATTTTCATAAGTCTTGGTGTTGACAACTTCCTCATTTTGACAATCCAAAGCCTTGTTAGAATCCATTTATCTACAACAAGTTTAACATGCAGTTCAGTATAACTTCAACAAGTTCAACATGCAGTAGTCTAAGTACGTATCAGTATAAGTTCAAGATGCATTTTAGTGATAACAAAAAATTAATAACGTCAATACCTGAATAGTGAGACAAAATACATA
The DNA here is from genome assembly GCF_000331145.2 of Cicer arietinum. Taxonomy (NCBI): domain Eukaryota; kingdom Viridiplantae; phylum Streptophyta; class Magnoliopsida; order Fabales; family Fabaceae; genus Cicer; species Cicer arietinum. The sequence continues at coordinate 39,446,508 of NC_021161.2, forward strand.
GACGAAATACATAGGATTCGTAGGAGAAATGCGCAGAAATACAGTTTGGAGAAACTGAAGTATGGTTCGAAGAAATACGTAATGAGGGTTACGTATTTCAATGAAAAGAGATGGTTTGTAATGGTAGAGATGATCGTGGATGGAAATAAGGTTAAAAATGAGAGAGATGATCGTGGAAATATGGTTCGTAATGGAAGAGATGATAGGGTTTGCAAAGGAAGAGAATAACGATGAAGAAGAGATGATAGTGAAGTTTACGTAATGAAAAGGAAACTGAAGCGGTTTACTGTTATATATAAAACCCTATTACAACGCTTTTTTAGAAGCCTTTTACAATGCTTGTTGAAAAAGCGCTCTAAAAGACCTAACCTTTTAAAGCGCTTGTTGTAAACGCGCTCTTAAAGACCTAAGCCTTTTACAACGCTTTTTCAAATAAGCGTTGTAAAAGGTCTCCTTATTTTATTTTTAAAAGGCTCTTTTACAACGCTTGTAGAATAAGCGCTGTAAAAGACCTCTTTGTTTTCTTATGTTATATGACTGTGTTTTTTAAAGGCCTTTTACAACGCTTTTTCAAATAAGCGCTCTAAAAGACCTCCTTATTTTATTTTTAAAAGGCTCTTTTACAGCGCTTGTAGAGTAAGCGTTATAAAAGACCTCTTTACTTTCTTATGTTATATGACTGTGTTTTTTAAAGGCATTTTACAACGCTTTTTCAAATAAGCGCTCTAAAAGGCCTCCTTATTTTATTTTTCAACGGCTCTTTTACAACGCTTAGTCTATAAGCGCTGTAAAAGACCTTTTTGTTTTCTTATGTTATATGACTGTTTTTTTAAATGACCTTTTACAACATTTTTTCAAATAAGTGCTCTAAAAGGTCTCCTTATTTTATTTTCAATGGCTCTTTTACAGCGCTTATTCTATAACAAAGCTTTGTGACCTCCTTAGTTTATATTCAGTTTAGTTCATGTAAATTACCTATATTTTGATTTTTTTTTTTTTTTTTGTAGTTCAGTTCAGTTCATGTAAATGACTAGTTTATATTCAATTCAGTTCATGTAAATTACTAGTTTATATTAAATTACATGAACTTAGTATAAAACACTAAGATCAAGCTAAATATAAGCAGAAAATAAATATAAGCAGAAAATCAAATACATGGCTGCTTATATAAAACAATTAAACATGTTCAAACAAATAAATTACATGAACTCAGTTCAAATTACATGACTTATATAAAATAATTAAACATGTACATTAAGATGTCCTTCTTCTTTTCCTGGTGGGATTCACATTTGTTTGTCCATTATTAACGATACGAAACGATGGATTAATCCAAATTCCCTCATGATGATCATCTCTAAGATATAAACCATCATCTCTAAGATATAAACCATCTCTAAGATACCAACATCTTCATCATTATTGTTATCATCACTTATTTTATTGGTCGATAGGACAACAGACCATTTATCATCAGCAGGATCAGTGACATAAAACACTTGTTTAGTTTGCGACGCTAAAATAAAAGGCTCGTCTTTGTATTTCACCCTATTAAAATCGACAAGCAAGAACCCTGACTCATCAATCCGAATGCCATTATTATTATCGACCCACTTGCAACCAAATATGGGAACACGAAACATTGTGTAGTCTAACTCCCATATGCGCTCGATAACCCCAAAATATGATAGATTTGCATATATTGGGTTTTTGTCTTTTGCACTTGAGACATGCATCGCTTCAGCTACGAGAGTGACTCCACTATTTTGCATAGTGGTCTGATCATCTTGTTCTTTGGTATAAAATGTGTAGCCGTTAATAACATAACCAGGGTAAGAAAAGACATGTAAACTCGGACCATTTGCTAGCCACCTCAATCTCCGTGAAATTGATCCGGGGTCTATATCAAACTTTGACTTTATGTGATTATTTAACCATGTTATAAAACTTCGATTGTGCTCTTGAGTTATCCAATTTTGATTCCTATTCATGTTCAAACGAGATAACTGATCCATGTGTATTGTAACATACGGTTGAACCTCATCATCATTGTGCAGAACATACAATTGTGCCTGCTCCCATTCTGTCCTTGATATAGTCATTATTCTCCTTCCAATTATCCCTTCTCCTGATATTCTACACGAATGACGAGACATGGGAAGCCCTATGGATTCAACATTGGACAGATATTCAGTACAAAATTCAGCAGCTTCTTCAACAATGTACCATTCAACAATACAACCTTCTGGTCGACTTCTACTTTTTACGTACCCTTTTAATATTTTCATATATTGTTCTATCGGATACATCCATCTCATATAAGCTGGCCCACAAAGTTGTGTCTCCTTAACCAGATGAACACTAAGGTGAACCATTATATCAAAAAAACGAGGGTGGGAAATACATTTCAAGTTCACACAAAGTAACACTACAAGAAAAACTGTTATTACCTACGGCAAATTTTATCTTTACCCACGGACTGTCCATAGGTAACGTAAAATTACCCACGGATTACCCACGGACACGAGTTCCTAGCTAAATCGCTCGTAGGAAAATATTTACCGACGGACAAGCCGTGGGACACACTTATTTAGGGATTGTCCGTGGGTAATATGACCCACAGAGTCTCCGTGGGTAATGTTACTCATAGATTTGCCGTAGATAGTTAGTGACGGAAAGGTCGTAAGTTACATTACCCACGGACCATCCGTGACAAAGTCTACTATTTTATATTTGATATTGATAATTTTATCCATGAATTGTCCGTGGGTAATTCTATGCTCCTGTATTGGAATAATTTTATTGGTTACATATGTTTTTTGTCATTCAATTTGAATCAAGATCCTTTAACTCCTTTAACCCTTAGTTCAAACCTGTTGAACTATCCAACCCCCAGCCCTGATTGAAACATAGTTATCGTACTAAATTGTAGCTTATAAAAAACCAAAAAAAATTGTGATGGATTATACTAAACTTGCCTTCCATGAGAAGGTGACATGCTAGTGAAGAAGACTCTAGTCTTGTTAGATTTCATGTTCATTCTCACCCATCTAACCACACTTTTCATAGCCATGCGATAGGCTTCCACTGTTGACATCTCAATAATCTCTTTTGCTTCATCTTTAAATGAGCCAAGCCTAAAAATTTCAACCAAGCCTATGACACCTAAAAATTTCAGTAGACATTATGCTAGTGCTAGATTTTTTATTGTCCTCTTCATATTTCCAGTAAATCTTGGAGTTAATTGATCGATTAAAAGGTTTGTATTAAGGCAATCCAAAACAGTTAATAAAATTGGCCATAGAAATACTGAGTTGTCAACCAAAACCACACTTTCAAAATCATTGGAATAATGGAGCAGATTGACAACAAATCTATTTATACACAAGACGATAGAACAGAAAAATTTAGAAATCGTTAGCATGCTACTGCTACCATACAAACCTCCATCTCATCCACAATGGCAGGCTTTGTACGCTCTTGATGAAACTGTCCTTTCTCTATCACCACATGCTCAAGCTTCAACTTGCTGAAAGCTCTTTTTAACATTCGACCCTGTAAATAGACCATGTCATATCCATCTCAATATAATAAGCTACCAGTCATATGTCGTTACAATTGTACTTATTATATACATAATTTCCAAGTACCTCTACTGATTGAGCAGTTGCGAGCATGTAAACATGAACAGGCTTTGTTTGACCGATTCTATGACATTTATCCATGGCATGTAAATCCATTTGAGGATTATGTAGTACAATGAAGTCGTAAGCATAGTTTAAGTTAAATGTTGTGAAGCAAATAGATAAATGCCAAACAAGAAAAGTCAAAAGTACCCAGTCACTATCATAAAGAATGCAAGTGTCAGCTGCAGTGAGGTTAATTCCCAATCCACCAGCCCTAGTAGAAAGAAGGAAGATTCGGCAATTGTTGTTTGTATCATTGAAGACCTGGATCTGCTCATAGGCAGAATGAGAATAAACAAAACATTCAAAAATTTACAATATGATTTATGACTTTGAAGATCATGAAGGGTTATGCATTATAAACTAATTATCTTATTTAAACCTAAAGCAAAACACAATAACAAAAGCACAGATCAGAAAGAAAAAAAAAACTAATTATCTTATCAGAGTGGTGTTATCCATGCATTGGTACATACCTGCCGTTTCCTATCCTCCAGTTTCACTGAACCATCAATCCTGCAAACTTCGAAGCCTTTTTCACTGAAATAATAATCCATTATATCCAACACTCTAGTCCACTGACTGAAGATCAGAACCTAATAGAAATTGGCAAAGGCAAAGGCCAATGAGTTATCTCTAACAACTTGGCAGTAAAAAAGGAAGCACAGTCACAAAAACAGCACTGTAAAGCTTACTTTGTGATTTCGTGCAAATAGCCGTTCCAACAATCGGTTGAGCAAATGGACTTTTCCACATTGTTCAATGATCTCATTCACAGGAGGATAAAAATCTATCAAGAAAGCAAATTTCAGCATAGTTTAAGTATCACGGGTCATGAAATCCGTAAACCTATCAAATAACACGGTACTTACATGAACGATCAAAAGCCGATTCTAGGAGGTCAGGATACTTGTTTTATCACACTAGTATTAATACACACTTTTATTTGTGTAACTGTGCAATGCACATACTACTTTTGGATATATCTTGATCTATATATAAACTAATTGGATATATCACAAACACAAGAGAGAGTCCTTAAACAACTTCTAATTCAACCATGTTTTCTGATATTTAACTCTTTTCACTTCCAATCCAACTAGATCCTATAGATTTCTTATCTCAAAAATTTCAATGCAGAATCCACTATATTTATCATGAGTTTTGTTATGGCCATACTCAACCTTGATAAACTTGGAAAATGAGGTTCTGCTTCTAATTGCAATTTTCAATTGGTTTTGTTTAGGAGGCATGTTCCAGCCCTTTGGATCTATGTCCAAATTCTCAGGCCAGCGTACACCTTTGAGACATTTTCTTATCCAACTAGATCCTGGCATTTTCTTTACATTTCTTATCTCCATTAGTTCTCTCAGACTCACCATTAGTTCTCAGATTCAGCAGTTAACTCACATAACAACTAGATGTAAATAAACAATGAAACTGAACACAATACCTAATATCAAGATGTAAATAAACAATAAAAATGCAAGAGTTAAACATGAACAGAGTACCTAACTATCCTAATTGAACATGAACAGCAACCAAGTAACAGACATTGGTTCGAGAAAGAAGCAGCCATTGTACTCTATGGTTAGGGTTTTCAATACAAATTGGGGCTTTTTCAAATAGACTCCATTTCAGTAAAAATTGATTTCAGAAAATGAAAAGATATTAAAGGAAGATAACTTACATTAAGAGATAGCGATCATCACGGCGGAGCGAAGCAGGGATGCGGAGGGTTCGGACAAGAAGTAGGGTTCGGACAAGAAGAAGGGAAGCAGCTCGAATGACAAACCCAGCTCGAACGGGAAGCAGCTCGAACGACAAACCCAGCTCGAACGGGAAGCAGCTCAAACGACAAACCCAGCTCGAACAGGAAGCAGCTCGAACGAGAAACCCAGCTCCCTAACCTAATGCGGGACCGGGTTCGGACAAGAAGAAGGGAAGAAAGGCTTAGGGCTCATACAATTTCTGGGTATTGGTTTACCTTATACAATTTTTGGGTATTGGTTTACGTTATGGAAAGAGAAATTTGATACCTTTAAGAAATGGGGTTGGTCTGATCAAGATGTTCTTATGGAAGAAGAGTTGATACCTTATGGAAGAAGAGTTAACATCCATTGATAAAACTAATTTAGTGATGACCTTTTGGGTCAATCAGTTTGGGGACTTTTTTTAGAAAAATTCAATCGAATTTTTTTAAAAAAATAAGACATTACCTACGGATAGGTTGTAGGAAACATAATACGAAAAATTTTGGCAAAATTTAAGTTAGGATTGTATTTTTTTTTTATTACCTACGGATATTTTAATTTTACCTACGGAATTACAGTGGTAATTAATTAAAAAAAACTTTTATTTTATACAACAATACACACGGTTTTTCCGTAGATAACAATTAATTTACCCACGGATTACGATCCGTGGCTAATATTCCATAGGTATACAAATGTTTTCTTGTAGTGTAACAACAATTTTCCTCTGCAATGTCGGTAATTTCTGAGGATCGATCGCTTTACTACAAATTTCCCTGAAGAAGAAACATAATCTAGTTAAGGCTCGTCGAACTTTTTCAGGTAAAATGGAACGTATACCTATTGGTAGCAAATGCACCATTAGAATATGACACTCATGGGTCTTCAAACCTTTTAACTTGAGGTCTTTCATACAAACCAAATTTTTAATGTTTGAAGAGTATCCTTCTGGAACTTTAACTTTGTGTAGAAATTTACATAAAACAATTTTTTCATTTCTAGATAGAGTATGAGCGGCTGGAGGTAGATATGTTCGATTTCCTTTCTTTACGAGACCCAATTCATTTCTTAATCCCATATCAACCAAGTCCAATCTTGCATTGATGTCATCTTTAGACTTTCCTGGAATATTGAGTAACGTACCAATAACACTATCAAATACATTTTTTTCAATATGCATCACATCGAGGAAATATCTTACATACAATGACTTCCAATATGGCAATTCAAAGAAAATTGACTTTTTCTTCCACCCAGTTTTGACCAGCTCTCCCGCAAAAGGTTTGCCAAATTTATTGGTCAAACCTTGTACTTTTTCAAGTATTTGATATCTAGTCGGTGCTAAAGGAGCTTTACCTTCCTCTGATTTTCCATTGAATGCATTTCTCCACCCACGATACTGATGACTATAAGGTCAAAATCTACGATGCCCAAGAAATACATTCTTCTTACAATGTTTCAACTGCATCCAATCTGTACTCTCTTCACATATTGGACATGCACACTGACCTTTAATGCTATATCCTGATAAATTACCATATGCTGGAAAATTATTAATTGTGCCGAACAACATAGCCCTCAAATTGAAACATTCTTTCCTATACCTATCATAAACTTCCACACTTGTCTCCCACATAATTTTTATATCTTCAATTAAAGGAGTCAAGTATACGTCGATATCATTCCCTAGTTGTTTGGGTCCAGAAATTAACAGAGACAACATCATAAACTTACGCTTCATACATAACCATGGAAGTAGGTTATAAATCAACAAAATCACAGGTCACGTGTCGTGTGAGATGCTTTGAAGTACTTGTGGATTCATTACATCAGTAGAAAGTGCAAGTCTTAGATTTCTTGACCCTATCCCGAATTCAGGATACTAGTGATCAATTTTTGCCCATTGTGGGGAATCTCCAGGGTGTCGAAACTTTCCATCTCTAATTCTTTCATCTGCATGCCATGTCAAGTGTTTTGAATCTTCTTCACTGCGATACATGCGCCTAAACCTTGGTATTATAGGAAAATACCACACGAATTTTGCTGGAGTAGATTCTTTCTTCTTATATCGAGAGACATTGCATTTCGAACACGCCTTAAGTAATTCATATTCGTTTCGAAATAAAATGCAATCGTTAGGACACGCATGAATCCTTTCTTCTTCACTGCGATACATGCGCCTAAACCTTGGTATTATAGGAAAATACCACACGAATTTTGCTGGAGTAGATTCTTTCTTCTTATATCGAGAGACATTGCATTTCGAACACGCCTTAAGTAATTCATGTTCATTTCGAAATAAAATGCAATCGTTAGGACACGCATGAATCCTTTCGTAACTCATGCCAATAGAGCACAAAATCCGTTTAGCCTCGTAGGTTCGACTGGGAAGTTAATTATCATCTGGCAACATATCTTTTAGGAGTGTTAATAATTATGTGAAGCTTTTATCAGCCCATCCATTACTCGCTTTTAAGTTGTACAACTTTAATATCGCCAACAGTCTTGTGAATTTAGTACAACCATTATATAATGGTTTCTCTGCATCACTCAACATACTCTCAAACATTTTAGGACAATCCTGAAGATCTTCTTCAACTGCTTTTGCAATCTCCTCAACTCGGTCTGGCTCATATGTATCTGTATCGAAGTCAGTTGAAGCATATGTCGAACCATTCTCAAAATTAATGTTTCCTTTTTTTTTCTCACCATGTCTTATCCAACATGTATAGCTTTGATCAATTCCATTTCATACTAAATGTCATTCCAATTCAACTTCTCTAACGCGTTTTCCAAAACGACATTTTAAACAAGGACAAACGACTCTATTTGGATCTTTTGCATTCTTCGCTGCAACCTCAACAAACTCATTCACTCCATTTTCATACTCTTTTGACAATCGATTGGCAGACATCCATTTCTGATCCATATTATATGACCTATATAAATGTAGTTACAAAAATAATAAGCTACTGATAATATTATACCAATATATAGTACACTTATCTAATATTGGAAAATGGAAAACAAGGTCCATTATTATGTAACAATTTCAAAACAGAAAAGATTTCAAAATAGAAAAGATCAACAAATTTCAAAAAGAAAAGATTTATTATGTAACAATTTATTAGTTTTCGTGACAACAACAAATTAATAAATATCTGAGACAACGTATCCAATTTTTTTTAAAGGAGGAGCAGTAGATGGCCGCACAGTACATAGAGGAGATGAGGGTTCCCAGAGTAGAGGTGATGAGAGTTCGTAAATTTGTTTTTAATTTGTTTTTATTTATTTAAAGTAAATGATTTGTATTTAAAGTGAATAAGTGAATGATTTTACAGCCCATTTGTAGAATAAGCGCTCAAATAGGTCTTTCAATTATGTGGCCTTTTACAACGCTTGTACCAAAAGCGCTCTAATAGGTCATTTATTTATTTGAAAGCGCATGTCTTTTACGGCGCTTGTAAAAAAAAGCGCTGTAATATGTCATTTAATTATTTGAAAGTGCAAGTCTTTTACAACGCTTGTCAAAAAAGCGATGTAAAACATTATGTGAGGGCGCTTCATTATACAGCGCTTGTGTAAAAGCGTTGTAAACATTATGCGCAAACGCTATATGCCCTACAACAACGCTTTTTCCACAGCGCTGTTATATGCTCCGTTATTTTTAAAATATATTTACAACATCGTTTGTATTTAGTAAGCACTGTAAAAGGCGCGCTATAAAATGTCATTTTTGGCGTAGTGATTGATTTTAACATCGGCCCTCGACACTGATGATATTTAGCGTCGGCCAAACAAACACTAAATATGGTTGACGCTTGAATATTTTAATATTTTATTCAACTTGTTATATTTTTTTATTGGTAAAATTAAAAACATTTTTTTTTCCGTAGCACATATCCTAATTCTTTTCTTTTACCTCACTTGTATTTCCCCCTCACCCTCACTCACTCTTTTTCACTTACACGTTTGTTCCTACTCTCATTGACGGTGCCGACCATCACGATTCCTCTTATTTCCCTAACATTCCTCTCGTTTTCCCTCACACACCAGAAAACCCCCCACCACCAGTAAAAAACATCCATCTCGTTTTCCCTCAACACTTCCTCACTCACCAACCACTACCGCGAATCCATCACTGTTACCACCATCTGTATTTTTCCCAAACTCACCACAAATCTATTAATCCTTGGTATTCTATTTGTTGTTCTCATTTTATGATTTTTGTAAAAATAAATTTATGATGGATTTTTGTTTTCTCAATAGCAATTTCAGTTTGTGAATATAAATTTAAGTATTTGCCTTTTATCAATAAAAATTTAGGTTTTATTTTTCTTAAAAGCATTTTTTGTAGAAATTTAGGTTTCATATTATTATAGGGTTCGTTTTTTTTGAAATTTTTTTGTTTACTTAAGTCACGTGTGGTATGATTTTTTGGTTTATTGTTTGCTTATATTATGTGTATTTATACTTATTTCTAACAAAATATAACCATTCCCTTTTGCTTCTCTCTTTGTGTTTATATATTAGTTTGTCTTTGTTATGTTATTATGATAATAATGTGATCTTTAAAGGTGATATGATATTATATGTAAAGAAAGTTTTTTTTTTCCTGTAGTTATGGGAATTTTCAACTTATGTGGTCTTCATCATTGAATTAGTTGGCATTAGTAATTGTTATTAAACCATGAGAGAAATTGGTAATTAAACTCTAAAATATAAATATAAGCATAACATTTTTTATGTTTCATGATAAGTTGGCATAGCAATTTATGGAGAAGAAGATGAGTTGAAGAAGATGAAAAGGTAAATAGGTTTAAGAGAAAAAATAGACTAAAAAGACACAAATTTGTGCTTTAAATGAAGTATTTTAACTTTAACCATCTATTTTGATATAAAATTCAATAAATGTTTCTCATTCGCTTATAGAGATAACTAGTGTGTATATCCATGTGACTAAATTTTATTAACAATGACAACTAATACGAAGGTGAAGTCGTACAATAAATGTTTATTTCATTCAGCTATTGTCTATATTATACCTAAAATGCAACATCAACATAGAAAGTGAAGTTGTACAATATGATGTATATGAAAAACAAAAACAGTGTACATATAAATGAACAACGTACAACTAAAACTAAATTATAATGACATTTGAAATATAAATGTTCCCAAAAGTCTACAAATCATCAACTGCCACATAATAATAGGGGAAACAGATTCGCATTATACAACAATCCCGCTAAACATTTGGAGTATCGATACATGGATTTCCTTCATCATCCAAAATTAAAATCTTCCATCATTTCCTTGACTTTACCTTAATTGTTGATCGGTCTCTTTTGCTTGTTTGGTTATTTTTAATAAGTGATACAGTAGCCTCATCAATTTGTCAACATGCCAGCACGGTTACGCCATTAAATTGTGGACCATTTACGTTTTACAAATTTAATGGCACAGGGGTGGTTTTCAAAATTGGTGTCACAATAGTGGTGTTGACAGGATAGTAAATGTATTAATTTTATGTGTTAATGATCTTAAAATAATTTTTGAATTTGAATGTATAAAATTTGACTTTTTTTTCTTCATATTTCAAGAAAATTAATAGTATTAATAAGAATTATTGAAAAATAATAATAAATGTACGTAGTAAGTTGAAAGAGTATTTATTTTTAACAACAAATGTTTTTTAAGCTATAATTTTTATTCTTTTTTGCAAATAATCCTTATAATTTGGTATACGTACTATAATTAAAGAAATTGAGAGAATCTTAACTCACGAGACACTCTTAATTTTAGTTTAATATTATAATAATTTTTAATTGTGATTGGTTGATAAAAAAATGTTCAAAATGAATGTCTATTCTAGGGATTTGGTCGTCCAATTCTCTATGATATACTCATCTATCTTACAATGAATTTTTTTTTTGAAAAGATGTTTTGATATATATTATGAAATGTCATAATTAGAAGAAATAGAAAAATGACTTTTATGAAACTCCGCATCTAAACTATTATTAATGAAAAGTAGAATAATACAAAGTTTGTCTTAATAAATTATATGTCATTCTAACAAAATATATTTGTCTAAATTATATGTCATTTTATAATATCAATGAATCATAAATATTTATTTTATTATTATGTCATTTGTCATTCTAATCTTTCAATTCTTTTAATTTGTGTTTCTCATATCATTAATGGAAGATATTTTTGTAAAGTAATATATAATTTCTCTTTTTCATATTATATTAGCTATATTTCTTAATGTGTAAAATTTTCAAAGTCACTTACAATTTGACATGGATGGATTACTTTATAAGTTGTCTAAATTAAAATGACATTTATATATTTTTTTGTTAAATGACATTCACTGTGATGCGAATCACACACTCCAATTCTATTTATAAGCATTTGTTGAAAGAAAAATCTGTTCCTAAATATAAACATTATTTAAAATTATTAAATATATTTATTTTAAAAAAATTATATCTTATTAATATTATTAATTTATTTTTAAAAAATTTAAAGTAAATACATTATATATAAAGGATCTTTTGAAAACATCTACACAAACATTGACATATTAAATTCACTAATTACTTAATTAGAAAAGTAAGATGAATTCTTTGTTTTTTTTTTTATAAATACTAAGATGTGTTCTCAGCCTATGTAGTTGATCCAAACTTAAGCATTCCTTGTAGACATGTCTTCTGCTTCAATATTAACCATACTTGTTTTCCTTCTCTTCACTTTCATTTTCACATATCTTGTATTCAAACTTTTCTTACATCCAAAAGAAAAAAGCATAAACAATAAAAAGGCACCAGGTCCAGCAAAACTACCAATAATAGGAAATCTCAACTTATTAGGCACTCTTCCCCATCGATCTCTTCATTCACTTTCCATCAAATATGGTCCCATCATGTCCTTACAATTGGGCCAAGTCCCAACTATTATCGTTTCATCTTCAAAAGCAGCAGAATTATTCCTCAAAACTCATGATATTGTTTTTGCAAGTCGACCAAAGATTCAAGGAACTGAGCTCATCTCTTACGATTCCAAAGCGTTGGCTTTTTCTGAGTATGGTCCTTATTGGCGTAGTGTGAGGAAATTGTGCACTTTGAAACTTCTCAGTCCTTCCAAAGTTGAGATGTTTCGTCCTATTAGAAAGGAAGAGTTGGGTGTTTTGGTTAAGTCATTGGAGAAAGCTTCTATGGTGGGTGAAGTTGTGAATGTTAGTGAGGTTGTAGGGAACCTTATTGAGGAAATTATGTGTAAAATAATATTGGGTCGAAGTAAGTATGAGCAATTTGACTTGAAGAAGTTGGTTCAAGAAGCATTGGCTTTGATCGGATCTTTTAATATGGCTGATTATGTTCCTTGGTTAGGTGCATTTGATCTTCAGGTATGTTTGTTTTTGATTTAACTCAAATAACACCAGTAGTCAAGAGTTCGGTTCGGTTCAATCCGTAAAATATGTTAGAAATAAAATATCTTTCAGTCTTTAATTAAAACTCGTTAACGAAAGAAATAAAAGAATTAAAATATATATGTCTTATATATATATATATATATATATATATATATATATATGTGTTGTTGTAGGTAAAAATTAAAGAAAAAAATAAAATAAAATAAAAGACAAGTTGTATACAATTTTAGAGATTCAATTTTTCCTCTTGTACAATAAAGGGGCTACGTAATTTTATCTCAATTTTGCCTTCATTTTTACTTTTGAGTATTGTGATGGTACGATTTTACTCGTCATTTTTAGTGATAAACATCCAAAAAGATAATGACTTTCTGCAATCGAAAAGTGGGGATGAAGTTGCACAATCTCAAAACTTCACTTGGAGAAAATGCAAAAAAATTCGAGAACACTTTGAAACTAAATATTGAATCAAGTCCTAAATATTTTTTTCATGCCCTTAAATTTGCCATTTATCAATTTTAGTCTGTATTCTGAAAATAGATTGTGTATTACTTCAAATAAAGAAAATTTGGATTTGAGTCTTTGTAGTTTTTGTTTAGTCTTTGTAGTATATTTAATCTTTATATCTTCTTAAGCTCTAATTCAACTCATAAATGGTGATATTGTTACATTAAAACTTATATTTTCAATTTTCATATACTTTTATGATTTTGATAAGTTTTGTGAAAGTATTTAATTAGTAATTGACGTCATTAACTTAACTCTTTGCTAGGGATTAACACGAGCTTTTAAAAGAGTGAGTAAATCACTTGATGAAGTTTTGGAGGTGATAATAACAGAGCATGAACAAGCTACTAAAATAGACAAAACTCATCGTGAAGACTTTGTAAACATACTTCTCTCAATAATGCACCAACCCATAGATTTCGAAAATGAACACAATCATATTATTGATCGAACTAACATCAAAGCTTTTTTACTAGACATGATTGTGGCAGGAATTGATACATCTTCTACCGTGATTGAGTGGGCTTTATCTGAACTTATAAGACATCCAAGAGTGATGAAAAACCTTCAAGATGAGATAACAAATGAAGTAGGAAATAAGAGAATGGTTGAAGAGAATGATTTAAATAAGTTGAATTACTTAGATATGGTTGTTAATGAAACCTTAAGGCTTTATCCTGTTGGACCCTTACTACTTCCTCGTGAGTGTAGAGAGAGCATAACAATTGATGGTTATTTTATTAAGAAAAAGACACGAGTAATGATAAATGCATGGGCTATTGGGAGAGATCCTAATGTTTGGTCAGAAAATGCTGATGAATTTTATCCAGAGAGATTTATTGACAAGAAAATGAACTATCAAGGACAAGAGTTTGATTCTATACCATTTGGTTCTGGTCGTAGGCGTTGTCCTGGGATTCAATTGGGTTTGGTTACTGTTAAATTGGTTATAGCTCAATTGGTGCATTGCTTTAATTGGAAACTTCCATATAATATGAGTCCTTCCAATTTGAATATGGAGGAGAAATTTGGACTCACTATGCCAAGAGCTCAACACTTGTATGCAATACCTAGTTATCGTTTGGTGAATGATGTCAAGCATGAATAGGTCCAAGAAGGAGACAATATTATGTATCTATTCAATAAGTTTTATCTAATAAATTTGCTATAAGTACAGTGGGCATATATAACGATGTTTGTTTAAAATTAGTGTTCAACTTGTGCGATGCACATATAAAATTATTTATATTATAGATTACTAAATCTACTTTATTTGTAAGTAAGTAATTAAATTTTAAATAAATGTGTTGCTAAAATTTACTTCTTTAATATTAAATTTTATCAATATGTAATATATAATATTAAATCAACATTCAATGGAGGCTGAAGTCCCAACAAACAAACTAACACCTAAATGTGACAATATTGATTTAGTTAGAAAAAATTAAACTTAGAAATGTTTGAATCTAAATTTTGTTGTCAATGTAAAAAATTTATTTATAGGTTATATTTATGGAAGTAAAATTACACTACAAGTTTTTTAATTTATTTAGTTGTAACAAGGATTTGATGATATTGGGTAGGAATAAGTATGAGCAATTTGTTTTGAAGAGGTTGGTTCATCAAGGAATGGCTTTGATTGGAGCTTTTTAGGTATGTATGTGTGTAAAAAGTAAAAGATTAAATATTACTTTTAATTCTACTAAATATTGTTCTTTAAACAAAAGTATGCTAAATATTGTTCTTGTGTAATTTGATCTCTCGCTTTTTAATTGCACGGTCGCCCCTAATAACTTTTCTCTTGTGGAATAAGGGTCTCTTGATTTATCTCAATTCCCTCTATTTTTTGTTCTAAATACTGTGATTGTGCAATTTGTATCCCCACTTTTTGGTTCTGAGCATTCTCAAACATCATGATTATGTGCAATTCAAAGTGGAGATCAAGATTACACAACTTCCATATTTTGAGATACTACAAGTACGAGAAATTTGAGGGGGGAAATCGTGGAACCACTATATTGCAATGTAGAAATAAATTCATGATTAAATTTTCTGTGCCTAAAAATATATACTATTTATTGTTTTAGCCCTCTCTAAGAAGTAGTTGACTGGACCAGCTAGTTATTAAATGATATATATTAAAGGCTAAATTACAATATGTGGTCCTTTAACTTAATTCTAATAACGTTTTAGTCCTTTATCTTTTTTTTTCTGACTTGGTCCTTTATTTTAATTTTAAGTGACAATTTGATATTTTATGTTTTAAAATTTCAACAATATTATTCTTTTTATACAAAAATTCAAAAAAAAATTAATCAAAACTCATAAAATTATTTATATTCTTAAATATAATACAAATTTCATCAAATTCGTAACGCAAATCTTCAAATAAACTCATATTTTCATACTTTATTTGATATTGTTATGAATAAAGGACTAAATCGGGAAGAAAAAAAAGATAAAGAACTAAAACGCTACCTGAAATAAAGTTAAGGGAATTTAGCCTATATTAAATGATGATATATTAAATGATGATAAACGTAAATCCTTTTATAAATGCTTTTAAATGTAAAATTTATTTTTTACTATCCTCTCAGTTTAAAATTTCTATATAGAAGGAAAAAATCAAAATAATTTATTTTCTAAATTCTTAAATATAGAAATAAAAATGATTGCCTTTTTAATTTTTGTTTAGGCCTTGAAATATTTTAATGTTTGAATTAGTCTTTATAGAGAATATATTTTAGAGAGAAAACTCAATATAAATCACATATTAATTGATTAAAATCAAAATAAATGTATTAATGTGAGTTGGGTTTAACAACAACAACAAAAATAATCATTCATAACATGGTTAACCATAGTTTAAATTTAATTGAGAGAAATTTTCACTTTAGTGGTTGATAGTATCTCAAACGAGATGATCTGTATTGAAAAAATATATGAAAAAAATAAACATGAAAATCTATTATGAAGACTAAAACTAAAATAAGAAGAATAAAAAAAGCTAATTTTTAATATTTTCGGAACTTAAAACATATACATTTTTAATTTTTAATATTTGAACAAAAATAAAATAATTTATGTGCTTTCAATTGTCATATCATAGAATAATGAAACAGATCGATGAAAATGAAATTGCATAATTGGATGGTTGAGTGAAAATGTTCAACTAATAATTGATATTATTAATATCACTCTGTCACGGATTAACATTAGAGAAGATGAATAATAAGAGAGCATGAACAATCTATTAATCATGTAGACAAAACACGTCATGAAGATTTGGTAGACATACTTCTCTCAATTATGCATCATACCATAGATCAAGAAAATCAACAAACTCACGTTATTGGTCGAAACTAACATCAAGGCTATTTTACTAGATGTGATTATAGCAGCAATCGATACATCTTCTATTACAATTGAGTGGACTTTATTCGAGCTTTATCAACATTTGAGTCTATTTTGAGTAAACAACTTATTCGTTAAATATTTATTAAATAAGAGTTTATTATATAAATGTTTAAGGAAGTTATTCTGATAATTATAAAACTAATATAACTAGACTATTTTTAAATAAGTTGTAAGTATCTTTTATAATTTGTCATGGAAACCTAGTTAAAATAAATAAAAATAATTTATAGATATATCATAATCATGCCCAAATACTTCAACAATATTTATGTTCTAAAATAAGCTAGAATAAGCTCTAAATCATCTCTTAAAAAGGCATCATTTGCATATTTTTAAGTTGCATTAACCAAAAATTAAGGCAACTATTAATAATAATAATAATAATAATAATAACAATAATAATAATTAAAAAAAAATGGTATTTATTTCGGTCTTACTTCGGCCTGACTTTTTTCAAAAAGAATTTATCCATAATAATTAAGGTTTTTTAAATTTAAATTTGAACTTAATCAAGACCATAGTTATAGGAAAAATTATAACAACTCAACATTTACCATATATATTTTAGAAATATATTACATAAATATTAATATTAAAATTTAGATAATATAAATATTAAAAAATTGAAACAAATGATTTAAAATAAAACATTATACTATACAACAAAAAAACGGATAGACACGAACGTCAGTGTAAATCTTTTTATTAGTAATAAGTGTTAAATAAATTTTTAATTCTATAAAATTTTAAATTTTAGTTTTTAGTCTTACAAAAAAAATTAGACCCTATAAAAAAAATATCATATTTTAATCCACATAAAATTATTTCAATTAATTCAAGTTTCTATTAGAACGAAACATATTCCATGTTCTCATATTCCGTGGTCTCACGCTTCTCTTCACATCACATATTCCATGTTCTTCACTCATGATCAACTTCTGTTTGAAGATTTTGGCCTGTTGATCTTTGCCCATGTGTGGGCGAGGTGTGAGAGGTCTGAGATTCATGTTTGTTTTGTAGGCTTTATTTGTTATGTCATGAATGTGCCTTACTCATAGTGGCCTTACGAAATTAAGCTCTATCATGAGTCTCTTATGTCAACTCTAGCCAAATTTCTCAATTACAATGCACATTAATTATGAACACTATCATTGCTTTTAATAACAAGTGCAATTGGAAGTTTGGTCAAAGTTATGGAAGTTTCAAAACGGTTATCAAATATGTTCACTTGGCTTGACAAATTTTCAAAGATAGCCTCCCAACATAAAAAGCAACTTCTCCGTAAAGGCATGTTGTTGGAACTTTTTTGTCCTAGATGTGGTTCGAATGAGGAAGACATTTCCACCTTTTTAAGGAATGCACTTGGTTAATGGGGTTGGTTCCAATCTCTTTTGGGTGTTCTTTTTTAAGGCTACCAATTTCATTTTATTTACTAGCTTGAAAATGTGATCAATCATGACTTAGATGAAGAAGTTAGTTTTGTCTTATCTTTGTGTTGTGATATTTCGTATACTAGAAACAATGTCAATTTTGAAGGATCACAAAACTTGGATAACCACAAGAATATATTGAATACTTAATTTTTAAATTGTCACGGACAACTCTTTATTTCGTCGTCCTCTTAATCTCCCCCTACAAGGCATCTTTATAAAGTTAATGTGGATGCAACTAGACATTCAATAACAAATTGGGTGTTGGAGTAGTTATTCATGATGATAATGGTTTGGTGACGGATGCAACCACTTGGTATTTTGAGACACTTCTAGATTATGATATTTGCATAATTAACATTGAGTTTGAAACTAGCCATTTAATTTACTCTTGAATTCTCTGAATATGGTCCGAGAAATGCATGCAACACCCAAAGATTTATCCTATTTTGATTTAGTGATCATTGATTTCCAAAAGAATAGCATTTCCTTTTCTTTACTTTAAATCATGTTAAATAGACATCTAATGTTTATGTCAGTCATTTAGCTCATTTTGTTTTAAACTCCATACACTCGATCTAGATTGAGAGTTCTCCTCCTTTTATTGACTCTTTTATTTAAAATATAAAAATGTAAATCTAATCAAATAGAAAAATTATTAATAGAATTTGATTTTAAACTTAAAAATGAAATATTAATAATTAATTTAAAAAACGTTTATGATTTTACACAAGGGTAGTTTTATCTTTTTTATATAATTTAATAAATTAGTATTCACAATAATAAAAATATGAAAGTTAATTGAAATTTTAAAGTAAATATAATTTGTTTACAAGGTATTGTTGCCATTTACATATAATATATATCATATCTTTATTTACATTCTAACAAATAAAATATAATTATTTGGTTACACATGATTTTGTTTTTAAAATTTAAATTGTTTATATAGTAAATTCAATGGATAGTTTTAATATAAAATTAGGCACAATTGCTTATGCGGTCCCTTAACTTAATTTCAGATATCACTTTCATTTATCTTTTTTCTTTTTTGATTTGGTCCTTTATTTAATTTTATTACAAAAATTCAAAAAATATAAAGAATAAAAATATGAGTTTATTTGAAGATTTGAGTTATAAATTTGATGAAATTTGCATTATACTAAAAATGATAATTAATTTTATGAGTTTTGTTTGAAAATTTTGATGAAGTTTTGTAAAAAAAATGGATAATATTGTTAATATTTTAAAATATAAAAGATCAAATTGTTTACTTAAAATTAAATAAATGACCAAATCAGAAAGAAAAAAAAATAAAGGACTAAAGTGTTATCTAAAATTAAGTTAAGGGACTGCATGTGTGTATCAAACACATGATTTGATAATATTTATAATGTCACTATCCTATCATATTCTATCATATTTTTATCCAATTTTATATTTTATCATATATCTTTCTATTCCTGCGAATCAAACATACCCTAAAGGATTTAAATGACAAGTAGTATGAGCAATTGGAGTGTATATTATGTCAAATTAGTGTTTGACGTGTTAAAATTAGTGACAACTTAACATAATAATATATGAGTCAAAATTGATGTCGTGTATTTGGATGACCAATAAAAATAAAATTTAGGGATATTTAAATTATTTCTCTTTTTTCGAGAACTACTATAACACTGCTTGTCACGGGGATCAAAATAGTTGTTTACTCATTTTTTAGAATTTAAATAAACTGATTTACTTTAATGTTTGATATATTTAAATTTCTTATTCTAAAATAGAATTGAAATAGAATGTGATCTAATCTTAAATTAATAGAGGATTTATAGTTAATTAAATTAATTAATTATTAATTAAAATAGTCAAATTGATATTTTAGATATATTAATAGTTATTTTAAGTTATTAGGTTTCTAGAATGTTCTTAGGTCCTATAGATTATAACACTTGGATGCTTAGGATTTATTTAGAATAGTATATATTAAGTGTATTGTTCCATTTGGGAACAAATGAAGGAGGAAAAATGCTTTCATTTTGTTAATTAATTTTCTCTCTAATTTAGAATCCTAATATTGCTAGATTCTTTCTAAAAGAGTTTATCATAGAATAGTTAAAAATTCATGTTAGATATTAAAATAGACTTAAATTCATTGACATGTTAACTTGTTCGTCTATTTATAAAAATCTACGCAGTAGTATAGACTTTTATAAAATATTAAGTCTCGTTTAGGATGGTTTTTGGTTTTCTGTTCTTAAATTAAAACTAAAAGCATTTTTGTTTTGATTTTTTCAATTTTAGTTTTGAGTTTTCAATTACAGATTTTAATTTTTAGTTATGAATTTCAATTCTTAGTTGAGATTTAGTTTTTATTTTAGTTAAATTTAATCAGTCTCTTTACCATGTCTCATATGAATTCACTGGATATAAAACAATATTGACACTTCAAAATAGTTAAAAATAAACATAATATTAAATTAAAATTTTTACTATTATAAAATTATAATTTATTTAATTTTAATAATTTTAGTAATAGTGATTGAAGGTGGAAATTGTAGAAAATGATTATTGTAGTAGTGATAGATCATTGAAGGTGGCTGCGTCGATTAAAAGAGAAAGTTGATAGTTGGAGTTAGTGGTCTGAACATGACCGACGATGACTGTAATGGTGGACGATGGTGGGAAATTGTGGTTGGAGGTGGGTGGTGGCAAGTGTTGGAGAAAGTGATGGTGGTGGTTGGAGGTGAGTGGTCAATGTGATGATAGTTTTTAGAGGTGGGTGGTCAATGATGATGGTGGTCGGAGATGGTGGTGGCAGTTGTCAAATGTGGGTGGATGACGATGATGGTGGATAGTGGTGCTAGTCGAAGGTGGGTGGTCGGTGATGAGAGATGGTGGTTGGAGGCGAGTGGTCAGTGGCGGCGGCGACGATGGTCATAGATGGTGGTAGTGGTTGGAGGTAGGTGTCATTGGTAGGAGGTAGTGGTGGTTGCTAGAGGTGGGTGACTGGTAGCGTTGGTGATGGTCATTGGTGATAACGGTGGCTAGAGGTGGATGGTCGGTAATGGTGGTGGTGGTTTATAGTTGTTGAAGTGATGATTATGTCTATCGACAATGACATACGAATCTTGAAACAACAACAAGAATTACAAAACTTATCTTTTTTAAAAAAAAATTAAAGAAAGACTGTTTTGAGATTAAATAAAAAAATCAACTCAATCCAATTTTATTGAGATTAAATAAAAAACCAATCAACTCTATTTTATCTAAACATGTTTTATTTTTGAAATTAAATTCTAAAATAAAAAACCAAAAACTCACCACCATATTAGACTTTCAAATAGTTTTTTGAATTTTGTTAGACTTTATAAAAGATTGGACCAAACCTTAACAATGAAATTAACAAATAATATATCTGATTCATGATTCAGACCTAACATTTTCGATATAAGTCCTAGGTAATATTTACAAAACCCAACTCAACGTATCTTATTCTCATCTTTACCGGTAACAGTTCTAGGTTGAGGTGTGATTGGTTAAAAAAGTTGGCTTTCTTAAAGAAAAATAAACTTAACTGATAAAAAAAAATTTGGATTCGCCAGTCATGCAGCAACAACAATAAAGAAAGAAATACTATAAACTAATATTACGTTATTCACAAGCTCGTTATAATAAGGTTGATAACATTTTAATTTATTAGCACCCTAGTGGCATAACATTAACTTTTCTTAATATTTATGTGTACAATAATATTATTGTATATATGTACACTGTGGAGAGCCAGAGAGGCATAGGTTAGATAAAGAACAAGAGCATTTTCATCTTTTATATATTCTTTGTGATTAGAGCATTTTCAATTTTGAAATTTTAAGAAATTCATTTTATATTTTTAAGTGGGTGAATTTAAATTTATGATATTTTTGTTTAGTATCTACTAGAATCACTTTTCCTTATTCATTGTTCGCAACTATATTTTAGATGATATCAAAAAAATGTATTTTTATTTTATATTTTAAAATATTAAATTTAAATTTAATTCGTGTCTAATTAAGATTGATTAAAATTGGACAGTCATCAAAAATCGAAATTTATTTTATATTCTCTCAATTTAAAAATAGGATTGCAATGCCATACAACTCACTTTTAAAATTGCTTATGCAATTTGATTAAATCTATAAAACTCAAAATCACGTATTACACCAAAATAATATTTTATCATCTGTCAGACTGTCACCACTTTCAGATGCTCTTAAGAGTAGTATTATAATATTCTAATCTAATTTAGCTGTCAATTGAGAATACTACACTCTTAAATCTCTTAAAAGGGGAATTTTGATAGTAAGTAGTTCTACCTAGTTATAGAGATAATATTCGTTAAAAAATAAAAGAAGCAATATTTGTAAAATTGCTATGTACCGTACCAACTTTAAAATCAGTAATAATACAGAAATGAAACGAATAAAGAAATGAAGGAAGACTTTGAGTAAAAGAGAGAGAGAGAGGGCAGAGAGGAGGGGAGATTAGTAATACTCTCAGTTGACAAAATTTCACATGGCAAAATACTAGATCATCAAAATCGTGCTATGTGTGCGTTTTTTTCATTTCATTTCATTGATCACTCTGTTATATCCCAGTGGAAACTCAGTGCATTAAACAGAGAGAGAGCCGTCGCCTCCTTCTCCATTATAATCATTAGCCACATTTATTAATCAATAACTGTACCATACATGCATAAATTCATTAATTATTGATAGTATATTGTGGATCCAAGAAGAAGAAAAAGGGAGACACATTCACTCCTTAATTTAATTTAATTTAATTTTGATTAACTGCATTGCATGGGTAGCTACCGAGTCTGCGTCTGCTTCCGGAGGAAGTTCAAGTCAGGGGAGGCAGAACCGCCCCACGAAATCCGAGAACTCTTCAACAAATACTCCGAAGGTGGGGCCCACATGACACCTGACCAACTCTGCCGCTTCCTCACCGAGGTTCAAGGCGAGGTAGTAAACGACAACGACCAACTCAACCCGCAGAAGTTGGTTGAGGATTTGTTGCACAAACGACATCACATTACCAAGTTCGCGAGGCATAATCTCACGTTAGATGATTTTCATCATTATCTTTTCTCCACTGATCTCAATCCTCCCATCAGATCTCAGGTAATGTGAAATTGGGAATTGTTAATTGCTTTTGATTAGAAGGTTTTACTTTTAGTCAAATGGCACTGTTATGTTCCTGTCTCGTCTTTTGGATGTATTGGATCTAGTTCTTTTCTCATGTCGTTTTAATACTAACATGTCAGTATCATGTCTGCTTTTTGTTTTAGTGTTCACATAAACTATAAGTTGTATTCGTAAGTTATTTCATTGAATGTTTGGATTTGTGGTGGGTATGGAGAAATCACACTATGTTACTATGATTTTGAAAAAAGCTACACTTTTGTTAATTCAACAAATTTGATGTCATTCCAAACATGTACTTTAGGGAGCTTATCTAAGTTAGTTGAAAAGAGTTTGTCTTAGTTGTTTTCATGAGCTTGTTTAAACACCATGTCAAGAAATAAGTCCAAATAAGGTGTTCACAAGTCAATCCAAACATAACCTATGTCTCGGTGCATTATTTTACGACATTTTCTTGTTCCTCTTTATCAGAATTTTTTATTTTTTTTGTTCATGTGCTGTGTTGAATTTATGATGCTATCTGAATTGAGATCCTCTGCAGTTTTAAAAAAAAAGTTCTAAAATATGTTACTATAATTTAATAAGAATGGAAGGTGGGATTGAACACTGTACCATTTGAAGTTCAATAGATCTTCTTTTCTTTGATTGGCAATTTTACTTGTGTTGGGTAAAAAAGGAAAGTTTTTTAAGGCATAGAAAACTTCATTCCATGTATAACTTACAATTACAAGCCAACGTTTCTTAATTTGCAGGAATGAAAATAAACACTTTGATTGTGATAGTATTAACCTATTATAGTGATGTTAACCTCTCTTGTCTAGTTCAGGTTCATCAGGATATGACAGCTCCATTGACCCATTATTTCATATATACTGGCCATAACTCCTATCTCACTGGAAATCAACTCAGCAGTGATTGTAGTGATATCCCTATTATAAAGGCATTAAATAGAGGTGTGAGAGTTGTTGAGCTTGATATATGGCCCAATTCCACCAAAGATGATATTCTTGTTCTACATGGAAGGTATTTATGCTCTTACTTATGAACACATTGCTTAGGCCTAAAGCAAATGTAATAGTGAGACTTTTTAAGTAAAAGAATATAACACAAGATAAGACTTATAAAAAAATCAAAATAAAATCAAGTTTTGTTGCATTCAAGTTTTAACTTGGGTCAAGAGATATATGTGGCCTTTATCTTGACCAACTGAACTAAATGAACATCTGTAATTAATCTGTCATATTAAATATTCATAATTAAATTTTAAGCTTTTTTTTATCCAAAATTTTGAGGCTTAAACCCCTAGTTTGGACTGCTTGGCCCTTAGGTGGCCCTGATTGCAAAACGGTTATGTTGATTTCCCTTTTCAACAAAGCTATTGTGTTTCATAAGATTATATGAGCATGAAAAATTACCACTTATTTGAAATGTTGGTTCAATTATTTCACATATATACGCAGTCAATACGTTGATGGTTGTTGGATCGAGATCGACCAATTCATATTTTAATGTAAATTTTGATTTATTTTAATAACTTGAAATTTGTACCGTTCGATCTCTATCCGACAACCGGAACATGTTGACTGCGTGAATGTGTGGATTAGAGTGCAGGCAATCCAAATCTTACGTCTCCCTATCAAAAACACCTTAGCTTCTGATAGTGTATCTTCTTTTAAGAGTGGAAGAGTTGCAGTTCTAAATTGCATTTGCAGTCGGAGTATAAAGCCTTTAGTGGTCTCCGCAATGATATCACAACTACAATTGTAGCCACATTTGTTCGCATCTTACCACAATATCAAAGTTCGCTATGTAAACGCAATTACGACTGCAACTACAATTTGGAACCATTATAAATAACTGACGGAACAAAAATGTCAATCACATGAATTAATATCTATGTACCAACAAGGATCTCCGGTTCTAGTAATCTTTCTCTTTGATTCTAATTGTTTGTTGGTAGTTCATGTTAAATTACTATAAGAGAAACTATTAGGAAAGACCTAGAGATTAATGAGCTGGAAATAGATATGCTATATGATAGAGCATTATGGCATCGTTTGAGCAATGCAGTCGACACTACTTAAGGCTTGGCTGTTGTTGTAGTTCATGCTAAATAACTAACTTTTGTATATGTTCTACTTTAAAACCTGTGCTCACATGTGAATTTAGGACATTAACAACACCTGTGGAGTTGATCAAATGTTTGAAATCCATTAAAGATCATGCTTTTTCTGCATCTCCCTACCCAGTCATAATAACTCTTGAAGACCATCTTACACCAGAACTTCAAGCAAAAGCTGCTCAGGTGATTTTAAATTTGTTATATCTGAAAGGATTAAATCACTAAGGTTCAATAAAAATTTGGAATTAAATCATATCATTCTGTTTTTTCTATATTAGATGATTACTCAAACATTTGAAGATATGCTGTTCTGTCCAAACGATGAAAATTTAACCAATGTTCCTTCACCTGAAGAATTAAAGTATAGGATCATGATATCAACAAAACCTCCGAAAGAGTACTTAAAATCTGAAAGTGTGAGGAGGGAGAGTTCCAAACAATTGATGATATCAAAATCAAAGGATTCTGATGATGATGACTGGGGAAAGGAAGTTGCTGATGTTGCGAAAACTAAAAACGATGACAAGGTGCGTTAAGAATTGCACGTTACACCAGCCTCTATTTTCTCAAGCTAATGTTCTTTTCCTTTTGTGTGCTGATTATGTTCTATTTTGTTGCAGGGTGACTTTGATACAAATCAACAGAATGAGGATGAGGAATCAAATGATGAAGACTATGAAACAAATCAGGAGAGTGAATATAAGCGTTTAATCGCTATTCATGCTGGAAAACCTAAGGGTAGTTTGAAGGAAGCCTTAAAAGTTGAAGATGATAAAGTGAGACGCCTTAGCTTAAGTGAACAAGCTCTTGAAAAGGCTGCTGAATCACTTGGAACTGATCTTATTAGGTAGTATATCTGATTTCATATCAAATAATATCAGTTATACTATTCTACCTTAAGTATACAAATGATTTTATTGTGTATGGCTTATAGTTTACTGATAAGAGGATCAGGTTGCTTGAGCAGGGTGACTAGTATTTAAACACATGTTGTAATTTGAAACCCTAAGTTTGAATCATAATAGAAATGTACTGCAGCCGTTCTGCAGTCTGAGACGTGGGCACAATCTTGTGTGTCTTTGTTTGTGTTTTCGTATCTGTTTTCTTTTGAATTAGGATTGTTGTTCTACAGATCTACTATTGCTCATCCACTTTTCAAGAAACACTTTAGAAATCTAATTGTAATGCTTTCAATTTTGTATGATAGATTCACCCAGAAGAACTTTTTGAGGGTGTATCCGAAGGGTACGCGGGTCACCTCCTCAAACTACAAGCCACTTGTTGGATGGATGCATGGTGCTCAAATGGTTGCCTTCAATATGCAGGTTTTCAATTTGTGTTTCATGTCCCCCCTTTACAGCATAGTTAGTATTCCTAATTAGAATTTTCAAGATTAAATTTTGTCTGTTTGTGTATGCTGTAAATTTCTTTATTAATCCATGCTTAATTTACTGCTACATTATTATGTTACATATGATTACGTAACATTATTGTTAAATTAATGTTGAATGTTCAATGCTTGTTCATTCATCTTGGCTCATTCTGCTTGAATAGGTAAATTTCTATTAACTTATTATACATTAGACTTAAAGACCTTGTTCTGATCACAGGGATATGGCAAAAATCTTTGGTTGATGAATGGAATGTTTAGATCCAATGGGGGATGTGGTTATGTAAAAAAGCCAGACTTTCTAATGAATGTAGGTCCAAACAATGAGGTATTCAATCCTAAAGATAAGTTGCAGGTAAAGAAGACTCTTAAGGTAAGGATATTACTGTCAAAATGAAACAGTTAGCAAAATGCACATTTTTCTTGCACGCTGTTTAATTTCATCTCACTGGGTAGGTCAAAATATATGTGGGTGATGGATGGCGTATGGATTTCAAACAAACTCATTTTGACTCATATTCTCCGCCTGATTTTTATGCCAGGGTAAGATTTTTTGTTTTTGTTGTTGTTTTATTTATCATCCTCAACTTTCTTAGGATAGTGTGTTTGTCCCAACTTGTGAAAGCTTTAGCTTGTGCTTGTTTTGACACTCGTGGGCACTTACGCTTGCGTTCAACGTGAAGCTCCAATTGGTAGCTTTGTTCCTATCGTGCAGTTACAGCATCTCCACCGCGGCTCCAAACATCTACTTAATCTTTTACCAGTTGAACTTAAACAACTTTGATTAGTTAGTCCCAAGAAATCATTTCTCTTTAACGCCGGTTGTGGAGATATAATATGAATGATTCTTCTTAGTGTAAATTTTGAAAAGTTTATTTACAGCTTATATGATCATGTCTTATTTGTTTCAGAGAGCTTTTGAAAATAGCTTGACATGTACATCAGTTGTTTTCAGTGTATTTCAATAAGATTTGCGAGATCACATACATGAAAACAAATTTTAATTTATATGAAAATAGTTTAACCACATTCGTTCATTGATTATAGCAGTAGCTTATTAGTGTTTGTAAGATAATCACTTATTTAATAAACACTTAATTAATTTGTTTATCCAAACACACTGTAAACACTTCTTGCATGTGCTAACATGTAAATTTGTGTGGCAGGTTGGCATAGCTGGAGTGCCAGATGATGTAACAATGAAGAAAACAAAGATAATAGAAGATAACTGGATACCTGCATGGGACGAAGAGTTCACCTTTCCTTTAACTGTCCCTGAACTTGCTTTGCTCAGAGTGGAAGTTCATGAATATGACATGTCTGAGACAGATGATTTTGCTGGCCAAACTTGTTTACCAATTGCTGAACTCAAACAAGGGATCCGCGCAGTTCCACTCTTCGACCGAAAAGGAGAGAAGTACAATTCAGTTAGGCTTCTTATGCGATTCGATTTTATTTAAGCTGTTTTTTCTGTACTTGGTGTATGTTTCTTTTGTTGTGAAGAAGAATGTTGTAACTTGTTTTCCATGTCAAACGTTGCTTTTGGTTGTTTGGGTTTGAATCATCTGGATTTGGCTTAAACTTTCAAAATATGTATATGCTCTGTAACTTGTTCACTTGATTATGTAAGTAAATAAAAAACAGTAATATATGGTTAGGAAAGACATCATGTCTCAAATTTTTTTGCAGTAAGTTTTTGGATCATGTTTTAATATCTTGTAGGTCAATTAGGATAAGTTTTTCCACAAGTACTTGTAGTAAACAAAAAGCTGAAATGATCTTGCAATAATTATCAATATTCTTATCAATAGTTTCTCTAATAAGCTGAAATAATTAATATCTGCAAAATAATTTATTTGAAAAATAATATGTTAGAAGTTAATTCAAAGTACTTTTAGTTCTAGCTCTTCATGGAATTTCTAATGCCTATAACCCTTCAAGCCATGCTCAGGTTTTATATAGACTGCTACAATTCATTTCCTTTTTTTAATAATTATCTTGTCACTAGTAAAAGGATGCATCCAATTTCTTACCTTATATTTCACATACCTTTTTATCCTTTCCACTCAACATGAATGCTTCTGTTCCACTTAGCTTTACCAACACATCACACTGAATATTCCTAACTTTATGTTGATTATTATCTGATGATACTTTCATCTAAGGGATTGAAATCAGTTACCTGAGTTATTCCTCATTGAACTGTAACATCAATAAAAAGCACAACAGACAAACTCAAGCAATCTCTTTCTTCTTTACATAGATAAAGTTAACAAAACATTTTACTTTTAGCTTTCTATTCACCTTCCTTGTCAACATTGTGATAGTATAAATTCTCACTTGGGCTGCAAGCCACTTTTAATACTCCTCCACTGTTATGAGTGCCATATTTGATTATTTTACCCAAATTAATAAATAATTATAAATCAAAGAAATACTAATTTTATTAAATTAATTATATCTAATATATTAATGTATTTAACATATCATAAATACAATTGACTTGGAAGTGATACATATCGTAATAATTAGAAGGACAAAAATATTACTCTAGAAATATAAATAAAGATAATAATTGAAATGTTATGTATCCGAATAAAAATTTAGTATGTTTCTTTTTTATTTATACTTTTATTCTGAAAAGAGTAATTAATATTATATTAAAAATTAAAAATAACACTCATTTTAAAACTACTTTTTTTCTCAAATGTGACATTTATAGAAGGGAGGGAGGAGAGAGTAATAATCCCTTTAATAGGACATATCCTTCACAATTTATTATCTCTAAGTGTTGTCTCCCTCTAAACAGACATCATTAATCAAACAACACAAAATAATGGCAACCAAACTTGGTTTTAGACAGGCCTCTAGGAACAAATCGATAAAAGAACACTTCAAAGTATGTTTTTGTTTCAAGAGAATGTTTAGGCTTAAGGTGGCTGAACCTCCAGAAGAAATCAACAATATATTTGATACGTATACACAGAATGGTACCATGAACATGGATGAATTGTACAATTTTTTAGTTCATTTTCAAGGTGAAGAGAGGGGTGATGATACCAAGAAACATGCTCAAGCCGTTTTCCACAGTCTTAGACATCTCAATATATTTCAAAGGAGAGGTCTTCATTTTGATGCTTTCTTCCGTTATCTCTTGGGAGACCTTAATGGCCCCCTACGTGATCAGGTAATATTTTTATAAGAAGCAATCGCCTTTCACAACACTTTTTGTGTTTTTGGTTGTAAAGCGACAAAAATTACTTTTTATTGAATTGATTCAGTAAAAAGTCAAAAGTAATTTTGTCTATTATATAACAACTAAAATAAATGTTACACTTTTGTAAAAACAAGAAATAAATCAATGTAACACTAATACATCTTTAAGGGAATCAATTTCAATCCTATAATTCTAATAATTATTAATAATATTAACATAATATTGGTTGTTTTAAAAAAATAATCAATTTTAATACAAAAATTTTTTTACTCTCACTATAAAATAAGTTCGGATTATTTGTAACTTTTGAGTAAATTTTGATTTTAATCATTTAAAAAAATTGTCTCTATAATATGAGAATATAAATAAATAATCTCTCGTTTTTCTATATCAACTAAACTATATTAATAGTACATATTTTGTCGAAGTGGCATACTAATTCTATCTATTATTTATTATATATGTTTAAAAGATATTTCGCTATCACCTCATACTATTTCTTCACGTATTTCCCCACGTATGCAAATATTTTTCACGTGAGCCAATAAGCTTACCTGTACAAATTTCTTCTACTCAGTTTCTAAATAGTTTTTTTCTACAAATTCTATATACCATCCACTATTTTATACTATATCTCCTATTTAAATATTATTTCATTTATTCAAAATATTTCAAATTAATCCCACATTATTATTTCATAACGTCACATTATTATTTCATAATATTTGTCCAAATTATATATATTTAAGAGAGACTCCGTTCATACTATTTCCTCACATATGCAAACATTTTTCTCATATCAACCAAAAAACTGAGTACGAGTTTTCTCTACTCAGTTTTTAAATAGTTTTTCTACAAATTATATACACCGTCAAACCAATTACTAATCTTGAATGTCCAACGTTGAACACCTTAATATCAAACGGTCATAAAATAATTTCTCACCACAAAGTTGCAAAATATCATCAGGGTGCCAAAGGCATGATTTGCCAAAGTTGTATATATTTTTTGGTTCTACAAAAACATTAACCCTTACAAATACCTTTTTAATTTTTGGTGTATTTTATCCTCAGGTGCACCATGACATGAATTCTCCATTGGCTCATTATTTCTTGTACACAGGCCATAACTCCTACTTAACTGGAAATCAATTTAGCAGTGAAAGTAGTACCACCCCAATAATAAAGGCTCTGAAAAAAGGAGTTAGAGTCATTGAGCTGGATTTGTGGCCAAATTCCAGAGAAGATGACGTGGACGTTCGTCATGGAGGGTATGGATTTAGTTTTCATTACCATATTATATTGAGAATAATACAAACTTTTAGTATAAGGAAGTAATATTAAGCTAAATGTATAAATTAAATAATGTGTGGAGGTAGCAGTAATAATATGAATGGACTGCTATTAACTACTATGTGGAGGTAATTTTCTTATACTTGTCAATAGTTTAATGATCTCCCAGTTTAAACACCCAGGTCAATGATTAAAACAGGTGATTATAAGCTATTTTCATTAAAAATCAAACACTTATGTCGAACAAAAAATATCGTAAAATATACCCAGGTAATTCTTTCAAATGCCTGCTAGTAGCAATACAAGGGGCTGAACAATTTCCTACAATTTTCCAATAACAAAATGACTTTCTGCACTTAAATTAATTGATCCACTTGTTTTGGTCCTAGGTCCTAAACGTGTATCTGTACTTTGTTAATTTTGTGTGCATTGCAACTTTAAGTGTTATATATTATATATAACTCAAACTAATTGACTTATTGTTTGATTTGTAGGACTCTGACTTCTTCAGTAAAACTCAGAGATTGTTTGAATGCCATTAGGGACAATGCATTTGAAGCCTCTGATTATCCTCTTATAATAACTTTTGAAGATCATATAACTCCACCTCTTCAACGCAAAGTGGCCAAAGTTGGTAGAACTCATTGAATGAATTAGGCCACTATCATAGTTTTAAATGTAAGTAACATTTTTTTTATTGAAAATTTTTTTGAATGCAGATGGTGGATGATATATTTGGAGATATGTTGTTTCGCCCTGATTATTCACATCAAATGAAGAAATTCCCTTCTCCAGAATCGTTGAAGGGAAAAATTCTAATTTCAACTAAACCACCAGAGTCTCCTGAAAATCAAGGCCAGAAGGTACAAGAGGAAGAAGTTGAGTGGCTTGAGGACAAAGATGACAGATCTAGAGTCAATGATGAGGTGATTATAATTTGATTTCATTTTTCTTATATCTTGAATCAGCTAAGGTTTCTAAACAACTTAATTAGCCTTTTTGTTTTTTTGTGATTAATTAGGATGAGTCGGATGGCGAGAGTGAGGAGGAGGAGTCTCTTGAATATAGGAATTTGATTTCTATTCATGCTTGGAAGCCAAAAGGTAAGGTAGAACACTGGCTGTTGGATCATGATCAAGTTAGGCGTCTTAGCTTGAGTGAGCAAGTTCTTGAAGATATCGCCAGAACTCGTGGAACTGATATTGTCAGGTGATTTCAATTCTTACTAAGATAGGCGAATTTTAACATAGACCATCATCTTAAATAGACAATGGTGTGCACCATAGTTATTGACCCTCCAATTGATCTATATCGCACTCTCTTATCTTGGACTCTTCGTATCATAAACATCTTCTCTAAGTTATGATATGCAAGGGTCCAAGATAAGACTGGAACATGAATTGAGGGTTAATATATGTTGTGCACCATCATGTTAAAATGTGCCTACCATCTATGCAAGAATTTTTTGGCTACTTTTACATGCTGCTCTATTTTCATTTACCATATTGTTAACTGTTACAACAATGGATATTGTTCCATTCCATGCTTTAGGTTCACCCAGAATAATTTGCTTAGAGTATACCCAAAGGGTTCACGCATGGACTCCTCCAATTATGATCCTATGACTGGATGGATGCACGGAGCTCAAATGGTAGCATTTAATATGCAGGTTAGATTTCACTTTCCATCTATTTGATAGTTGAGAGAAGAGAAAGAGAAAATATGTATTGACGCCTTGCTATGCTACTCTTATAAAGATCTTCCATTTGGTTTTTTAATAACTTCTAAAAGGGTCAAATTAAAATATAAAAAGCTGAAGGAAGTAATAATCTCCAAATGATTTAAGGATAAAAACATAACAATAACCCAAAACTATAAATATAACAGAGACGAAAGATCCAATAAAGAACTAGTAAGTGAAGGTGTTATAGAATGAAGAATAATGTAGAGTAGGATGATAAACAACATTAAAATCGTCCAATTACAACAACTTGCATCCTCTAAATATTTTAAGAAAATTATTTTCATAATAATAACACATCCTAATTTCAAATTCCCATATTTTCCATCATTGTTTTCTGTACATTCATATAATCTAGCATGGGATCTTTATCAGTATAGTTAAGAACTTGAAATTCCCATTGAACTCTTCTCTTCATTTTTAACAATTGCTAGTATTGGGAATAGAAATAAAATGGGACTTGTTAAGGAATTAAGAAATAGAAATTTTGCATTGGAAAGAATAAAATTTGAACTTTTAAAAATTGATTACACAACTTCTAATACACTTTCAATATGATATTAATATTTTTAGATCCTTAACAAGTGCACTTAGGACACTTGTTAGCATTTGCTAAATAAAAAAATGGTTATATGAATATCTTATTTATTTCCTTAAAGGGACATGGACATTTTCTTTGGTATATGGAAGGAATGTTCAAAGCCAATGGTGGTTGTGGGTATGTTAAGAAACCAGACATCTTATTGAACAATAGTGAGATCTATGATTCTAGAGTGAACCGACCAATCCAGAAAACTCTGCAGGTAAAAGGAATGTGGTTATTTATAGTTCAAATTTGAAAATGAATCTACAAAAATTAACTTCCATCTTGCTTTATATACTTATCCATCTTTAATTTAAATATGATGAGAAAACAGGTTTTGGTATACATGGGTGAGGGGTGGCAATCCGAATTCGGCCAAACACACTTCGATTTTTATTCTCCACCTGATTTCCGCGTACAGGTAATTAGACTTTTGATCATGATTAGGAAGATTTAACTTCAAAATGTAACCTTGATTTTTAGTAGGAGTGTGTTGTTATTTTTACCAAATATGGTTTAAAACTGTTAATTATTATATAAACTTATTGTATAAGAATTTATGTACAAATTTTTATAATAAAAAAGGAAATAAGTGTTAACAAGCAAATAACTTATGTGAACAAAAAGCTGTCTTTTTTTTTCAAAGGCGAAAAAGCTGTCTAATATAACATGAAAATAAGTTAAATAGTCCACTGAGTTGTTCCAATGTCTTCTTGTCAACTAATGTTACAATTTTTGTGCTAAAAAATGTACACTTTTGCTTCCCACACCCCTCATTTTACTTCCCACGCCCCTCAATTTTTTTGTAAACCCAAACTACCCTTCCCTCTTTATTCACTTAACCCTTGATTTCTATCTTCATCATCTTCATCTTCATTAACCTAACATTTTCAATATTCTTGAATCATTTTGATACATTTCATCTTCAATCATTTTCAACATCTTCATCATTTTCATCATCTTTATCATTATAGTGACTCAAATCAACTAGGTATGTATTTTGTTGGGTTTTGTAGCTTAAATTTTTTTTCAAAATATGGGTTTCGTACGAGTCACATACGTTTACTGAAATGAATTCACGTATCTGATAAAATTGAGTTTACCTAAACTTATATGAATTAAGATGGAGTTTTAAAATTTCATATGAACTAGGTGAACTGAGATAACGTAGGTGTACGTGAACTCAATTCACGTAGCAAACATGTGAATTGAATTCACGTATGTGAACTCAGTTCACGTATAGGTAAGAATTTGAAAAATCTCAGTCATACCAGTTCATGTAAAAGTGATAAAATTTGGAACAACCATTCAAAAAACAACCATTGATGAACATTCAAAAACAATCATTCAAAAAACCCTAAACCATTCAAAAAAAAAACGTTGATAAACATTCAATAACAACAACCCGAAAACGAAAAACAACAATTGCTTACTTGATTGAAGATTATATTGGGTTTAGGGTTGAAAATGATTGAAGATTGCTTACTTGATTCAAGAACGTAGATGATTGAAGATGAAGGTGTTAGGTTAACGAAGATGAAGGTATTAGATTAATGAAGATGAAGATGATGAAGTTAGAAATGATGAGTTAATTGAATAAAGAGAGAAGGGTAGTTTGGGTATTCAG
Source organism: Cicer arietinum (assembly GCF_000331145.2). Lineage (NCBI taxonomy): Eukaryota > Viridiplantae > Streptophyta > Magnoliopsida > Fabales > Fabaceae > Cicer > Cicer arietinum. The sequence continues at coordinate 39,481,895 of NC_021161.2, forward strand.
GGTTTACAAAAAATTTAAAAGGCGTGGGAAGTAAATTGAGAGGTGTGGGAAGCAAAAGTGAAAAATGTATTATAAACACACTTTCAAACAAATGACACGTTGATATGCCTAATTGTGAAAACATTGTTTTGATGTGCTATTTTTTGTTTCTTTCAAATACAAAAAATTATCATTTGCTCTACACAAATAAAGTGAGTAAACCCCATAAACATGTAAATTGTATGTATCCATCTGCAGGTTGGTATTCATGGTGTCCCAGCTGATATAGACACCAAAGTAACTAGGACAATTGAAGACGAGTGGGTCCCAGTTTGGATTGAAGAGCTTAACTTTCCATTAACTTGTCCAGAATTGGCACTATTGCACATCAAAGTTATTGAGCGTGACTTTTCTGGACAACATGATTTTGCTGGACAAACATGTTTACCTGTATCAGAGTTAAGAGAAGGAATTCGCTCTGTTCGTTTGTGTAACCGCAAAGGCGAACCTTACAAGCATGTTAGGCTTCTAGTCCAATTTCGATTTTCTAATCACTAGTACAGCACACAAATCTCTGTTATGCTGCTGCATTTGTGGTTAAATTGTTATGGACAAAATATTTCAGTGTATCAAGAAACAAATGAAAATATAAATAGAGTACACTTTATCAATTTGTATTGTACATTCATTAATATAAACTATCTTAATCACTAATTAAAAATTCCCTAAGAATCTCTCATTAAATTGTGCTAGATTGGTTATTATGGTGGTTGATAGGCGCATTTCTCAAATTTTTCTCAAATTTTGCTAATTTTAAGTTCTTGATGTTGAGTTTTTATTACTAGACATCACATTAAGTTCAAAGTAAAATTCTACAAAAACATATACGAGAAGTAAAATTATTTCTTCTGGAATAAAATATAAACAAAAATCAATAACTTTTATGTTATTTAATGATAACATTAAACATAATTTTTTATATTTTTTTAATTTAATAATTATTGAGGGTAATTTAGACAATAAATTTATTTTTTTATTGGAATTATATAGATTAAATAATATTTTTTAATATGCTTAATTGGATTAGTTTTGCTTATAATTTATTTCGAAAGAAATATTTCTTTAAGAAAACTCATTAAAGATGCTCCAATTGTTCTAACTCTCCCTCTTGAAATTGTCTCCAAAATCTACACCTCTGCAACTCCTTACTCCTCTCTAGCTAATTCAAGCTCATTCACGTTATAGGTTTGGATTCACTCATGATAATATATTTGTAAGTGAAATATCAGCACTTAATAAATAAATAAAAATAGAGGAAGAGAATATAATTAAATTAAATATAAAAAAGACGGAAACAGAGTTTGCAAGGTAAGAGATTTTATATTGATAGAATTCAAATAAAAATTTGACTTTAGATAATTCATTCCCTCTAAGCATCCTCATTTACTTCTACTGTATTGTACACTGAGGGCGACCCCAAACAAGCCGTCCTATGCTTTCTCGTCAACATGTTGTGCATTCAATTAAAAAATTAAAGATGATATTATGACACAGTTTGGTAGCACTAATAACTCAATTTATAGTTTATTAAACTAGTTTATAAATTTGTTGGACTAAAAAATAGATGTTCGGTAAACAAATTTTTTTCATCAATTTATAATTTATTCTGATATGTTATTTTAAATAGCATTTAAGGTTACAGTTTTTTATATTTTTTTTATTTATAATTTTATTATTTTATTTTTATTATATCTTTAATTAAAGTGTCCTCGGTTTATTTAATTTATTTTTAAAATAACTCAAAAAAAAATTCATCTAACAAGAAATTGATTAAGGTATGTATTGTCATATTTATTATTATTTCTTCATCTTCTAATTTATTATTATGATAAAATTAAATTCATTTTTTATGTCAAATTGTAAACAGTAAATGAATTACATTGTTTTTACGATTTTTATTTAGCTTGCTAAATTTTTAGAAAATTTTTTCAAATTTATATTTGTATTATAATAAATTAATAAAAGTAAATGATGTAACAAAAAGAAAATTAAATGAAATAATTATGTCATTTTATGTCACAATTTTTGTTATTTTAAATTAAATAATTATATCTTTTTATGTTATTTTATATTGTTAAAAAATAAATTTACCAAATACTTTAATTTTAATTAATTAATTTTTCAACTATCAATCAGTTTTTCAGCTATTGATTAGTTTATAACTTGATTTTACTAAACCAAATGTATATGTACATTATGACAAATCACGGCTTATTAAAATTAAGGGTAAAATCGCTAAATTGTGATTTTTGTACCTATGATATGAGTGTCTATAAAATAAAGTTGTCTCTATGTAATTTAAGATTTCCTCAGTTTTATTATATGTGAAGATAATTTGGTAAATAAGTAGGAACAAAGACTTGGTGTGCACTCGGTTATGTGGAGGTGAAAATAATAAATATAAAGTTTAAAATAACATTTGAAAACTAATATTACATATCATAATTTCAAATTAAAATAAATTTTAGATTCAGAAATAATTGTACTTGAAATTGCTCAGACGTATCAATAAATTTTATGTATCTATAATTACGTTTTTTTCACAAGAGAATCGAAACATGTCTAAAATTACAATTTTGAATTAGGAGGCACTGAAGCCTAGTTAGTACATATATACAAGAATGGCATATAAAGAAGACAACATTGTCTTGTATAGCTTTCCTCTTGTCTGGGCTAAAAAATGTAATACACATTGCTTTTTGTGTTTGAGATTGGAGTGGTTATTGTAGTTCGAAACACAGTTTTTTTTCTTCAAATATAAGAGTATCTATCACTATGAGATTAATTCGCCCTAAACTGGACCACCCAAACACTAATCAGTGTTCACACAACGTTCCTTTCATAAGAAAAAAGGTAATAAAACACCAAGATTGCGATAAGATTATATTTTTGTTTTTTTTCAAAAGAAAGTTATATTTAGTTGTGGAATGGACTGAAACAACATCAACATAAAACATAAATAAGTAGAGAAAAACTAAAATACAATCAATTAAAGAGATGAAAGTTTATATAAGCATCTATGTGAGGTGTCTTAGATCTTCTATTATAGGATTAATATTTGTTGGAGAGTCTGATATAACACTCAAAGCAACAATAAACTAAGGGTTAGACTATAAAATAAAATAAAAATTGATATTGAATTGGCTCTTTTATCTATCATTCCTTTGATTCATTACTAGTCAATATGAAATCAATCACTCAAATTTTAACTACAATAATATTACATGAATTACACACTCTATTATAAGAATTATAGTGTAACATTTGTTGTTTCGATGATAACAAGTCTAAGAGAGCAATTTATTCTTTTGACGGTTGTTGAAGTGTGTAGATAACTTTGATAAACAAACCAAAAAGATAAAAGAAACTTAAAAGAAAAAAAGAACATTTGATGCTCATTATCATAAGTGATATAAGTAGTGAAATACTTGGTTGATTTTAGGGAAATCCCTATCTATTTTACATTAATGTTTTCATCAAATGACTTTTACAAATATTTTTTATATAACTCAAATGAAAACCATCTGACAACACCTAAAAAGGTTGATCCAATTCCAGCCAAACTATTTAGTGTATGTTTGGTATTAGGTTAGAGTAATCATGATTGTTCTAAAACTATGTGGTTGTTGTAATTACAACAAACCTACTATGATACGAAATATGCACTTACTATTTTATTGTGCTAATTACTTGTCGTTTCAATTTCATCAATATGTTAAATAGAGATATAAGGATTAGGTTTGTCATATCAATAACTATATACATAAATACTTTGTCTTTAATCACATTTGTCTATTAGAAATTTAACAAATTCAACGACTAAAAATGTATGGTGCATTAGCCAAAATTTATTTATGTGCTCTATATATGCTATACAAACCCTAAATTCTATCAATCTGGTAAGTAAAATGTCATCCTTGTTTATTTCATACTCAATGTGTGCCTTATAGAGGCCAATTACAACTCAATGACTCCAAGTATGACTTTTACTTTTAAGTAATACTATATACAACAAACTAACTCCTAATATATCTTCCTCTTAATTGAAAAATCACAAAAAATTTAGCAATTACAAATTACACATGCCAAGTCTATTTCTCAAATTGCAAAATGACAAACTTTAAGGGCTTTCTCATAATTTTTGCAAGATGGTCTTCGTTGTATCTCAAAACGAGAACTATCTCCATGATAATGTGATTGATTGTCTGAAAGACGTAACTGTTCACCTTCAGATCTTTAAACTTACTATAACTAGTGAGTTTTTGTTGTTCCAACGTAGTCCAAAAAAGAAGCAATAGTGACACCATTTTCCACGAGACCCCATATTCTATAGACTTAAGAAGATTCACCATCAATATCGCCCAATAATCATAATACCCATCAAATTTTGCGGATCGTTAGTTGGATGAAGTTGTTTGATTCTGCCATAAAAGAAGCTCAGTAAGAAGGAGACATGGAACGAGGAAGTAACAAACTTTCAAACATGTATAACTAATTTTCACCAGAAAAAGGAGCAGTTTTATTTTTTTGCTCACAGAGTCGGGGTTGTGCCTGATGCCAATTGTTAGGTAAAATGTTACATTTATTTATTCCAAACTCAATGTGTGTTTTGTATAGGATCAATTACAACTTAATGGCTCCAAGTACGACTTTTACGATTAACTAGCTATACACAACAAACTAACTCCTAATAAGGTCCACAATCCACGTGTGGATGATTTATTACATTCTTTTAAAAAATATTCATTTTGATATCTAACAAAAATTGAAACCCAATTTTATCTCTAGGAAAATTGTACATTTGATCTTTGAGAAAAATAGATTAGGTTCCTTTTGTCTTTAGAATCCAACTTGAGGTTAAAGTAATTCTCCTAAAAAATATTATTTTTTATTTTTTATTTTAGTTTCAGTTTTTTATAAATTAGAATTAGTCTTCCCTATTATATTAACATATATGATTTAAAAAAATTTTAAAGTTGAGTGAATTTTGTGAATAATTAGCAAAAGATAAAACTAAGTTGTAATTAAGGTAGTTTAGTAGTTTTAAGAGTTTGAATGATAACAAGATCATGAGTTCAACTTTCCTCTTTAACAAATTAATAATTAATTATCAACATTGATTATTTAAAAAAAAATTAAATATGCAATTTGTCTCTATAAAATGTAATAAATTTTATTTTATAGAATAAAAATTTAAATTTAAATTCTTGTAAAATGCAATTTTTTTAGTTTCTCCATTGTACTTAACACGATTATCTTTTTAAGAATTAATTAATTAATAATATTAACTTAAATATATAATTAATTCCTTACAAAATACACAAATTTTGGTATTGGTCCTTACAAAATAAAAGATTGTTTTAATCTCTGTAAAAAAAATTATTGTATATTATACAAGGACTAAACAAAATTATTTAATGATAGAGATTTAATGCATTTTATAGAAATTAAATATATATTTAAATTTAAAATTATTAACTATTTAATTGTTAAAAAAATTAACAAAATAAAACGGTAAAGACTTAAATAAAAATGTTTATATTTTACAAAAACTTAATTTAATTTTTTTTTTACAAAAATTAAAATCAAATTTCTATTTTTCAAGAATTATTTGTATACTAAAAAAACAAAAAGTAAAAAGATGAGATTGGAGATATACAAAGAACAAAAGGTCACTGTAGACTCAAAAGCTAGATAGTGATATTTTTGACTTATCTGTGTAAGTGGGCAGGGCATATGTCCTCTCAAGCTCAACCACCGAGACAAGCAATGACAAATATTTGCTTTAAAATAAGGTAAATTCTTATTACTAGAAAAGAAAGTTAAATTCTTAAGTGATAAAAACGTCAAATTCTTAAATTTTATGAATATACTTGGATATCCATTTTTTTTGTCTTCACATTACTTTAACCTATCAGTAAGTAGGTCTAGTAATTGGTCGTACTCATCTTTAAGATGGTTATTTACTTATCTATATTTTTATCTATATATGTCATATAAATAAGATTTATTATGTATTATAAAAATATATAAAGAATAGAATAATATAAGAATCTTATATATTTTTTTTTTACTTTTTTAGTTTATTTTTAATATGTTATCAACACGGTTCTCTTGTATATGAATGATGAAAAGAGAAAATTGAAGGTTATATTGTAAATATATTTATTTTTCTCAATATCTTTTGTAATAAATCTATTTCTAATATTGTTATCATATTTGTTCTCGTATTGTTTTTCTTGTCAATCATTTTTATTTTTGAATATAAATTTCTAATATTTTTATGTATTTGATTTCTTATAATTTTCACATATTTATTTCTTTTTAATTCTTGTAAAATTTTAGAAGAATTTAACATTAAATAATGCATTCTGAAATATTGCTCAAATAATGATTTTTTTCATTATTGTATATGATTATCATATATGATATAGTATCTAAAGACCTACAAATTTAAAACTAAAGGATTCTTGAAGGATTGCTTAAAGAGTAATATGTGGTTAAAAAGAAATGATTTATAATAAAGCATCATTGAATGATTGTTTAAAGAATTATCAACTTTGGAAATTTTGGTATAGTTACTAAAACAGTACTAATAATTTATATCAAGCATCCTTATAGAATTATAAAATATGTTTTTTTTTTTCATGGTTGTCATTTATAATGATTGAAATATATAAGATTTCTTTGATTTTAGTATTAATTTAAAAGAAATTAAATGAGAGATAATACATATATTTTTATGTCACTCAAATATACTCGTAAAGTAGTAAAATTGAGAAAGACTTTTAAAAATATTTTAAAAGATTGATCATAAATTATCTTTAAACAAAACAAAAATTATTAATTAAAAATGTGATGGATCACATGATAAATTGAACCTAATCCTCAAAAGTAAATGATTTTAACTATTTATGGATAACTATTAATGTGATCATCATAATTCATATAGTAGAAATTATAATTTATGTGGTATTTATGAATTACATGTGAAGGTGATAAAAAAATTTGCATCAGTGCATGATAATGGTTTGTGATTATGATCTTTTTTATATATATATAGTGTAATTATGATCTTTATTATTCATAAAAGTGGTGAAGTAAATTGTTATGTGTATAATAGTATATTACGTCACATATATTGTGGTCATACTTAATTTTACTATGTATAATTTATCTTCTTATCTATGTATGGAATTTTATATAGAAACATCATTGTATCGGAATAAGTTATAAAGAAAAAAAAAACATAAAAGGTATAGTTGACTAATTCTTAAAAAAAGTTGATTATTTTATATTCTTATCTTCTTGATTTACTTTTGAATATAATAACGTTCTAATTCACATGCATTATTAAGAAGTTTAACTTCTTTTTATTTTATGGTTCTTAAGTCTAAGCACAACGAAAAATACCTATATTGTTAAGTTGAATGTCATGTCTCAAGTCTGAATTCGATCTTCGCAGTTGTGTGAATTAATTATTGTGATATTTATTATATCTTCTAAGAGAAAAATAAAAATAAAATATAAAAACTTGGATTTCTAAGAAAATATTTTATAAGAAGAAGTAATAAGAACACTTATACAATTTTCTTTTGTTATTATTTATCTTGGTGTCTTGTACAATTGTACAAAATGATAATGATAATACTTATTAGTTTGATGACAAATTTTTACTAAAAATTACAAACAAGATATTTGTATCATAAATTTTACATTTAAGCAAATGAGTAGTAGTAATCTAGATATTTTAAACTATCATTCTGTTTTTATTGGATATGATTTAATATTCAAATTTTTATTATGAAAATTGTTTAAGTATTTTTTATCTTATATTTGCATTGTTGATATTATGTATTTTGAGATAAGTTTTATTGATAATTTGAGTTGTTAAATTATTTATCTTAACTTTATTTATTTTATAGTAATTTAGATAAAATATGTACGTATGGTTTGTTGAATTTTATCTGTTCAAGATAATTTTGTGTTTTCTTTTACTTATATGCAGAATGTTGTCTTTGATATATGCATATAATAATACAAAAGGTAAATCTAATATTTAGAATATCTATTATATGATTTTATTTGGATGATTCTTTTTACAAATTATGATTGTTAATTATTGATTTAAATGAATCCGAACAATTGAAATACATATTATTGTAAATCTAAAGTTTACATATCTTATTAAATTTGTTGTTGGTAAAATCGATTGGGTAATCTCATATCTATTATCATGCAAAAAGTAATTACATATATATGTGAACATATGTTGAAGAACCAGAAAATTAATCAATTAAATAATTATTGTGTATGACTAGTTACCAAAGAAAGTTGGCAATTTAAGGGAATGAATCTCTTCCACTTATAGAATGTATATGAGGTAGTATGTGTGGCTCAATACACCGAAGTATGTTTATTGTCAACTTACAACAAAAAGTTTGTGAGATTGTTGTGTCAACTAGTTTGACTAAAAGATCATTTTTCTCATAAGTATTGCATTGGAGTTGATATTGAACATTATATAACATATGTTCATACAAAAAAAAATGCTATTGGAGAACCATTCATTAGACGTATAATGTTGATTTTAAGATCAATACTTATAAGATTGTACCTTACAATTTTTACTTGGGAACATGTAATGTATGCCGAGATATTGTTCACATCAAGCCAACGAGCTACTACATATAAGTTATCCCCTTAATTTATTATCAATTTTGGGTTAATAACTTAATATTCCCCATCTAAAATATTTTTTTGGATGTGTTGTGTATATTTCATTTGCTCCAATATAATATACTAAGATGAGAAGTAAATGAATATTGGGAATACATATTGGATATTAAATCTCCATTTGTGATAGTGTATATTGAGTCAACTAATTGAAGACTTGTTTTCAAATGAGTTTGTTGATTATAATTTGATGAATTAATATTGTTAGTATTAGGAGGAAAGAATAAGCAGCTGAAAGTGATAATTGAAATATATTATTTCATCTTGACCCTCGTACAAACTAGTGTGAGCCAAAAGTTTAGAAGATAACTCTCATTTGCAAAGTTTGAAAAAACCAATTATCAACTGTTATTGCTCCAATAATTGAAGTCCCTGTTGGACAATGATTCATTGCCAATGAGTACCCATGCATGAAGCATGATATATTTATCGGTTCCAAATATGAAATTCTTCAAATCAAGAAAGGAGTTAAAAGAAAGATGGTCCGAGTGAAGATATGAAAAACATTTTGCAAAGCGAATGATATAGTTGAAGTGGGATTAAAGTTGTTTTGCAAAACCAAAGATTTTTGGACTTGTAGTCCGCACGTACGAAGATGTGAAGCTAATTAGCTGCGACTGATTTTTTGCGGGAAAAGAAAACGAGAATGATGGGAATTCAAAAAAAATTTCATACTTAATTAAGTTTAGTAGTACATGATAGACTCAATTTACATATGAAAAATGTATTACAATGTATTTGTATCGATCACTTGTTAATGATAATTATATGAAAATTCCTTAATGATCTAATTTTTGTGAGACGTGCAATTTAAGCTCATGAAGAGATTACTTAATCAAACGGAATAAGTTTTTCTATGCTCTCAAACAATCTAAATGCATGTTGTATATTATTCTTACTAAATATTATCAAATGAAGGATATAAGAATGACACCGCTTGTCCATTTTAAATAAAATATTTGAAAAATTAAGTCGATATAAATATTATCAAAATCCCTGAAGAACTTCCAAATCAATTTGATTAAAGAAAAAATATGAGATAAAGATATACGAAAGACAAAGATTTGTTTTGATAGAATATTATTTGAGAAAATGGTGAAACTTATCTAGCAAAAGTACTAATATAGTTCTATATGAACAAATCACATTTTTGTGTACTTCAATGGTTCTGACTAGATGTAAACAAATATCGATTTTAGAATTTGATAAAAGGATGAAGAACTAATTGGTCTTAAAGTACCATATTTTTAGTTCAATTTGGAGACAATATGAAACTTTTCTATTAACAATATACAATTCTTCATCACCTGAAAATATTGGAACAAAGTTAAATATGTATTTTGTTATCTTAGATATGTAGGTTATTTGTCTAATTCTCATAATATCATTTTAACATTATATGAGGCAAGTCAAAAATGCAGTTTGTTGAGATATGTGATTCAAATTATATATATATATATATAGTAAACGAAGAATGAGTAAAAATAAAAAATAAAGACAAATTTATAAAAAAGAAATACACAAATTTACAAGATCATATATATATATATATTTGGTCTTGTAAATTTGTGTATTTCTTTTTTATAAATTTGTCTTTATTTTTTATTTTTACTCATTCTTCGTTTACTATATAACTTTTTTTAACTGGCACTTACAGTAAAAACGATTTTAAGACATTATTAAACTTACAAAATTAAACTTAAACTAAAAAAGTTATAAAAAAAAAAAAAAAAAAAACTCTAACTTACATATACCAAAATACATGTAAGTCTAAATGTATAATGTACTCTATTTCAGTTATAGAAAGTGAGTCACGAATCATTATTGTTAGAGCGAAAGATTATATTTGAAAGAAAAGAAGACTAAACTGAAAAGGCAGGCTATAGAGTAGTGAGAAGTGAGAAGTGTACCAAAGAAAAGGCAAGGGAATAGAGAACTCACTTATTTCCAATTCCATCATTAAAAAAATCAATGCCCGCCATCTGTTTGATTATCAATAGCCAAATAAAATAAAAGGTCCCACACACACCACCAAAACTTCCATCCAACCATAATACCACCCCCATAAAGAATTAAAAAAAACACACAAAAATGTCAAAAAAATGAAAAAGCATCAAAATCTAATCTGCCACGTCACCACCATAATAAATTCAAAAAGCATCATCCAAAAACAGCATCACCACCACCATGATCAACAACACCACAAACACCAACCAAAAATCTCACTCTCCCTCTTGTTGTCATAACTCATAACTTCCAATAAATATTTTATTCCAAACTCTGAACAAATAAAAAACCCAAACCCTCACTCAAACCTTTATTATATTTCTTCAACAATCATTCACCATCATCTCTTCACTAAAGTCCAAACCCCAAAAAACCTGGTACTTTATATATCAATTTTTCAATACCATTATTTTATTCCCAGGGTGCGTCCATTTCATAATAATAACAATATTTTTAAATTATTGCTATTATTGGCGATTGATATTATTTATCTATTTATTTATATATATGGTTGCCGGCGATGCCGACGCCGGTTAACACAGCGAGGCAATTTCTAACCGAAGAAGCGGCGCGTGCACTAGACGACGCAGTAACAGTAGCACGCCGTCGCAGCCACGCGCAAACAACATCACTCCACGCCGTCTCAGCCTTACTATCGTTACCGTCTTCCTCCCTCCGCGACGCATGCTGCCGTGCTCGAACCAGCGTTCGATTAACCTCACAGCCATCATTCTCGCAACGCCTTCAGTTCCGAGCGTTAGAGCTTTCCGTCGGCGTATCTCTCGACCGATTACCGTCTTCAAAAGCATCGACTGCGACGGAGGAGCCGCCGATTTCAAATTCTCTCATGGCCGCAATCAAACGGTCGCAAGCAAATCAACGCCGTCATCCGGAAAGCTTCCATCTCTTCAATCAGCAACAAGGAACTACGTCGTCTTTGTTGAAAGTTGAAATCAAACACTTCGTTTTATCGATTCTTGATGATCCAATCGTGAATCGCGTTTTCACTGAAGCCGGTTTTCGAAGTTGTGATGTTAAACTCGCTTTGCTTCAACCACCGGTTCAATCCTCTTCCCGGTTTTTTTCTTCTCGAACTATTTCCCCGCCGGTTTTTCTTTGTAACCTTGAACCGGGTCGAACCGGTTTAACTTTCCCTTTAGGGGGGATAGATGAGACTTCAAGAAGAATCGCTGAGGTTATTATGGTAAAAGAAAACGATAGAAAGAGAAACCCTTTGTTGTTGGGTGTTTATGCAAAAAGTGCTTTTAAGAGTTTCATTGAGTTGTTACAAAAGGGTAAAGGTGGTGCTTTGTTTCCTCCTGGTATGGCTGGGTTAAGTATTGTTTGTGTTGATAAAGAGATTATTGAGTTTGTGAAACATGGTGGGAGTGAAGAGAAGATGGGTTTGAGGTTTAAGGAATTAGGTTGTGAGGTGGAGAAGTGTTTGGGTCCTGGTGTTGTTGTTGGGTTTGGGGAGATTGAGGTTTTTGTTGGGGATTGTGTGAATGATGGTACTGTAAAGTTTGTTGTGTCGGAGTTGACTAGATTGTTGGAGGTTTATGGCGGGAAGGTTTGGTTGATGGGTGTGGCTGAAACTTCTGATGCTTATTCTAAGTTTTTGAGTTTGTTTCCATCTGTGGAAAATGATTGGGATTTGCATTTGCTTACTGTGACATCTGCTACTTCTTCAATGGAAGGACTCTACTCTAAATCCAGGTCAGCCTTTAGGGATTTTGTTTTTCTGTTGTTTTACTTCTTTCTATGCATAATAATTTGAAAATATGGAAGTGATTGAATGTATGGTGTTGGAGACGACTGAATATACATTCAATCTGAAGAGTCAGTGCTAGATAGACTTCTATTAATTGTAGTTTCTACTTGTCTTGATTTTGGTTGAAGTGAATACATTGGTATTATACATAATAATATGAAAAATATTTCAGTGTCATCTTGTATAATTGGCAATGTATGTTTCCAATGGTAACTGAGGCCATAGACAAATAAATGTATTTGATTGTGACTTGGCTGTGTTGTGATTTGTGAACCAAATGTTCTGGTTTTTTGCTATTTTTGATTGCTCTCTTCTGACTTCTGTCTTCCTTGTTAATCTTCCCCTCTGTTGCTTTTTTTAGAAGGGTTTTTTTGTTGCAGTGGAATTTTTTATGAACACGTTTTACACTCTACTTTAATCTTCCTCACTTAATTCCAAACTTGAGTATTATGTTTACTTGGTTTCCTAAATTTAGAAGATGTTAAGATAAATTTATTTAATTTTTTCAATATGAAAATTAAAATGCGTCCCGTGCAATTTGCTGTAATGTACTATTTGCTGGACAGAGGTCAATCTGATAGGATTCTATAATGAAAGATACACTTTTGAGTTTTTCTTACTTTGATGTGTAGAACTTTATCATATGTATTAGGAAACTGAAGAGTACAAACAAATTGAATGTAATTTTCACTCTAGATACCCTTTCTTGTTAAGCATTTTCAGAACAAATTTCTTTAAGCATGGATTCTTAGAAAGTTTGCTGTTTTCAAACTCTTATTGGGAGCCCAGAAAATTCATTAGTTATATTGGCCAGAATATACTTCAATTTTTGTAGAGGAGGCTTTGAAATTTGAAGCCTCTCCCATTGTGTGCACTTTAGCTTCTGACTGTTGTGCCAATTGGATCTCACAGTTCCATGCTCATGCTTACAGCTTGATGGGGTCCTTTGTTCCCTTTGGTGGATTCTTTTCTACACCTTCTGAAAGCAAAAATCCCATAAGCTCTTCAAATGTATCTTTTACTCGTTGCGATAAATGCAATAAAAAGTATGAAGAAGAAGTTGCCGATGTTTTGAAGGTAGATCCTGCTACTCTAGCATCTAGTTTGTGTTCAACAAGCTTGCCTTGGTTGAAAAAGGTTGCTGATGTGGATACACATGGAGGACTGGATGTGGCAAAGGTTTGTTATGATTACCAAATGTTAGATAGCATTCTGTGACATTCACATGCATACGCATATGCATGCAACATGTGGGGGTAATTATTATACTGATCCGCTAATATGATTTAAGGATACCAATTATGCTAGCTTACCTATACTGGTTAAAACAATTTGGTGGCCGTAAAGTGAGAAATCGCTTTAGAGGGTAAAGTAAGTAGTTATAGACTATAGTCATTGATCTGGATAATGGTTGAGAACTTAAGATTGTGATCATATGCATGTAAATATGGTCATAGAAAAGAATATGCATGTAAATGTATGACAAACTATGAAGTTTAAATGTCAACAACTAATTTTAGTAGAATCAATAGCTATATCTTACTTATTCTACTCTCTTAAGTTACTCGTTCACTTTACAGGAGCCAAATAAGGTAAAAAGAAGCGTCTAAGCAATAAAAGAAGGCGGTAATTTGATGTTTGTTTATAACAAACTAGATAAAGTTACAATGTTTCTATTTTCTCCCTCTGAATATTCTTTTGTTGAGCCTATGGGCTTTTGATGATCAAATTTAGATTTATACCAAACACGTGCTTACTGAACTCGATGAATTAGACCTTTCTAAAAGTTTAAAGCTAGATGGCATATTGTACATCCACCAGTACATTGGCCTTTATAGCTTTGGTCATACCATATAAATCTGCAGATGCTGAAAGAACTTTTTTGCTATTAGTATTAGGACACAAGAAAATCATATTTTTGTCAAAAAAAGAAAATCATATATTTTCTTTTTAACTCATAAAACATCTGCAAGTTATTCTAGAATATTTTACCTATAAAATGATGTTGAGAATTCTATATTTTTTCATGGAGAACTGTAAGATTTGTTTCTTGAGTTTATATTTGCTACTCTATTTAAATTTCTTGAATCAACTTTCTGTCAATAATCATATTTTGCATCACTTGCAATATTTTATTAGTTCAATTTATATGTATGTATTTAAGAATGAGCTCCATCATCCAGTGCAGACTAATGAAGAAAGTACAAGCTTGAATGAAAAGATATTGGGATTTCAAAAGAAATGGAATGATATTTGTCAACATCTTCATCAAACAAGGTCTCAAGTTCCATCGCTTGAGGTTTTACGGTATGGTTCAAGTTTTAAGGAAAGCAGCAGTAAAGATCCATCACTTAATGAACTCCAATGTTCCAGTCCATTTTCCTTCATGCCTAAAGAGTTGCATGGTACTTTTCCATCAAAACAGCTATCACCTATTCCACTACATACTGATACAGTCAGTGTCAATGTCAGAACTGATCATGTGCCGAAAGTTTTAGAGACTGAGCAAATTGACGGGGAGACTCCTTCGGTTGCCTCTTCACGTATGGCCAATATGAATGTGCTTGATCATAAATCATCTTCATCCCTAACTCCGGTCACCACAGATTTAGGATTGGGAACTTTGTATACATCAACATCAATTCCTTGCAAGCCCGTTAGCCCAAAATTTCAAGCTAGATCTTCCTGCTCTTTTTCAAACTTGGCAGAAAAAATGGATTCAGTGGATTTTAAGTCTCTTAATAAACTTCTCTTTGAAAAGGTAGGCTGGCAGGATCAGGTCATATTTGATATCAACCGAACTTTGTTCCTTCATAAATCTGGTGAAGGAAAGAGTAGAGACTCGCATGGTAGAGCAGACATATGGTTTGCTTTCCTCGGACCAGATAGAAT
Organism: Cicer arietinum; assembly: GCF_000331145.2. Classification (NCBI taxonomy): domain Eukaryota; kingdom Viridiplantae; phylum Streptophyta; class Magnoliopsida; order Fabales; family Fabaceae; genus Cicer; species Cicer arietinum. Next base: position 39,497,340 of record NC_021161.2, read on the forward strand.
TGGAAAAAGGAAAATTGCTTCGGCTCTTGCAGAGACTATATTTGGAAATTCAGAAAGAATAATCTCTGTGGACCTAGGCTTCCACGATATGTTTTACCCATCAAACTCGGTTTTTGAATGCCAAAAATCAGTTTGTTATGATGTGTTTATGAGGAAGACAGTGGTGGACTATATTGCAGGGGAGTTGAGTAAAAATCCCCATTCTGTCATCTTTCTTGAGAACGTAGAGAAAGCTGATTTTCTGGTGCAGAGTAGTTTATTGCAGGCAATAAAAAGAGGTAGATTTCCAGACTCACATGGAAGGGAAATTAGCATCAACAATGCAATATTTCTTTTAACCTCGACAATCTGTAAAAGCAACAGCTCTTCTGCTTTGGAAGAGGATAAATTGTTTTCTGAAGAAACAATTCTCAAAGCCAAAAGATGTCAATTGCAATTATTACTCGGGGATTCATCAGAGGATGCCAAAAGGAGTTGCAGTACAAATGTCAAGATTGTGCCAATAAAAGGGTTTTCCGAATCATCATTTCCAAATAAAAGAAAGCAGGCTGATACTAGTGACTTCAAAGAGGGAACAACAAGCAGTAAGATGCAAAAACAGGTATCCAAGAAATCAATGTGCTGTCTGGATTTAAATATGCCTCTAGAAGAGGGCGAAGAGGGTACAGACGACAACGATCATGAACACGAGAATGTAGCAGAAAAATCAGACTCCTGGTTTAGTGATTTTTTCAATCAAATGGACGAAAAAGTTGTTTTCAAGCCATTCAATTTTGACGTGCTCGCTGAACAATTGATAAAAAACATTAGCAAAACATTTCAAAGGACATTCGGTTCAGAGTTTCAGTTAGAAATTGATTACGAGGCAATGGCACAGATACTTGCAGCTTCTTGGTTAGCAGACAAGAAAAATGCAGTGGAAAATTGGGTTGAAAATGTTATTGGCAAAGGCTTCGTTGAGGCTAAGCAGAAATACCACCCTGCAACTAAATATGTCATGAAACTAGTTAACTGCGAATCGTTTTTTGTGGAAGAACCAGCTCTTGGAGTATGCCTTCCAGCTAGCATTAACATAGAGTAAAGTTTTGCTTACTGTGTGTTATTGTAATTACATGTAAAATGTAGCTTTTAGATATGACTTATGGTAGTTGGTAGCAGTATTCAGCTGATTAATCTCACATTTTTTGTTGTGCCAATCATTGTGTTATAATCTATGTGATACTAGAATGTGTAACTTTCTATGGTATACCTAGTTAAACATGTCTTTTCTCTTTATCTTTCTTTATCCATCCTCTTTCACATCTAAAGCAAGCTTTCAATGTCAGTTTGAATTCTTTCCTACGCGACAAAGATGTTTCTTTTGGTTTCTTTCTTCTTCTCTTCCACTGTTTTTTATTTTATTTTTCTCTTCCTTTCTTTCACATCCTTTCCTCCGTTTTTTTCCTTCAGTGTCATCACTAATCATCTTTCCCTTGTATAATTTCTTTCTTCTCTTCTGTTATTTGTTTTTTTTTTCAACCCTCTGTTTATTTTTGTTTAGGGAATAAAAAAGGGTAATGCTAGATCTTGATGACTATATATGGTGATAGTGATAAGGAAGTTGTTATTGATGAAGGTTTGGAAAACGTGCTTCAAAGGGCTCTATTGAACTCTTTTTCAAAAACCTGCTACTACAATTCAAAGAAAAACAGGAATTGAAGCAATCAAGCATAAGAGATGTATGTGATAAGGAGATCATGGCACGAGTTACAAAGTTGGTTTGTCATTAACTATGGTTAAGTTGGAAAGCTTCATGACATGCTTGTTGATGTCGGAAGTTTTGGACCACACTTGAAGCCTCCATCTTACCATGATATGAGAGTTCCGCTTCTTAACAAGGAGCTGACACACTAAAGAATTGTTGGATTAATACAATTATTCAAGGACTTTGAGCTTATTGGGGTATTTTACCAACAAAAGAGAATTAGTGAGGCATGCAATAACTCAATTTGCCACATCCTTCCTTTCAATGAAAAGGCTTTCACAAAGAAAAATCAAATCTGAAAAAAAAAAATTGTTAACGAATTTGACAAATAAAAAAATGTCCACAGAAGTCAAAGAGAAAGAAACAAGAAAAATTATAGTGATGCCACCTTTTTGAAATAATATAGTGCATACATTCAATGTGACGACTCATCTTGTTTAGGTGTTTTGTCTTCGTCGATAGTGAGAAAAACCAGCCATGAGTTATATTTATTAGGCAATGGAGGAGGATAAGGAAGTTATATATGAGATCTTTCAAGGTACATGAAAATAAATATAGAGGTTTTTGAAATTATCGATGATAGTCAGACTTATCAACTTTATCGTTCATTATATACAGTTGACCACTTTCTAAACCCATAACTCTTTTATGCCCAACCTTTTTATTCAATATGATTGTGGTGACCATCTCATGGTGACCAATGAGATGTATGCATGCAGTGAAAAGTTGGTGCCTACTGCAAAAGCAAGAAAACATATTCTAGTGAAATTGTATAAATAAAATAAGTAGTGGTATGTTTGGAAATAAATTTTGCAATTTTATAAAGGAATACAATTTGACAAGATGAGAAGTGGATGATTTTTTTAACTCTTCTAAATTTTAAAGTTAGTTCGACATTCCACTGCATAACATCTTTGGATCTGTATTCTAATGCAACAGTGGCAAATGTATAAACAACAAACTCCCAATTTACAACAATTGGCTATAAAAGGCTCCACAATTTAGTGTATGTCAAATATAACCAAGCATGACTCCAAAGATACAACTATAGGAATGAAATTGACCCAATTTCACTTGGTGACACAAATGACTCATGTCACCAATGGATGGTTGGGATGATGGATAGTTGTGAAGATTTAAGCTGAGAATGAAAGGGTCTTTGGGGATGAGAATTATGAGCATCTCCTTAATTGGGAAGCTTTTTATAGGGCTTCAAGAGTTGGAGAGTCTGCATGATATACTAGGCAAACAACTAAAGAGAGAAAAGAAGTCTTTATCTCTAGTGTTGTTTGAGTGACATCTAAAAAAAAAGAGCCTAATTATTGGTTCTTCATCCAAAAAGGGAAAGCAACAAGTGGTTGAAGTGCAAAATGATCTAGTCTTGGAAGAATCATAAGAATAATGTGTGGACATTGAATCTAAGGATTCAATAAAAGTTGAAAGATATGACTCACTAGTCTGAAAATAAGGATAATATTTGTGTTAGTGTAAGAGAGGAGAATGAATAGATGTTTTTATCTTTGACATTAAATCCTTTTTTATTCAATTATCACTAGTTAGACTTATGAATTATTAGTTGTTTCGAATTATTGAGATTTTAGGTTTTACATCACTTTTTAATTTCTATTTATGATGAATGCAATATGTACATGAGATGGTTTATTAGTTGTTTTGAACTATCAAGATTTTGAGGCTTATGTCAATCACTTTTTAATTATTGTTATGCAGCTTTTATTTGTATGCATCAAAAGGAGAAGTAAGATAATTCCATGTAGCTCCATTTTATTTCATCTAATATCCCAAGGAGACGGGAAGTCCTTTAAGTTAGAACCGCTGTAAATTATTCTTTATTTTCTGCAATAATCGTTATTTTTGTAAAAATATTTTACCTTAATTGCAGTTTTGGTCCCTTTATTTTAGCTGAATTGCGAAAGTAGTTTTCCATTTTGTTTCTCCCCAGTTTTGGTCCCCCAAACAGAATTTTGGTCCAAAACTTGATGAAATTTCAGTTTTTAAAGCCGTGCACCATTTATGATCATAGATTTCACGTGCAATTGTTGCACATGAGATCTTGAGGCATGTTATGACTTAAATAAATGAAATTTCATCAAGTTTTAGACCAAAATTTTGTTAGGAGACCAAAATTGGGGAGAAACAAAATGGGGGGACTACTTTCGTGATTCAGCTAAAATAGGATGATCAAAACTGCAATTAAGCCAAATATTTTTCTTAAAAAGAATGACATTTTTATTTTTAATGTATCTTTAATTATTATTTTTAATTGTATTTTTTATTAATATTATATTCATCACTCTTAAAGTTAGTATTCTCCATTTTATATGTATGGTAATGAGAATATACAAATGATTAATAATATTTATTTATTAAAATAATTATTTTTTCTCCTTCATTTAATATTTTTTAAATTTGTGTGAAATAGTCAAATGTGGCACTTTATGTGAAATAGAATGAATATTTGTATTAAATAATGTTATTGGAACATATAATTTGACATAAATTGCGACACAAATACAATATCGTATAAAATATAGAGGTCAAGTTTTGGTTTTCATAAAATGATAAATTATTGTATTTGTGTCTCATTTTGTGTCAAATTTTATGTTTCAATAATATTACTCATCTTTATTTTAAAATACGTACCGTTGTAATTAAGTGTAATCAATCCACTTTTTTCTAACTCAAGAGAAGACTGATTAGTCTATTTATTGTTTAGTCCCCATTTTTAATAGTTTAAATTTGGTCCAGTATTTTTTTGTTTTTTTACTATCAAACGATATTTACTCATTAAATTTATAAATTATATTGATCGAAATAAAATTTTAAAAAATAAATATACGAACAAACTCATAGATATTACGCGACAAAATAACTATAAATATAATAAAATCTATAAATATGATAAAGTTAAAATACCCAAAATCATGGTCAGTCGTGAGTTTATTCAGACAAAATAACTGCATATAGTTCAATTTTTTTTTATGAGAATTATAAGAGTTCCAAAAAATATTACTAAAAAAATAAAAATTCACATGTACTATAAACTCCACTGGCCATTCACTAATGAAAGTTCTTGATCAAACTAAAGAATATATAAGATTAAAAGAAATGGACACCCACCGATATATTTTCATAACAAATGTTATTATATATTAGTGTTATTTTGTGAATATAGATAAAATAACTGACTCTTTATTGCTCCACTCTTTAATTCTTCCACATCAACCACCAAACAAATTACTTTCCGGCTAGTCGAAATCTCCTTATTGAAGTAAGGCCAAATGACGGAAAAACAATCAAATATGAGTCATTTGAATTTTTCTCAAGTCTGCTAAGGTTCACAAAGGTCGTGAAGACATAGAAATGTGTCAAACTTAGTATAAATTGATAATTTGGCAGTTGCTCTCGTATTCCACGTTTTTAGTGCCACTAAATAGATTTAACAACTAATATGAAGGCATTATCCGAGGAAAAAACACATTCAAATATTGGCAATGAAATGTGTCGTGAAACTAGGAACAACGAATCAATTGTGGGATGTCATGCATTACTCGCATAAATAAATGAGCAATGCTACATTTTTGTAGGCCACGATATCATGGCTAGTAGGACTAGCATTTGTCTATATGTAGAAATGCTTGTAATTTTAAACACGCAAAATCAATTGAACAATCTTTTTACGCATTTTTATCCCTTTATCTTTATGTTTTACTTTATTTTTGTACATTTCTTTGTACATTGTATAGTTAAGAGTTATTAGCCAATTCTTTAATTAATTTTTAAATTTAGACAATAATATGATCAAACATTATCACCCACTCTCTTTTGTTTTTCATCAAACAAATCTTAAAAAAAACATTTATTTCAAGATGTCTCAAATATTTGTTTTTTGCTCATTTTTTTTATCTCTGATATAATCAAATATAACATATTTTTACTCTATTTTAATGATATATATTCTAAAGTATCTTTCAATTAATATAAAATTTATTTTTCAGAATTATCCTAATACCATAAAAAGTTCCAATATTATTTGCAAATCAAGGTGAATGACAATTTATAAACAAGATAAGCTATCAATAGACATGGACACTTTTTACTAAAATAAAAACCGAGAAGGGTTTGCATAGAAGACTCCAAAATGAACGATAGGACAGAGCAATAAAAGAGGTTATGATGGTGAGGTTTGTTTGAAGTAACAGTCGGTGACAACATACAAACTTCTTTTTCTCTAAAAAATACAAAACGTGAAAGTCGTAAGCATCCGGTATACCAGGTTGGGTCGTTTCATTGTACCCATCCTAGATTACAACTGACACGTGTCATTCACTACTCCATAAACTTTAGATATTATGCGCAGCAGCCTGGCCCACATGTCTTTGTTTTTCCAACTTTTCTCTTCTTTCCTTTCTTTTTCTGAAAATAATAATAATATTTTATTAAAATATTTTTATTAATTATTAGATATTTATCATTATAACTAATATAAAGTGAAAAATATTAAAGTAAAAATGAACGAGGAAACATAAAAGAAAAAATAACTAACCTTTTTCTTTGTTAAACTAGAGAAAATGTGATTTTTTTTTTTAATGAATCTCTATCTCTAAATATAACAGTTTCTTGAGAAAATTTTTTGCCCTAATTTATTGAGATTTTTTAATTGTATTAATTATTCATTTACTAACATACCTCTCATTAATTTGTATATTCTTTTTGCAACCAATAATAAAAAATATAATAAAAATGTTAACAATTTTTTTCCTCAAATATAAAATAATAAAAAAATAATATCAATTGTCAACAAATTTTATATTCCTATCAATTTTTGTAATTTTTGTAATTTGATATTTTATATTCCTATCAACATTTTTAATTCTTGTAATTTAATTAGCATTCAGGCAAACACTCATATGTCCATTTGTCCTCTTTTTTCACTAATGTTTATATATATATATATGGTTATATATATATATATATTATATAATTTTGATTATAATTTAAAAATTATTTATATATTATATATTTTTATATATTTATCAATAATGTAGTATATATAATTTGTGGTGTATATATATATATATTTATTTGTAAACAAATTTGATTGTAAACTATTAACATAAATCATATTATTATTTGTTGATAAGTTTGATGGTAAATAATTAGTCAATTAAGCATTGTATTAGGCAAAAATTGTAAGAGGTAATTTTGAAATTAAAATAATTATACTAAATGTAAAAGGTATCACCTTTTATATTAGTTATGGATATTGTGTATTAAAAAGGTAAAGCAAGTATTGTTTAGAAAAAATAAAGGTGTTGGAAGATAAGAAAATTTAAAAAGGACAATTTAGGAATAAAAAGTAGGCTAAAAAATATCCCTTTATCTATAGGTATAAGTATTAATAATATGAAAATAATCCAGTAGATTCAAAATAGATGGATAATAATAAAGTAATAAATAGATTCAATATGTTCTAGATAGAAACTTTTTAAGAGGATTGTACGTATCCATGAAAAGAAAAATGAATTGTAATTTTTTGTTTTACAATTAAAAAAGATAAAATAATATATTTTCTTGAATTTCTTTCCACTCAAATGTGTAATTTTTTTGGGTGAAATTAGTCAAAATTAAGATTAATTCCATAAAATAATTATATTAATTTGACATTCTTACTTATTTCAAATTACTGTTTTAACTAAACAAAGTATAAATTATAAGTCATACATAAAACGACTTATTACTTAAGATTCTTTTTTTTAAAGAAAGTCTAAGTAAAAAAGTTGTTTTAAGTTTATGTCTTTTAGGTTTGATTCCAAAATTTAGTTGTATGGAAAAAATATATTAAAGTATAAATAAGAGCTAATAATATGGATTAAACAAAACAACAAACAAAAATACTTGCGGAAGTCTTGTATATATTTTAAACTAGTATTTTAAAATCAAACTGACATAACTTATCATGATTTAATTGATTCAATTAATTTAAGTATAGTTAAACTAGATGACTAATATATAAAAAATAATATTAAAAATTAAATAAAATAATAAAAATAAAAAATAGTAGAAGCGATCATATTTTAACTCTAATTTAATTCTGTTCAATTAAATTAGAGTTTATACGAAATTGAGTCAACCAACAAATTGATTGGTTTTTAATTCAATTAATCAATTTGGTCTATTTTAAAAAAACACAATTGTAATTTAAAGTAATTATAATTGAGACATTTATAAAATAATAAGCAGATCAATTTTTCATTGATTTGAGATGTAAATGAAACTTGACAAAGAAAAATACAATGTAACACATTAATTGACTTAAGGATATTGATATAAAATGAACCTAAACCGTAGATATCAAACCAAATAATATTTGTTGAAAAACATCAATATCTTGAATGAAATTTTGAGTAATTTTTTTTTTGGAATTAAGATTTTGAAAAATTATTTAAAGTTTGTTCGTAATGTATATCATAAGCATTTTTTAAATTACAAATACTTGATCATCAAAATTTTAAAAATTGATTGACATGTATCTATATACTAGCTAGTATGTATTTACAAAGACTCGAAACCGATACTACAATAATCTCATAATTAACAATAAAAAAGAAAGAGAGAGAATTTGATGCAATAATGTTTTCAACAAAAAATCAGCAAAGGAAAAATCCAACAAAAGGAAAAGTTGGAAATGAAAAAATATTATTTTCCTAATCCAATGACATATTATATTATTTTTTAATAGAAGAAATGGAATTGGTAAGAAGTATTGAAACTATTGAGTTCCACTTTTTTGACCCAAACAAACCAAAAAGTATTTGCAGAAAGAGAAGTCTTCCACTCCCTCTTGCAAGTTTTATTGTTCACAAGAGCACGCCAAAAAAACCAGAGTCTAATTTCTTTGTTTCGTGTCTCTTTGTTTTTTAAGGTACAATACTTTTATTCTCTAACGTTGTTTTCACTAATTCATGATTTTGGGTATTTCAATTTACGCTTAAAAATTGTTACTTTATTAGTTTCTTTGAAGCTGTAATGTTTTTTTTTCCTTAGTTGCTAAGAAATTTTCAGAAAAAAAAATTGGTTTTGGTTTAAGAGTTAATTGATGGAGGAAAAATACATTAACCATGTTAATGTTAATAAAAAAAACATTTTCCTTTTATTTCAGCATGGAAACAACATAGGACAGGTTGTTTTGTTGTTATTTAGTTTATGTTTGCAACGATTTCTTCTTTTTCCTTTTACCTGTATTCATGCAAATTTTTATCATTATTGTTACATAACCATAAATAACTGAAATATTGAACCTTTTTCAATTAAAGCATATATGCTTGTTGTAAATTTCATTGCTGTTTGTGATTCTGTAACTTTTAATTGTTTTATTGTTTGCACAACAATCACCTGTATCCAGAAAATGAGAAGAGTTATTCCCTTTTAGTTGATTTTATCTGTTTTCACTTTTGTTATGTTAAACTGAGTTTCTATGGTATAAATTTGAAACATCATGGTTGGTGAAAATTGCAATAGCATATTGAATTTGTTCTCTTGTGTGGTTTTTCAGATCCTGTTTAGGTATTGAAGGAAATTATCTTCGTGTGCAGTGGTTCTAAGACGAAAATATCTGACATTGATTTCGTCATGGGGTATGAGATTGTGAATAATGAAGGGTTAGGGCAGCATCATGAGGTTTCTTCTTTGCTTGAATTTTCAGCTGCGGATGATTTGATTAGTTTCAGAGATGCAGTTGAAAAGGAGGGCTGTGATGTTGATGGGGTCGGTTTGTGGTACGGAAGGAGGGTTGGTTCGAATAAATTGGGTTATGAAGAGAGGACACCTCTCATGGTTGCTGCTATCTTTGGAAGCTTGGGTGTATCGGCTTATATTCTTGCAACAGGTTACGTTGATGTTAATCGGTCTAGTGGGTCAGATGGTGCTACAGCTCTTCATTGTGCTGTTGCTGGTGGTTCTGCTGCTTCTGTTGAGATTATCAAGCTTTTGCTTGATGCATCAGCGGATGCGAGTGCGGTTGATGTTAACGGTAACCGACCCGTTGATTTGATTGTCTCTGTGGCAAATTCTATCTTCAATCCAAGGAAGAGGATGCTACAAGCTCTTTTGGAGGGGATCGGTGGTGCTGATTGGACATGTCTTACGTTTCCGGAGGAAATTTCATTTGGCCATGTTGATGAACAGCAACGGCAAGATGTAAACATGCCTCGTGTTTCGAAAGATTATCCTGTTGATCTATCTCTTCCGGACATAAATAATGGGATATTTAGTACTGACGAATTTAGGATGTATACATTCAAAGTGAAGCCTTGTTCAAGGGCTTATTCTCACGATTGGACCGAGTGTCCCTTTGTTCATCCAGGGGAAAATGCAAGGCGACGCGATCCAAAGATGTATAATTATACCTGTGTTCCTTGTCCTGAGTTTCGGAAAGGATCGTGTAGCAAAGGGGATTTGTGTGAGTATGCTCATGGTATTTTCGAGTGCTGGCTTCATCCTGCGCAGTATCGAACACGTCTTTGCAAGGACGAGAGTTCGTGCACAAGGAGAGTTTGCTTCTTTGCTCACAAGCTTGAGGAGCTTCGCCCTTTGTATGCTTCAACAGGTTCTGCTATTCCATCTCCTAGGTCATATTCCGGTAGTGCTTCTGCATTGGAGATGGGTTCGCTTAGCCCGATTGCACTCGGCTCTCCATCTGTCATGATACCACCATCTTCGACAACGCCTTTGACTCCATCTGGAGCATCTTCTGCTGTTGCTGCTGCATCCATGTGGCAGACACAGTCCAATGTTTCAGTCCCTACACTTCAGCTTCCAAAAAGCAGGTTTAACACTGCAATAACTGCTGGAGATTTTGATTCAAGTATGGCAATGCTTCAGGTTGAAACTCAGCGACGCAGGCAGCAGCAGCTAAAGATGGACGAGATATCTGGTCTTTCCTCTCCTTCCAACTGGAAAAATTCCATGCCTAACAGTCCTTCTTTTCAAGTTTCTTTGAGTGATCATACCGAAGACATTTTCGGGTCTCATGATCCATCGATATTGCATAATAAATTCCATGGTATCTCACTTGATGCTGCAGGACTACCTCAGTTACAATCTCCAACAGGAATCCAGATGCACCCGAGTATGAATCAGCAGCAGCAAAACTATTCTTCATGCCATTCGCCAACCTATAGGTTTGATCGATCCGGTGAGGCAGCCGCAGCGGCTTTGAATGCAAGAGCTGCTGCCTTTTCAAAGCGAAGCCAGAGCTTTATCGAGCGCAGTGTGGCGAACCGTTATTCCGAGCTTCTTTCTCCGCCCAATCCTTACGCATTTTCCAACTGGGGATCACCAGATGGAAAATTGAATTGGGCCATACATGGCGAAGAACTGAATAAGCTGAGGAAATCATCTTCTTTTGGATTTCGAAGCAGCAGTACTCCTTTAACTACGGCTGCCACTCAAGCACCGGAGAATGACGATGAACCAGATGTATCTTGGGTTAATTCGCTTGTGAAGGACGTTACGCCGCAGGAATCTGGTCAGTATAAGGCTGAATATCAGCAAAGGAAACTGCAATACAATCTTAACAATGGAACCAATGCGATTCCGGCTTGGTTGGAGCAAATGTATATGGAGCAGGAGCAAATGGTGCATTGAATGCAATTTTAGAAGTCTCAGTGTAGCTCCTTACAACTCTGTCTACAGTTAATTTATTTGATGATATTTTTTTATAAATTGTTTATAGAATTTAATTATTTAGATGATAATTTGTATACTTTATGGGAAAATAGTCCATACAGAAGTTGTAGGCTGCAAAAGTTTCTGCTCCATCAATTATCCATTACTAGGGTAGTTGGTTCCAATTTTTTTCTGATTTTTTTTATATGGTCTATTGAGTTGTAATATTTAACTTTACATTGACCAAATTACAATGATGTAGTGAGGTTAATATTCAATATATTGAGGCTGAAGAGGTAATAAATAATTTATATGTCAATTCTCAATTTACAGATCACATTTTGGTCTGTGTTTGTTTTTAGGGTGTTTTTTTTTTGTAAGCAAATAACTATTTTCATTTGTGAGAGGCTATCATTAGAGTCTCTGACTACATAACATTACCAAATGAGTCTCGTGTTAGACATTAGATCTTAAAATATATTTTTTATTAGTTAGTTTAATCTATTTTCTGTTAGTAAATATAGTCCATACATTATTAACATAATAGGCACTAAAAGACATTTTTGCAAACTTTAAAAAAGTAAAGTAACATTTGACACATTTAGAATCAAAATTGTAGCCATACACAGTTATGTTTAAGTGGGTCCAATCTAGTTGTAGCTTAGGTGAGCTAAATGCTGCTATTCTACATGTGTCACTTGTAACATCCCAATAACATTGACTTTGGATGGATTCTACTAGCATGTTGGAATTTAAGTTCACAAATTGGCTTTAATGTAATAATGTGATCTTAATGAATTAGATTAGATATAGACATGCAAAGGACAATAAATGTATGCAAGTCTATATAGTAATTGTCATGCAAAAGGTTACGATTACAATTTGACGATTTCACACTAATTAAATAATATGATAAAAAAAAATTATTAATTATTGGTGTATTCAATTTATCATAAATGTAAAGTAAAATATATAATTTTAAAGTAATGCATATAATATTAACTAAAAAGTACAATTTAAAAAGATACATCAAAATTACATTAAAAACTAAAAATCGGTTTAATTTTTATTTATTAAAATTTATGTTAATTTTATGAAAGAAACAATTATATGTATTTCTAAAAATAATAAAAATATCAAATAATAATTTTTATTATTTCTAAAAATACAACATTCTTATCAAACATTTAATTTTCTCTCCACTGCAATAATTTATTTTATGAGTTTCAGATTTTTTTATTAATAAACTAAAATTAATATAAATTTTTAAAATAAAAAAAAAGTATTTTACAAAATTATCTAAATCTAAAAATGACAATTTTCATGACATCTTTTTTCTCTCCTTCAAATTTAATAATTGTTATATGATTGTCGAAATATATATATATATATATATATATATATATATATTAAATATGGTGAATTCTATTATAATTAATTAATACATTTATAAAGTTTATGATTAAAAAATAAATATACGGTTCCACCATATGAAGTGACACTACTGCGTTTGCAGTTTAACATGTTTCTTTTTAGGATATGACATTGATATAGTTCCATTTCCTGTTATCATCTGTATATTTCAATTGATATGGTTCCGTGATAATGAATGGCAGAGCACTAAGGAAAATGTTTTCTCTAATGCTTGTCGTATTGGGATTGGCTTTTATCGAACTTAGCTTTCATCAACCCTTTTTCTTGGAAAATAAAATAATTCCACACATTGAAATTTGTTAATATAGTACAGTGTGTTTTCGCCATGCCATGCGGTCATAAAAGTTCATTTTTATTGAATTAGTTTCGCTTATTTTAGTTAAAAAAATAAATTAAATTTAAACCAATTTATGTTTTGATTATATTTAGTAAAAGCAACTTGAATAATAATTTTTGGTGTAAAAGTGGTATTTTGATTCAAGAATTTTAGTAATAATTTTAAAGTTAAATACCACACGTGGTCCCTTAACTTAATTTTTCGTTTTAATCTTTTATTTTATTTTATTTCAGATTTAGTTATTTATTTTAATTTTAAGTGAAAATTTAATTTTTTACGTTTTGAAATTTCAACAATGTTATTATTTTTATTATTAAAATTCAAAAAATTTATTAAAATTTTGGACAATTTTCATGACATCTTTTTTCTCTCCTTCAAATTTAATAATTGTTATATGATTGTCGAAATATATATATATATATATATATATATATATATATTAAATATGGTGAATTCTATTATAATTAATTAATACATTTATAAAGTTTATGATTAAAAAATAAATATACGGTTCCACCATATGAAGTGACACTACTGCGTTTGCAGTTTAACATGTTTCTTTTTAGGATATGACATTGATATAGTTCCATTTCCTGTTATCATCTGTATATTTCAATTGATATGGTTCCGTGATAATGAATGGCAGAGCACTAAGGAAAATGTTTTCTCTAATGCTTGTCGTATTGGGATTGGCTTTTATCGAACTTAGCTTTCATCAACCCTTTTTCTTGGAAAATAAAATAATTCCACACATTGAAATTTGTTAATATAGTACAGTGTGTTTTCGCCATGCCATGCGGTCATAAAAGTTCATTTTTATTGAATTAGTTTCGCTTATTTTAGTTAAAAAAATAAATTAAATTTAAACCAATTTATGTTTTGATTATATTTAGTAAAAGCAACTTGAATAATAATTTTTGGTGTAAAAGTGGTATTTTGATTCAAGAATTTTAGTAATAATTTTAAAGTTAAATACCACACGTGGTCCCTTAACTTAATTTTTCGTTTTAATCTTTTATTTTATTTTATTTCAGATTTAGTTATTTATTTTAATTTTAAGTGAAAATTTAATTTTTTACGTTTTGAAATTTCAACAATGTTATTATTTTTATTATTAAAATTCAAAAAATTTATTAAAATTTTGAAACAAAATCCATAAAATTAATTATATTTTTTGATATAATACAAATTTTATTAAATTCGTAACTCAAATATTCAAATTAAATAGAATAGTAGATAAGGATTGGAGAGCGATCAATGAACGCGGGAGGAGTGTTCAATTATTTTGTTCCATTTTATGTAAGAAAATCAGGATTGATAAAATTAAAAAAGCAATGAGAGAGAGAAATAAATTACTTTATCCTATTAATATGTTTGTTTTACATATTCTAAATTTGCAATGCTTTCAAAGGGTTACAAACAAGTTGATCTATAAGCTCATCTAACAAGTGATTTAAAATCTCTGATTCAAAATCAGCACTTATACTTTCAAAATCACTTTGTTTCCTCTTTACTTCTTGCAATTGATTTGATCCAACCAATTCATCTTCAACTAGCCTGCAAATTTTACTCCAAATATCTACATACTCTTGGTTTTGTCTCTCTTTTTTCTTTGTTCCTTCATCCATGTTGTTCTCAATTTCCTTAACTTCATTCTCTTCATTCATCAAATTACTATCAGAATGTAGAATGAAGAGCTGGTCATTTTCAAGTACCGGTGACAATTTTCTTCTCCAACTTATACCAACATCACAAAGACCTCCCTCTGCAACAAGTTTATGTGTAACTTTAGTTAGCAAATTATATGATTGGTTTAATTTTATAAAAATTGATTTTGAATGATGTAATTTTATAAAATATACGTAGAGTCAAAAGTTTAAAATTCCAACTCCATGTTGAAATTCATTTTAATGTGTGTTTTGTTCTACTTAAATACAAGTCTACAATTGATTTTGCACAAATTGACTTCAAAAATTTGATTTTGATAGTAAATAAGTTGAATACAAAATAATTTATATTAATTATAGAGAAAGAAACTTTAAATTGTAGTTTCAAGTTAGAATACAAATTTTAAAGTTAAACTTATTTTATTTAAAAATATCTAAACATGTTCTAGATTTTTAGAATCAATTTTGAACCATCATTATTTTGAAAAGCTAAATTCTGTATCTGTAAAAGACATGTAAACCAATTTAAAATCTTGAAAATCACTTTTGTTTCTAATTATGGAGAAATCAAACATATACTAGATAAACATGTAACTTAAAACAAAAATGAAACACAAATTGAAGAAAGAAACAAACCTGTTCCAGAAGCATCACGCTCAAAATCAAAGACAGAAACAGGACTAGAATCTTCTGAACAGCATTCACTTTCAACTTTCTTTTCTACACATGTTTTCCCCTTCTTTCTCTTCTTCACTTTCTCACCACCATTTCCAACTTCTTTAAACAAACTGTTCTCAAATTGAAATTCACCATCACTTCCCACATTCACACAACACATATCAGAAGAACCTCTCTTGTTTTTCTCTTCTCTTTTCACCTTCAACTCAACACAACCCTTTTCTTTTCTTCTTCTCCCTTTGGACTTGAATTCTTCTTTACTTTCAAAACTGAACACCAAAAAGTTTTCATTTTCAACCAAATGAAAAGCTGGTGGAATTGGAACCTCACCTATCTCTTTCTCTGCTATTGAATTCAAACCCATTAACCTTGCAACTATTCCAGGAGAAGAAGAAGAAGAAGAAGAAGAAGAAGAAGAAGAAGAAGTATTAGTCTTCAAAATTTGAACTTTTTCACTTTCAATGAAGTTTGAGTGAAATTCTTTAATTTGATCTGATGGGTGTGTTGGAAGACCACCAGAACAGAGAACCCTGTGAAAAATTGTTGTGAGACACCCTAAAGAAGCAGTTTTTGAGCTTCTAAAAAATGGGTCAAAGCTAAATGTTGATGATGATGACGGTGATGATGATGAATAAGATGATGCCAATAGCTTCATGTTAAATAGTAATGATTTAGTAGAAAAAGAAAGAAACTGAATTGGGTTCTTTTTCTTTTTGGATTATGATGAAATGAAACTCTTCAAAGATAAAAAGCAATGGAAGAATCTAAAGTGTATAATAAGATTTGAATTTTGATATAAAAAAGAAAAGGGTCGCGGGCTTTCTATTTGAATGTGAGAGAAGAAGAAATTTTGGGACACTTTAGCTTTTTGGTTATTGACAAGTCATGTTTTTGTTGATGATTTTGTCTTTTTTATTTGCTTGTTTGGACCAAACAAAACACATGTCTTGGGGCAGGTTATGGGACACTTTTACTGCCTCCTTTCAAGTTCAAAATGCAATTGGAGAGAAAAATCACTGGGATTTGGATTTTCTTTTGTAACTAAGTTGCATCATATAGTTATAGATTTGAATCATTCTATCTTAATTTAAAAATTATTATGTTTAACAATAATTTTATGGTTGTGTAATTTGATTAGTCTTGTCTCAAATTAATATAGGGAATTCGGAATAGAATTCTACACACTCACCGCATAGACGCAATAAATGATTTAAACCATCCAATCTGAAATGGACGTATAGATAAAGTACCATTGAAATTACTGAGATGTGTTTTGCATGGAATTAATCCTATCCCTCAATGTGGAATGTGGTGAGTGTGTAGATTATTATTTTTCTTTCACTTTATTGATTTTGATGATAGATTTAGATTAGAAAGAATAGTGAGGATGGAAGAGATGTTTTGTATGTAGGCAGTGATCGTATAGTTTGTAGTTTTGTGTGGAGGGAGAGACATTTGACAGATTGTGTTTGTTTTTTATTAACTGATAATGTCAGTGGCATGATCAAATTCTTTTGGGGTTTAATGCTGAAGATGTTGTCTTTTGGTTTGTGCTTGTTCCAACATAGTCACTATTTTGCTTTTGTGGGATGGAAGGTTAATGATTTGTTTTAGAAATGGACAATTGAAGGAAACAAAAAGTAATTATAACTCATGCACGTAGTACAATTAAAGGGAGAGGAATGGAAGAAAAAAATACATTTGATATTCATAAGGATTTTTGTGTTTTATTTATTTATTTATTTATTTATTTGCAGAAACAGAATTATATACGATATATTTTATATAAATAAAGTATTTTTATTGTGTGAAACTTTATATTATAAATTTTTATTCACCCGTTCTACATAGTTGGGGAAAGAATGCATAAAATGCGTATACTCAATTGATTAACAAAGACAATATTCACTCCATTGATTCAAAATATGATGCAATCCAATTTAATTTTCATCCCATAAATATCAAAGAGGACTTTTTCAACTTCTGAAAAAAAAAATTGTAAGGTTTTTAAAACACAAATTCTCTTTGAAATAATCTAACCATAATCATTCGAGTTCTAAAATCACCATGTTTCAAAATTTTTGTTAAAAAAAATTGCTATGGGCAGTTTATTTCTATTTCATTTTCTTAAAAATGTCTACAAAACAGATATAAATAATCAGAGTTCTCTTAACCATTAACTCGTTGTCAACAATTTCAAAATTTCAATTATTTTTTAGACTGAAAGAGCTAACATCATAAACATATGATCATCAAATATTTATCACAAACATACAAACTTGGAAATCAAAATTTCAACTTTACAATCCAAATGACTTGAATCAATTTAAAATTACAAGCAAACTTTAAAACTCTCATTTCACAATTTTTAAAATAAATATCCTTCACTTTCTCGGTTGTAAATTTTTTGCTTCTTGTGATCCTCTCTAAGTAGTGGAGCGATTTTATATTTGAAGGTTTTGTGAAAGGAAACTTATAAGTTGCTCAAATATGAAATCAAAGATTTAGGTTCATGAGAGAAAAGGAGAAGATGAAGATGTGTTTGGAAAGAAAGGAAAGTGATACTAAGATGATGGTGGCCGTGTGACATCTTATATACAGTGGAGAAAATTTTAAAATTTTCCTTCTTTTAATTAAACTAATCTCATTTCTAAATTAATCTTCAAAAATTTATAATTAAAAAAATTACTCATCTCAAATTTAATTATAAATTCTCACAATTATCTTTTTACTATGCTTGGTCATAATTATATCATATTACTCATCTCTAAACTATGTCAATCCCTTCGGTTGACAATACATTCCATTCTCGAAAAATAATTATAGACAGATAATTATTTTCATGACAAAATTAATTCAATTATTAAAATAATTGAATTTAATATTCTTCAATCATAAAATATTACTCATATATAAATAAAGTATTCAACCATCCAAGAACTCAAATAAAAAATTATCTTAAATCGAAGATGTTTTAAAATTTGAAAACGGTAAAATTGTCTATCAGTTTTGAAAGTTAAAATTTTTTCAATCTCAACCTAATTATTTTTATAGATGAGCTAAATAAAAATATTTCACTTATTAAAATACGATCTTTTCACTTTTATTCATAAATAATAAGGACCGATAAACTCAATTGAAATATATTACATCACGTCAAAAAGAATCACCATTATGTTTTTTCGTTTGACGATAATACTCAGCGAATTTCCCTCTCGCATAATAATATCATCTTTTTCGTAGCTCAGAATTTTGTTATGATGACGTAAGCTCGTTTTCACTTGGAAATTTTGAATTTTCTTAGCTAATTCACTAACTTGAAAAATCTTCTATAAAATATCCAGGACTCTTAAGGTTCCAACTCCCTCAAATTCGTCGAAGTTAACGCACACAATCAAGCTAATCCAACAAATGGGGTGATACGACATTCGTGGCTACAGACATCAAGACCAAGTTCTAATATTTTTTGACAAAAAATGACCCTTAATTAGATGAGTTGTATGCAAAAGTGAACAACATACTATGATGTTCAACAATGCTCAAAGAAAATGTCAATCCTCGTATATATACTTGTTCAAATAAGATGCTTTTTTTTATATCATTTGAAAGCTAAAAATAATGTGTATAACTCTTACGAATACCATGAAGATAATTAAGGTGTTATAAGTGTCATCTAATTATGTTTAAGACTTAGAAATATCACATTTAAGAAACTTCATCCAACTGTACTATTGTTATTCCACATTAAAAAATCAACTTTCTTATACAAATTATTTACAATTTGACTATTGATGTTCCACATTATAAAAATACTATTTGATTCTCCTATAAAAAGAAGGGCATATCTAGACCTGGTTGATGACCCAAACCAACTAAATCCCTGATTTACACTGTTTTGACCAAATCAACCTAAATCTCACTAGGTCAATGACATGTCCGATCGAATAGGCTATTCGGGTCAGTCATACCACTAATTCTTGGTTTGAACGATCATATATGACCGAGATTGGTTTTAGTTTGGTCGCAAAACACTCGTTAAATCCAACATACATATATATTAAAGTGTTAAATAATTTTTTAATCTATATAAAAGAAATAATTTTTGTTTTTAATTTTTTATAAAAGAAATATTTATTTTTTATTTTTCAATTTTATTTTATCAAAACTAAAAGCAAAATATTAAAATCTTATAGGAACTAAAATTTTATTTAAACCTATATTTAGAGATAATAAATACTCTATCTCGTATTAAATATAAGTGAAAAACTATTCATATTTATTTTGTTTGAAATATAAACAACTATGACTTAGTTTCACTCTTTAATGACATTTATCCTAAAATATTCTTCAATTAATATGATTTTTGTTTTTCAATGACTGTTTTATTCAGTGTTTGAAAATAAATATATATTTTTATGACATCGAGAAGATTAATTATTTTTAATTTAATTTTTTAATAAATATAAATTAATTTCTAAGAGATGAATGCTCGTGACTAAATTATGTATAATATTGGGAGTTGGAATTGTGTTAACTCTTTGGACAATTGAGCCGTGTTGTTTAGTTTCTTGTTGAATGCTATATAATTTGGTATGCTACGAACCATAATGCTATTCAAGTTGTGCTTGTGCTTTTAGAGATAAACATGGTCTTTGAATATTTGGGTTATCAAGAATCTTGGATCCCCGAATTCACTCATGGCTGAGTTATATGGTTTTATTTGGACTCTAAATGTTCCTTCGAGTAAGGTTATCAGAAAGGTTAATTATGTTAAATATGATTCTAGATTTATTGTACAATTGACTCTCGTCCTTTTGTAATGATGGTCTAATCTTAAAAGGATCTCCCTAGTGTAGTTGAGATGTACGTGTTTGCCACCTTTATTGAGATGCATAATTTGTTGCAGATTGATTGACAAACTTTGCTCATTCTCAAACCTTGGTTTTCCTTATTAATTCTCCACCTTTTGCATGTGGCTTGCTTATTTTTTTATAACCAAAAGGGATATATATATTGGAAGTTGTAAATAATTCAAATGTTAGTTTTGGGCCAAGTTAAGTGGTTTCACATTTGTACTCATATAAATAACTTTGTCTGTAATGTTTTGAGACTAATGCCATTGTGAAATACATAGTAAAATTCAGAAAATAACTCTCTTCCATAACTTCTCTCCTTTCTCCATCATTTTCTAAAACACCACAATTTCAATTATCAATTTTCACCATTGATTCACCCTCAATTCTTGATAGTGTTCCAACATCTGGCATCAAGAGCAAGGTTCAGATCCAATTCCGCTGCAATCATGTCCGTTTCCAATGACAAAATCCCTACCAACCTTCCGATTCTTGATTCGAAGAATTATGACAAATGGCACAAACAAATGAAAGTTTTGTTTGGATATCAAGATGTTCTTGATATGATTACCGATGGCATTACTCCTCTTGGTAAAGAGGCTACAGCAGCCCAAGAAGTGAAATTCAAGGAAGATAAGAAGAAAGATTACAAGGCCCTTTTCTTGATCAATTCTTGCATCGATAGTGACAATTTCGAAAAAGTTGGCGATTGCGACTCGGCGAAGACAACTTGGAGTATTCTTGAGAAAGCATATGCTGGAGCGGATAAGGCGAAGGTGGTGAGGTTACAAACTCATAAGCGGCAGTTTGAATTACTTCAAATGGAAGACAAGGAAACGATTACGTGACGCGTGTGACACGCTTGGGGAATCAAATGAAGTCGTGTGGTGAAGCCGTTTCCGAACAGAATTTTGTGTCGAAGGTATTGCGTTCTTTAACACCAAGATTCGATAATGTTGTGGTGGCGATTGAGGAATCGAAGGATCTCAAGACGATGACGAAAGATGAACTTCAAAGTTCATTGGAAGCTCATGAACAAAGGATGGACGAAAGAGGAAACGATAAAGCCAAAGCGGAAGTTGCTTTGCAAGCCCGTTTCAACGAGAAGAATAAGAAATCGAAAGGGAAATGGCCTTCTAGAGGAAAGAAAAATTTCCAGAATTTTGATGGAAAAGAGTCACAAAATTCAAGGAAAGGTGAGGGCAGTTCCAAAGGTGGTGGTCAAGACAACTACAGGCCGTTCGACAAAAGTACCAAGAAGTGTTACAATTGTCAAAAGCTTGGGCATTTCGCAAGAGAGTGTAGAGCGAAACCAAGGGAGAATCATGCGGATGAGGCTCGACAAGAGTACCAAGAAATGTTACAATTGTCAAAAGCTTGGGCATTTCGCAAGAGAGTGTAGAGCGAAACCAAGGGAGAATTATGCGGATGAGGCTAAGGTTGCTAGACAAGACGTGGATTACGATAACACGATTCTTGTGACAATCATGGAAGAGAACTATGGCATTAAAGATGCGCTGGACAACAACTGTGACAAGAGGAAGTTGTTGGACAGCAACTATTGCAGTGTAGAAAAATCTGCAATAACGCGTTCGGAGAAAAGCGCAATGGTAACAGTTCGAGATGGAGCCCAAGGGAGAAATGAGTGGTACTTGGACTCAGGTTGTTCGACACATATGACGGGAAGAAAGGATTGGTTCGTGAAGATCAATCAAGCCACGCGAAGTAGAGTGAAATTCGCGGATGACACGACATTAGCGGCCGACAGTGTCGGTGATGTTTTGATCATGAGAAGGGATGGTGGTCATTCCTTGATCAAAGATGTGTTGTACATTCCAGGAATCAAGTGTAATCTCTTGAGTATAGGCCAATTGCTTGAGAGGAATTATATGATTCGGATGGAGAACAAGGTTTTGCGCGTTTTGGACCAAAATGGTGTTTTGATCCTTAAAGCTCCTATGGCTGCCAATAGGACTTTCAAGATTGAGTTGGAAATCATGGAGCATAGGTGCTTAGCTACAGCGGCAAGACGTGATGAATGGTTGTGGCACTACCGTCTTGGGAACTTGAATTTTCGAGATCTCAACGCGTTGCAAAAGTATGAGATGGTAACCGGACTGCCTAGTATCAATATTCCAGCTGAGATATGTGAAGAGTGTATACAAGGGAAGCAACACAAGAATAGTTTCAGCAAAGATGCAGGTCATAAGACTAAACATCAGCTTGAGGTGGTGTATTCCGATGTGTGCGGGCCAATGCAAGTCAATTCGTATGGAGGTAATCGATATTTTGTCACATTTATCGATGATTTTAGTAGGAAACTGTGGATTTATCTCATAAAGAGGAAGGATGAGGTGTTTGAAGTGTTCAAACGATTTAAATCCATGGTTGAGCGGCAAAGCAATCACAAACTCAAAATTCTCAAAACTGATGGTGGAGGCGAATTTACTTCGAGAGAATTTGGGAAGTATTGTGATGATGAGGGTATAGTGCGTGAGGTTGTACCACCCTATACGCCTCAGCAAAATGG
>NC_021161.2:39520718-39690173 GCF_000331145.2 Cicer arietinum
GGGACAGCTTCGAAAGAAGCTTGATGACAAGAGTGAACTGTTGTTGCTTGTCGGATATCATCCTACCGGAGGCTACAAGTTGTTTGATGTGAGTAGCAAGAAGATCGTAATAAGCCGAGATGTGATCGTGGATGAGATACAGCAGTTTGACAGCAGAAAAACTGCCATATCAGCTTGGGAAATCGATTTGCCAATCGATTTATGCCAAAATCCTGGAGCTACTGGAGAAGTGCCAATCGATTCACCAATCGATTTTCTACAGAAAAATCAGTCTGGAGAGGTGGAAATCGATTTACCAATCGATTTGGGTCGAAATCCTGGAGCTACTGGAGAAGTGCCAATCGATTCACCAATTGATTTTCTACAGAAAAATCAGTCTGGAGAGGTGGAAATCGATTTACCAATCGATTTGGGTCGAAATCCTGGAGCTACTGGAGAAGTGCCAATCGATTCACCAATTGATTTTCTACAGAAAAATCAGTCTGGAGAGGTGGAAATCGATTTACCAATCGATTTGGGTCGAAATCCTGGAGCTACTGGAGAAGTGCCAATCGATTTGCAACAGAAAAATCAGTCTGGGGAGGTGGAAATCGATTTGCCAATCGATTGTCTGCAGAAAAATCTGAATTTTTAGCATGCTGAAGGTGCTGTACAGCAACCTTTCAGAACCGAAAGAGGTGAATCAAGTAGACGATCAACAAGGCGAAGAGGATTGGCTCAAAGACTCCGTGATTGTGAATTGTTCCAAGATAGCGAGATCAACAATGAGGGTGATCTTATTCATTTCGCTCTAATGGCCGAATCCGAACCGGTGAATACGGAGGAGGCATTAAGCGATCCAAAGAGGATATGTGCTATGAAGGAAGAACTGGAATCAATTGAAGGGAACAATACATGGATGTTGGTTGATTTACCAAAAGGTAAAAAGGGTATTGGTGTGAAAAGTACTCTTGGTTGTGGAAGTGACATGGGCAGAAGTTGCGAATTACTTGGATACACCGACTCCAATTGGTGCGGAGATAAGGACGATCGGAAATCAACGGCCGGTTATGTTTTTTATGTTCGGAGGGGCACCAATCTCTTGGTGTTCTAAAAAGGAGCCGGTGGTTGCTCTCTCTTATATATATATATATATATACCCCAATTAAAAGTCTAAAAACCTCTAGGAAAGGAAACACAAGAAGCATAAGCTAATAAGGCATGAAAAATAAAAATAGGAGGAATAAAAAATCCTAAGATTGCAAGTTCAAACTCAAACCATGTTTTTTCCAAACATCAACAACTTAATTGAGTCAAATTATTTCAACTAAATTATCATACACCTATTAAGAGACTCCACAAGAGATTGGATTGGATGAGTGTTGTTGCGCAGTTATCCCGAAGTATCATAATGCTAGTGTTAGAATTAGAGTACACCTGAATCTGACAAAAACCTCTACTCCATGCAATCTTCAAGCCATAGAGAATATCCCATAATTATGCCTCAAGAACTGAACAAGAATGGAGAGTTGCTGCAAGAAGCCAAAAGACATTGCTCGTAATTAGAGATGTCAATTTCACAAATCTACTAATTATTGGTCTCAACTTAAATATTGGAAAGACCAAAAAAATTTAATAGTTTAAAAGGTCACCAAAAATAAAGTCCTTAAAATTTAGTGGGATTAGTGGGACCTATGACTCCACATTTTCGAAAAAAATCAATATTTTTTTTGAAACAAATTTTGAATTTCTTTTCTCAAAATTTTTAGATAAAAAAAATTTGATTTTTTTCGATAAAAAAATATTTACAAACTTTTTTTGCGATATTTTTTTGTTCGAGAAAAATAAAATTGATTTTTTTAAGAAAAAGAATTTTTTGATTTTGCTCACAATTTTTCAAGAAAAAAATCATTTAAAAAATTTTCCGATAAAAAATATTTTAGATTTTTCAAGAGAAATTTTTTTAATATTTTTTTCGAGAAAAATAAATTTCAAATTTTTTTTAAAAAAGTATTTCATTTAACAAAATATTAACCCTATAAACTTCCTCGCTTAGGCCCACAAAAAATAATAAAATAATAAATTGAAACTTTAAAAAATTTATTTTAATAGAGAATATAATATTAATGATTTAGTAGGAAATTTTTGAAAGAGAACTTTTGATTTAGAAACATTATTGACAATTCTCCTCGTAATACACCCATCAACATCACTAGTGTTATGCTCGCCTAGAGGTCGATGAATAGTAAGGTGAATATATGAAACCTCTTGTTTGCTTTTATAGATCGACAAACTAGAAGTATACCAAAGATTCCAAAACACCTTTTCATTCATACTCCTCCAAATCACCTTTTCAGTTGAGGCATTGCATAAAGGACACACATCACTGTATGTTATCTTTCATTCTAACCCAATTTCCATTTGTTAATAAGGACTCATGGCAAAGCTTCCACGTAAAACATTCAAACTTATGAAGACCCTTCTAGCGTCAAATTACTCAAAAAATACGATTCGATAAATGGTTATTAGACTCGAAAATGGCATTATAAACAAATGATAAAAAAAAGACACTATCACTCGTTAACTTCCAAACTAAAATATATTCACCAAAATTTTATTGAGCTTGACTCGTCAACTTCCAACCTAAAATATATTCACCAAAACTTTATTGAGCTTGAGGAGAGTAAATAATAAAATCCATTATATAAAATAGAAGAATATGTACAATATCATGCAACGTAACTCACTCGTACTAAGTACAGAAGAAGAAAATTGTTGTTAGTTCAAACTTACACTCTAACACATTAAATATCTATAACCTTTTATCATAATATTTATAAAAATAACTTGATAGCGTAATATTTTATAATTATATAGAAAGCATAAAATGGAAACCAAAAATAATAATTTTTAAATCAATTATATAGAAAAAAAACTCTAGTACGGGATGGAAACATAAGGATAAGAGTAATGCAAAAACCTCATTACAATATTTTTAACCCAACCAATGCAACAAATAAAAAAGCATAATTTCATCAAAAAGAAATTAATTGAGTAGTATAATAGTTATTATTATTAGTTTTTTGAATAAGTATAATAGTTATTAATGGTATGCAATAAGTTCCAAGATATACAGGAAGAAAATGAAATGAAACCCACGCACGTGACTTGCACGTTTACAGGAGATCTAAAAAATTCTTAGATAGATTTGATCCATGCGTTGTATTAAATCCTCACACCCGAAACAAACCGTTCCATACAAACACACAATAATTCAAATTTCAAATTCCAAATTCATTATCTCCAATTCCATAGCAATGACAATGAAAGAAAGCCCCAACTCATCCAACTCATCCAAATCAACCCCAACCAAACCCCACCATCATCGGTATCTAAAACCAGGAGCACTTGCAAAACTCAGAGACTCAAAAATCACCGCAAGAAACTACGCTACTTCGATAAGAATCGACAACATGTATTTATCTCAACTATCATCATCATCACCAACAACATCCGATTCTTCTCCTATCCAAAATGAAGAGATACAACAAAATCACGACAATATGGTTCCTTCCTTTGATTCTCATGTTAGTTTCATTAACCGCCCTGTTTGTATTGCAAGGAAGAAACTCTTTGCCGTTCCCCCCGTTTTTACTCCTCACACCGACACTTACCCGTTTTAGGTTTCCGTCATGTAACGGTTTTCAAGTTGGTTACTAACTCCAAACGGAAATTAGTTATTGTCTTCTGTGTACTTTTTTAGTTTTTAATTTCTTCTTTGTAATTTTTGTTGTATGTGTGCACTGAATATTAATGTATAGGATGCATATTAAATTGTGATATAATATATGAGTGTGGTGAAATATTTGTTATTATTCAATGGTGGATATGAATCGCATCTTTTACGATTGAAATCTGATTAATTATTTATTAGACCGTCGAAATTTTACCTATGTTGTTAATGAATTAAAGGCAGCAGAAATAATTCAGCCAAATGAAATAGATAATACACTTATGAGTAAAAGATTTAATTTATATAGTCTTTTACATATTAATCACAATTATTCGATATTAAAAAATATTTAATTTGTATAATAATCAATGTTAAAGTAATAGACATAAATTGTTGTGATGTGTTAATAGTATATAATATTTTATATTGGCAAGTCATATAAATTTATAAATAAAAAGTAAAATAAATAATATACAAATTTTAAAAATATTTGTTATTTACATAATTTCATTTAAAAGATTATTCACGTTACTTAAATTATGTTTCTACACAGTCATGGATTGGTTCTTGGAAATAATAAATAAACAAATAAAAATAGCATTACTTGTAAAAGAAGTTTTGATAAATTCAAGTTTGTTCAAGCAATAGAGTTTGTGTAAGATCCTAGTTTTTCTTCACTCATTCAATATTTCTTTTTTCTTCTTTATCTCTATTTCTAAAATATTATTACCATATCACATTTGTCATATCACTCTCTATTTCTCTCAAGAAATATATTGAATGTGAGTGTCTATCAAATATTTTTGTTTTAAAAATATGATGTTTAAATTTTTTTATCATCACACATTAATATTACACGAAGCAATGAAAATGATAGAAATGATACTTTAATAAGTATACACTGTGAATATAAAAATATTTTACATTGATATTTAACCATAGTCATTGATCATATATTTAATGAAACACTAGGAAGAGAAATAGAGTAGGTAACTAATTAACATCATGCAACTTGGCATAAAATGAAAAAAGGAGAACCAACTCTTATCAACATGTTTTTTGCCAAACAAATATGATTACCATTTGTCGATAGTGTCTCTATTCCGCTAATTGTTTTGACTTTTTGGGGTCCTATTCTCAATCATAGATACGTTCTAACCATCGTTGACAATAAAAATGGGTTTACTTACCTTACATTATTTGAAATTCCACTTTCTTCTTTTTTTCTTTTTTTAAATTTTGATTATGTTATGTTTTATGCTATTTATTCAACAAATTTGATTGATTGATACGAGTTGATTTTCTGTTACGATAAATGGTTACTGGAATGAGTTCAAATGAAAAAGAAAAAAATATCTGTTGATAAATGAATTTGAATGTGTTGACTAGTAGTTATCAAATCTTGCTGGATAATCTGATTTAGTCTTGTAGTCCAAATAATTCCGTACCATGATGTATCTGGAATGGTATATAGTTGAACACAAACATCACCACCTTTTGGGAGTGGCTCGGGCCTTAATTTTTCAATCTCAACCACCAGTATGTTGTTAGGGTCATGTTGTTTCTCATGCATCACATATCATTAATAGGCTATAACCAACAAAGGTCTTAAGTCATACTTCTCTTTTTCAACTACAAAGGATCTAGACTTCCATGCATGCAGCTCCAATTGACATCATCAGAGGCTTCTATGATTCAACTACTGGGTTCTATTTATTCATTGGCAGTTCATTAGTCTCTTGAAAAAGCAAGAAACAACCACGGTTTCTCGTTCTTCTCGGTGACTTCCACAACAAACCAACCATCCAAAGTTTTTATCTACTGTGATAATAAGTTTTCTCTTGACAAACAAAACATGTAGAGATTGACTCCCACGTTATCCGTGACAAACTTCATGTTGGAGTTCTACACCTTTTATTAGTATAGTTGACTTTTTTCCTCTCTTATCGACTCTCTATATATAATAGTCATATTTTGTACTTTGGAGTATTAAGGCTAAGTTTGGATTGATGGGATTAGATGGATTGGAATAAATTAATAATCCATTGTTTGAATGTTAAAAAAGGATGAAATGCAGTAGAACATGCGTGAAAGTATTTCATCCTATTCCATCACTTTTGTTACCCTTCAATTTCGACATGCAATCACTTTTTGTTTTTCATTTCATCTTAAAATATCCAAACAATGGAGCAGATATTTTATTTCATTATACTCTTCTCCATTCTACTTTGTTCTACTCTGCTCTATTCCACTTATTTTAAAATAATCAAATATAGTCTAAGGATAATAATAATAATAATAATAATAATAATAATAAATAAATAAAACAACAATAATGTAGTATTATTTAGAAATTTTTTCTATCGACTACTTTATGTTTCTACTCTCTACTTAACACAATAAACTTTTAAATATGCATTGGAAATTGAAAGTGATAATTTTTTAGGATAACTTTTGCATATACAAATATAACAATTATTTTAAAATAGAGAACGTATTAAATACCAACTGACACATCATTTAAAAGTTCGTATGACTGTAACTGAACTTTGATTAATTTAACCATATAGTAAGAGTATAAATAGAATTCCTTTTTTGTTTTAAGATTCTTTTTTGTTTTAAGATTCTCACCTCGATGTCCAGTTGAAATTTATCAATTGATTTCTATTTATATTACAAGTTAGATTCTATCTGTTTGTTTTGTTGCAAATTCCAATTGGAGTCTAAAATTTCCTCTTTTCATAAAAGATATTTGATTTTATTTATAGACATTATTAAGTAAAATTTCATGTCATTCATTAAAGTAAAAAAGAAATAAAAATTCCATTATTGCTAAATCGATTCATGTGAGTTAGATGAAGAATCGCAGCAAATCGTGGAATATTTTCTATAAAAGAAATGGAGAAATTGAAAATGCTTTGCGTTGAGAATGAAGGAATGTCTACACTACCTGGATTGAATCAAATACAATTTGAAGGGTTTTCTAGATTTATTGATCGGGGTTTAATAGAAGAACTTTTAAAGTTTCCAAAAATAGAATATACAAATCAAGAAATTGAATTTCAGTTATTTGTGGAAACATATCAATTGATTTTCAATTAAAAAAAAATTTCTATTCTATTTCCATTCTAAGAAAAATAAAATTATTTCTTTTTGGTAAGTCCCGACGGATACAAATTCAATCACAATCAAAAAAATATCAAATGATTTCGTGTGTGAAATGGAATAAAAGTTACAAAAAATCTCATTTCTAACAAGAATACCTTTTTTTCGTCCAAACCTTTACCTTAAACTAAAAAAAAAAGAAGAAAACAAAAAAAAGGAATTTTGGATGCATAGTCTTTTATTTTTATTTCTATTTAGTATGGATAAAAGACATTCCTATGTTATACTATTTACTTCTCGACGATGAATTGATTTGATAGCTCAGATATTGTTATTTGTGATATTGATCCGATTTTATATCATTGAGATAAAATTTATACCATTGAATTTACCGACGAAAGATTTATCATTTCCATGGGATTAAATTCCAAAGTATTTATTAGAAATTAAAAAGAAAGAAAACATAGAGATTATGGATGTAAATATTCTCGCATTTATAGCTACTGCACTCTTCATTCTAGTTCCTACTACCTTTTTACTTATAATTTACGTAAAAACTGTAAGTCAAAGTGACTAATTTTACTTAAACATTACTTTTTATTTTTTATCAATACAATAATAATGATTGAAAAAAGGATTTCCATTTCGTATCTTAGTTTTAAATCAAATGATCAGACTACAATCAACATAACTCTATGAAATCCATATAGTATGGTAGAAATAAATAAAATCTATTTCTTTCTACTATACTATCTATATATGGTAAAAGTAGAAAGTATTATTCTATTGTTTTTTACTTATTCTATATAAAAAAAAGTTTAATTTGGATCAATCTTTAATCTGGACCAATCTATAAATAGATTTTGATATCTATAAAAATATATGGAATTTCGATTCCATAGAGTCTATATTTTTTCTTTGTTTTATCTCATCGTTTTTTTTATTGGCTCCAATCAATTCGAAATAATAATAATAAAAAAAAAATTCTTATTTTTCTGATTTTAATTTTTAGATTTCTCATTCTTTGCAGAATCCCGGTAAATAATAAATTAACGTAATCGTTTTTGTATTCCAAAAAATGGATAGATTAAATTATGGACAGATCATACGACGATTCGATAAAAAAACTTTTTCATATTTTGAAAATATTTGTGGTAACCGGTTCATCGAAATAGAAATCTTTAAACGAATTTGGTTGAAGTAGAAATCCATTTTCAATTATTTGTATTCCCTTTACTTTCAAAATAGGAAGATGGAAACAGTTCAAATATTTGTTTGATTTAAAGAGTATTTTCAATATTATACATAGAATACATCACTTGAATAAAGTAGAATTTTAAAATGCAGATAGAATTGCATTTCATTAATGAGTATTAATAAAATAACTAAATTCAATAGTTAAAAAATTCCAGAACCCTGTTATCAAACAATTCAGACAGTTTGATCCCTTAACTCAATTAGTAGTACCCTTAGAGTCCACTTCTTCCCCATACTA
The DNA here is from genome assembly GCF_000331145.2 of Cicer arietinum. Taxonomy (NCBI): domain Eukaryota; kingdom Viridiplantae; phylum Streptophyta; class Magnoliopsida; order Fabales; family Fabaceae; genus Cicer; species Cicer arietinum. The sequence goes on from NC_021161.2 coordinate 39,529,031, forward strand.
CAAGGGAAAGGGAAAATATAAAAACTACCATTAAAGCAGCCCAAGCAAGACTTACTATATCCATGTAAATGTAGTCTCCTATCTCTATCAATATGAACGAATTATCTCATTATTGTTCACTAATTTTTCTTGTATTATTCTCTTTGTTTTTTCACTAAAAATCGGATAATATCTTATAATAATAGTGGAATCGCTAGTACATAGTCAAAAAAAGATTCTCTCATAACACTATTGATGAAACATCCAATTAGAACATCTAACAAGTTCTTATCTTATTTCTAGTAGAATTAAAAAACATTAAACATAAAAATAAAAAATAAAATATATCCTTGGAAGTAGTAAGGGAATGAATCTTACTAATGGGTAGGAAGACAAATAAGTATTAGATAATATTATTATATATTAGTAGTAAGGGTATTTTAGATATTTTCTATTTTCCTCTATATATACTCATTGTAACCCTATTAACTTCAGTTTTGGTTTATTATATGATATGAAACCCTAGAGTGGTTGTTTTCTCTTCTTCCTCTTTCTTCCTCCTTTCATTGTTAACAGACTAAACCGTAAACCTCTATCAATCGGCATGACTTAATCTCATTCCTATGAGTAACTCTTTCAAATTCTTTAAGAGATCATATATATACTTATCCTATTTCGTCTTATTCCTTGTATACTATTTTTCTTGTTCTTCTAAATCCTTTGATGGAATATATTACCTTTTTATTCCGAAATCCCTTTCAAATCTTCAACGGTCGGATCGACGAAACGACGTCTGGAGAGGGAGAAATCGTGCTCGCACAACACCAGGTTATTCTTAATTTATTTTCTCTCAGTGATTGTGTTTGTCGTATTTTTCTGTCATTATTTGTTATGGCTGGTGTTAAGGATGATTCTCTTCAAGCTGTTAGTGTTCACCTCAATGGACAAAATTACTCTTATTGGAGTTATGTGATGAAAATTTTTTTGATTGGAAAAGATATGTGGGGTTTTGTTGATGGAACTTCTGTTAAGCCTACAGATAAAAAGGATGAAACTCAATATGCAAAAGATCTGAAAACATGAAATGTTAGTAATTCAAAAATTATTACTTGGATTAATAATTCTGTTGAGTTGTCTATAGGAGTACAACTAGCAAAATATGATACTGCTAAAGAGATTTGGGATCACTTGAAACGTTTGTATGTTCAGTCTAACTTTGCAAAACGTTATCAGTTAGAAAGTGATATTAGAGCCCTTAAGCAGAGCAGTATGACCATTCAGGAATTCTATTCGGCAATGACTAATCTGTGGGATCAATTGGCTCTTATGGAATCACCTGAGTTGAAAGCTGTCAAAGCATACATTGATCAAAGAGAGGAGCAACGTCTGGTTTGGTTTCTAATGGCTCTTCGTGATGATTTTGAGGGCCTTCGTGGGGGTATTTTGCATCGTTCCCCCCTTCCTAATGTTGAATCAGTAGTTAGTGAATTGTTGGCAGAAGAAATCAGACTTAAGACTCATTCTGGTATGTTAAATAAGGAAATTCTCTCAGCTCCTCCATCTGTTTTTGTTGCTCCTGTTCAAAAAAAAACATCTCAAGGGAGAGTTGGGCTTGGTAATGATGAATGTGCATTCTGCAAACAAAAAGGTCATTGGAAAGCACGTTGTCCGAAATTGGGGAGAACACATAAGAAGAATTTTAGGGGGCCATCATCCAATGTTGTTGCTTCTGCTCCTCCTACCATTGACTCTAGTTCTGGTTCTGTATACTCATCTGAGAGTGCTTCCCAAATATCTGATATTGCAGAACAACTTCAAAGACTTCTTGCCACTCAATCACATGCCATGTCTGCCACCTCTTCTAAAGGTTTGAACTCCTCTGGTATGTCAGGTATATCTCCTTCCATATGGATTCTTGATTCTGGAGCATCTCATCATATGACATACGATGATAAATCTTTTGTGTCTGTGAAACCTGCCTCGTCTGTGTCGGTTATAACTCCTATGCCACTAGCAGGCATTGGTTCTGTCTCCACACCTAACTTGTCTCTTTCTAATGTTTATTATATTCCTAATCTTACTTTGAGTCTTGCTTCTGTTAGTCAAATATGTGATTTCGGTTATTCGGTTACGTTTTCTTCCACTTCTTGTTGTGTGCAGGATCCACATTCTGGGAGGCTGATTGGGACAGGCCATAGACAGGGGGGACTTTACGTTTTGGATGAACTACGACTCCCAGATACTGCAGCCTCAACAACTACTGCTGACTTATTATCTAGTTTTCGCTTGAATTCATTATCTTCTAGTTTTTATTTATGGCATTCTCGCCTTGGACATGTTTCTGCTTCTAGATTAAAATATTTGGCTTCTACTGGAGCCTTAGGAAAGTTAAAACCCTGTGATATCTCAGATTGTTGTGGTTGTAAACTTGCTAAATTTCCAGCTTTACCGTTTAGTAAAAGTGTTTCCGTTTCATATGCGCCTTTTGATTTAGTTCACTCTGATGTTTGGGGTCCATCACCGGTGCTCACCAAAGGTGGATCTAGATATTATGTTTCGTTTATTGATGATTACACTCGTTATTGTTGGGTTTATCTTATGAAAAATCGGTCTGAATTTTTTGACATTTATCATATATTTCGTGCAATGGTCAAAACTCAACATAATTCTGTTATAAAGTGTTTTCGTTGTGATTTAGGTGGTGAATATACCTCTAATAAATTTTCTGAATTACTTGCTTATGATGGCACTCGCCACCAAACATCTTGTACTGATACTCCTCAACAAAATGGAGTTGCTGAAAGGAAACATCGTCACATTATAGAGACTGCTCGTTCCCTTTTGTTGTCCGCTTCAGTTCCTAGTGAGTTTTGGGGAGAAGCAGTTCTTACTGCTGTTCATGCTATTAATAGAATTCCATCCTCTATCATATCAGGTTTGTCTCCCTTTGAAAAATTATATGCTTCTACCCCTGATTACTATTCTTTGAAAGTTTTTGGTTCTACTTGTTTTGTTCTTCGCCCTCAAGTAGAGCGCAGTAAGTTGTCTTCTCGTTCAGCCATGTGTGTTTTTCTTGGTTATGGGGATGGTCAAAAGGGTTATCGTTGTTATGATCCTCATGCAAGAAAACTTTATGTATCTCGTAATGTTGTTTTTCTTGAGCACATTCCTTTTTACTCTGTTTCCTCTGATTCGCAGATTACTAAGAGTTCTGAACTAACCCATATTGATCCGTTTGGTCCTAATGATAGCGCTTCTAGTGATTGTAATGTTGAGAATTGCAGGACAAATACTACTACTCCACATGATGACATCCCTCTTGTCCCCCCGGCTGTCCAACCACCTCCTGCGATTGTTGATCCTCCTCGTTACCCTTCTCGTCAACGTAAGTCTACTCAGTTACCTGATTTTGTCTATTCAACTTACTCAGCTTCGTTTGCTTCTTTCTTAACCTCTATTCACAGTTTGTCTGAGCCCTCTTCCTATAAAGAGGCTGTTCTTGATCCTCTTTGGCAGCAGGCTATGGCAGAAGAACTATCTGCATTGCACAAAACCAACACTTGGGAATTAGTACCTCTTCCTCCTGGAAAACGTGCTATTGGGTCTCGTTGGGTATACAAGATCAAAACTAAGTCTGATGGGTCAGTTGAGCGCTACAAAGCACGTCTTGTTGCTAAGGGTTTCTCTCAACAATATGGTATGGATTATGAAGAAACTTTTGCTCCTGTAGCCAAGATGACCACTATTCGTACTCTTATTGCAGTTGCATCTATTCGTCAATGGCATATTTCCCAAATGGATGTCAAAAATGCCTTTTTAAATGGTGAGCTTCATGAAGAAGTCTATATGGTCCCTCCACAAGGAGTTTCTCATGATCCAGGGGAAGTATGTAAGTTAAAAAAGGCTCTATATGGTCTTAAACAAGCTCCTCGAGCTTGGTTTGAGAAATTCTCTACTGTGATCACTTCTCTTGGTTTTCGCTCTAGTGAACATGATTCTGCATTGTTTATAAGGTCCACCACTCATGGTCGCATTATACTTTCTCTATATGTTGATGATATGATTATTACAGGTGATGATGTTAGTGGAATTAATGAGTTGAAATTGCAGTTAGCCAAACAGTTTGAGATGAAGGACTTGGGAACTCTTCGCTATTTCTTGGGGATTGAAGTTGCCTACTCTCCTAGAGGCTACCTTCTTTCTCAATCCAAGTACATTGCCAACATTCTTGATCAGGCTCGTCTTTCTGATACTAGAGCAGCAGATACTCCTCTTGAGTTGAATGTAAAATATGCTCCCTCGGATGGTGTTCCTTTACCAGATTCCACTTTGTATCGTACTTTGGTTGGCAGCTTAGTGTATCTTACGATTACCAGACCTGACATTGCTTATGCTGTTCATGTTGTTAGTCAGTTTGTTGTCTCCCCCACTACAGTACATTGGGCAGCAGTTCTTCGGATTCTTCGTTATCTTCGAGGAACTCAATTTCAAAGTCTTCTCTTTCCATCGTCATCCTCATTGAAGTTACGAGCTTATTCTGATGCTGATTGGGCTGGTGATACCACTGATCGTAAATCCACCACAGGGTTTTGTATCTTTCTTGGAGACTCTCTTATTTCTTGGAAGAGTAAGAAACAAGACATTGTCTCTCGCTCTTCTACAGAAGCTGAATATCGTGCTATGGCATCCACTACCGCTGAAATAATTTGGTTGCGTTGGCTTTTGTCTGATATGGGTATCTCTCTTGCTGAGCCAACTCCGATGCACTGTGATAACAAGAGTGCTATTCAAATTGCTCACAACTCGGTCTTTCATGAACGCACCAAACACATTGAGATTGATTGTCATTTTACTCGTCATCATCTTCAGGCACCTATGTTTTATTTTCCTCGCCATTTGATTAAAGTAAAAAATATCGAATCAAGATCGATTCCTATGCATACTCATACTCTATATTTGCATCTCTTATTTCCATTTGATCTAATCCTTATTGTCTCCCGATTCGTTCTCTAAATCAATTGTAGAACTTTTTCTGAAATTCTTTCACTAGTAGAGATTACCAAAAATAAATAATTTTATTTTTCTTAGAATGGAAATAGAATAGAAAATATTTTTTAATTGGATTAAATTAAAATGAAATTCATGATAATAAAAAAAAGTTTTATGTATCAACAAAACGAAATAAACTTGTTTTGATTCTCTTGTCGATCAGGCGACACCCAGATTTGAACTGGGGAAAAAGGAGTTGCAGTCCCCCACCTTACCACTCGGCCATGCCGCCAAAATGATACAAGAAAAAATATAAGAGAATACCCCTCTCCTCTGAAAAAAATCAAATAAAGGTGTTCTAAACTTTTTTTTTATGTGTTTGTATCTTAAATTCCATTTTCTTGAATTCCCTTTTTCTATTGAAAAAACAAACGTATACCTTTCAAAATGGGACAAATTATAAGTCCTAACGTAAAATTTCTAAATTAATACATAGATCCAGACCAATAGAAGAAAGACGATTGTGCTTGATTCAATAACATTTTTTTGCATCTATAATAGATATAATAGATAGTACATTCAAACACTCGTCTGCTCAAATAAGTGGCTTTTGAAGAAGTGTGAGAGGTATAATGGAGTAAAAAATCCATACCTTTTATTTTGACCAAATAGCTTTAATGTAGAGTCGATTAGATTCGAAAGAGACAGATACATTTATGTTTGGCAGTAGGGATGGCAACAAAATCCGCACCTGCGGGTATCCACTCGAACCCACTTGATTTGGACGGGGAAAATCTACTTTAATTGGGTGCGGGTGCAGATTTTCCTCGACACTAAAATTTGGGGGCGGGGACGGGTTTGATGGTGGTCATATCCACCCCACAAGTAATATTATTGTAATTTTTAAATTTTATATACATATACATATTGAATATATTTAGTATTTTTTTAAATATTAAAAATTATAATTTTATCTCTATAGAAAATATTTTTTAATTTTATTATTATTTAATAATTATTATTTTATTATAATAAATATGACTTTGAAATCTATAATTTCATATATATGAGTGGGTATGGGTGCGAGTGGAGAAATCCAAACCCCCGTTGCAGGCGGGGATGGGGTTTAAATTTTACATCCGCTATAAAACGGGTGCAGGTGCAGGTTTTCCCCGATTAACTGGGTGCGGGTGTGGAGGAGGCGAAACCCTCCCCCGCCCAGTGGCCATGTCTATTTGGCGGATTATGCACTCCGATTGTTGTTGGAACATAAGTATGTTATTGTGTGAATTTAAAAAATTTGTTCAAGTCCCACATTGGAAAGAAATATTTTTTGTAAATTCAAGTGGAAAGAAACATGTTTCTTAAATTCAAATCCCACATTGGAAATAAATTTTTTTTTTTTGAAGTCCCACCTTAGAAAATTCTCATATTTTGAGTAGTATTCAACTCTTGCAAATATTAAAGTCTCACATTGGTTAGAAAGCATATGTGAGTTTGCTTCCATCACTATATAATGAGTTTCAAACTATTGTAAAAAGTACACCAAAATTGGATGCATTTCCCAACTTTATCTTTTCTCCCTTTTATATTATGTTTTCGAGCCACTTCTCCCCTTTCTGTCCATTCGATATTTATGAGCGGTTTCGTACCGTTGTCCCTTCGGTTTTTAGAACGGTTGTTATGCCGTAGTCCCTTCGGTTTTTAGAGCGGTTGTTATGTCATAGTCCATTCGGTTTTCAGAGTGGTTGTTATGTCGTAGCCTATTCGGTTTTTAGATCGATGTCGTAGCGGTTATTATGTCGTAGTCACTTTGTTTTTTTTGTTTTTTTGAGCGGTTATGCCGCAGTTATGAATGGTCATAGTACCATATTGAGAGTGACTTTAATCGTCATAGAGAGTGGCTTTAACTCCCATATTGAGGGTGTAATTCTAGAACAATTTTCTACGGTGCAGTGAAATTCTGATACAATGAATCTGAGATGTTTTATCTTGGGGACTTCGTGGTTGATAGTCTGTCTTGCCCAATTTGGGCAGTGCCGCGAAACATCTTAAAGAGAGCGACCTAGTCCGCGACTCAACTCAGTAATATCTTCGGTGGCATAAATTGTGTTTTTAAATAGTTTTCTAAAACTCAAAAATAATAATTTTAAGACGTTTCTTTATGCCATGTCAACCGAAGAGATTATTGGATTTGGTTCTGTTGCCTCTGATTTCGATAAAATGTTTCAGTTTGAAGCAAACAGAAAAGGATAAGAAAGCTGAAGAATTAACCTATTGGAGAATAATGATAAGAATTTTATTCTTAATGGAATTGTTGATGATCTATATATTTATTACAGTTCCAGCAATACTGCTAGAGATGTTTGAGATATTCTGAGTAAGTAAGTTGTGAGCTGCTACCCAGAGTATTAGATGACCGATGACAGATCCGTGGAGGCACACTTCCGTAAAATTCAGAAGATAACTCATGAGATCATCTATTAAGGTACGTCACTCATGACATATTTAAATTAAATATTGAAATTTAATGTCTCTTTATGTTTGAATGTTGAAATCAATAAAATGTCTCTTTTTGCATATATGTTATGTGATTTTAATTTTTGACATGCTATACTATCTGATGTGAACATATTTAATTTCAAAATTAAGTAACTTAGGTTTAATTCCAAAGTTATTGTTCAATGATTTTGAAAAATGTGATTTTTGCAGTCAAGCTAAAATAACAAAGAGTTCACATAAGATTGTAGTTAGAGAATTCGAGTATTTAGATTTATTACTCTTTGATATATGTGAACTTGATGAGATGTTAACAAGAAATGAAAAATAAAACTGAATTGTTGACGTGTTTGTCGAAGGGTTTTGCACCAATAGGGGACATTATTTGATACTTACAGGATGTTTTTGCTATGATGTATTTAGGATGTTATATCTTGATTTCAAGTATATAACTTGGTTGTTGATTCTTAGTATGGGATTGTTTGTTATTCTCGACACTCCTCTTTAGATTGTGAGTCGTTGCGAAAGAGAATCCTCCTGAAACAACCATAGCTGACATGAAGTCCTCCTACAAGCTAAGGAGAAGATTAGCCTTTAAAGACATCATTGTCAGGAAAGTATTGTTTCGGAGAATTCCGCACGTGACGAACATGGACACTGGTAAGCCACGAGCAACTCCTTTTTCCTTTTGTCTGACAATGGCAAGAAGAGTTGTGCCTTGTTCTTCCATAAGGAGAAGAATTTTGGGCACAAGAAGTGTACTGTTTCAACTACCTTTTTTGTATAACCAGCTCGATTCCATCCTTTAGGTGGATACAGCTGTCAATGTTGCGGTTGTTGCATTAGTGGAAACTGCAATATTTTTTTTGTCGACTCTTGTCTTGGGAGAATGTGTTGTGGGGGTGTAGGCAAGGAATCTTATCAGAGGTCTTGTTAACATTGACATGGATGAACTCACATTGTTTGCATCATCAGAACTATTGCTTGTCGGTGTAGTCATACTTTTGTCGTGCGTTTATCTACGTTTATCGAGAGTGTACTTTAAATTTACAACTATCTTGTTTGTTAAATGCATTAAAGTCACATAATTAAACTATATGCCAAATAAATATAATCAATTCAAACAACTCCCAACAGGCGTGTAATGTTGATTTTAAATGAATATTTGACAAGTTAAAAAATAGATTGACTTTTTTAAGGATGAACATATTTGACTTTTCAATTTCAGAACACTTTGGGTGAATGAACCAATTTACCAAACTTAATTTCGGAGTATAAAGTGCAATAGATAATGAGATGGGTGAGATTATGTAAAATAGTGATTTTAATGAAATAATTAGATGATGAAAAAGTCTTTAGTAAAAGTAAAGATGCAAGTTAAATACTGTATCATGAAATGCATATGGAATGCAATGGTTTATGAATGGAATAATTTGTGAACTTGGGAGAAATCCAAGAAATCCAAGAACACAAGGTGTACAAAGCATATTTTCATAAGATGAGTTTAGTTATAATAAAACGACTTGTGGTACGATTTTTGCAGAAATGTAAATGAAGAAGATATCATAATCGAGGAATTAAAGGACTAAAAAGTAAACAAATAAAAAAATTGCAAGAAATGAAATGACATAATCTAAATTTCACATAGAATCAATAATTGTTTACAATTAGATTTAGATGTATGATAATTGATCAACCAACCCTTAAAACAAAGCCTTCAACACCTATTTATATATAAAAAATAATCCTAACGGCTAGTGGTGTCGAAATGACCCACGTCACTAGTCTAGTATCTACTACATTTGATGCATCCTCAAATAGTATCAAATTTAAACACTTTGACGTGTGTTTCTGGTTTTCATTTTTTGGTGTTGTCGACTTGGCTTCTCATGTCAAAAAAAAAAAAAAAAAAATCTTTTTCTCGAATTTTACTAAGTCTTCAAGCCTTGATTGTCTCACTTTTTATTCGGATTTTGCACTCTTTGACGCTCATTAAATTTATCACTCAACAAGTCCTTGCTTCTTGAGGGATCTCTCATCCCGCCTTCGTTCTAGCAAGGTTTCCACATGGGTTTAGAGGAGGAAGCCTTATCTTGTTTTCATCTCTAAAAATTCCATGGGTTAATATCGTATTTGTTTTGAGCATAGGTATTGACTTGGGCCATGATGTTGGAACCAATTTGGTTTTACATTTAGAGTTTTGATGTTAATAAAAGTATTTTATGAAAACAATATAGTTGACTTCAAAGAGTTTGAAAGAAGATTCATGTTTTTGAAGAAAATCTAATGTCTGGAGTTTAGTGCATTTTTCTCCTCTTTTGAATCCGAATTTGGTTTTTGTGTCTTCATGAAAGTTGTAGCTATGGATCCTAGCTTTCATGTGCATTTGGTTTGACTCCAATTCGACATCTACAACTGCAAATATGACTGCAATACTCCACATAGGTCATGTTGATTTTTCACCAAAATTCAGCATTGCACTAAAACAAAGTAACAACGTAAAACCAAAAAAAAAAAAAATACTACTTAATCAAGGAAATAAGAACATAAACATTTTATTAAATCAAAGAACTAAAATTAACAAAATATATCAAATAACTCTTTAAATTAACTAATGAATAAAATATAACTAAGACTAAAAACAATGAAAAATGTGCATATGATGATCAAGAGTCATCAGGTTGTTAGGTTGTTATGAGAAGACTTGACTTGTAGGGTCAAGGTGGTTAGTTCCTCAAAAGTATGAGGTTGTCAGGCTGTTTGGGAAGACTTGGCTTGTAGGGTCAAGGTGATTAGTTCCTCAAAAGTCTGGGGTTGTTAGGTTGTTTGGGAAGACTAGCTTGGAGGGTCGGGTGTTTTGTAATTCAAAGTATTTGAATTAATAGATTAAAGCCTTCTAAATGAAGGGACTAGATGTAGCCAAGTAAGTGGTGAACCAAGATAAAGTTATTTTTACTGCTTCTGAATCTGATTGCTTATTATCTAAGTAATTCATAAAAATCAACCAATCTTCATCAAATTAGCAAAAAGTTAACAACTTTATCAAACACAATTCAACCATCTTTCTCATGTTTTCACCTTCACATTAAGTCGTTCAATTTCCTATGATTTTTAAGATTGATATTGTCGGTGAACCTGCAACTCTCTAAGAGTCACTCTTTCAACAAAAACATTTTCATCTTGTTTCTTCTTCTCATACGAGAACGACTTCTTTCTTAAAGTGTTATATGTACTTTAACTGGGGCTCATCCTAGCCCTATACTATGATCGACAACTTAAATATAGTCTTCAGTTGCTTTCGAGAAGTGGTGAAATTGATGGTGAATTATCTGCAAAGTTCCCCCACGAGTCCATGAAATTTCTCCAAAGGCTCTTGTACCATGTCATTCATCTTTCTTTAGATTGAATGTGAAAATCTACATATGGTTGGTCATTGGGCTTCGTGGTATTCGAGTATGGCCTCAATTTTTAGGAGGTTCTCATATGGGTTGATGGTCTCATCTTAGCTGTCCATATAAGGAAGCTTTTTCGATAACTTTGGAATAAGGAAATTATGCCCCCTTGCATTGAAAGCCCCTCCAATTTAATGGTTTGCTTCCACATCTCAACATGAGAGGGAACACAATGTGGTTGTGAACTTGGTGATTGGTGACGGGGACACTTCCATGGTTGGGAGGATCTGGGTGAATAGCGATAACAAATTAGAGTTAGGAACTTGCTTGACGAATGTCGATGACGTTTAGGTGTGGGAGTCATTTCGTGGACAATTCTAAGAGATAGTAAGTCGCTACAACGAGGATGCACTGATTGTTCATATTGTTCAAGGGAGTGTCTTTCTACTAAACCGTGCAGAGTCTCCATCTCCATTACGATGATGGTAGGAATAACTATTTGTTGAAGTAACAATGTCAATTTACAAGAAAGGGGATTTTAATTGTAAATTCACCCTTTTAAAAATTCTTGTTAAAAAATTAAGAAAATAACTCAAGATTGATCTTGGTTGTGAAAACAGAAAACGGAGAACGTTATTGGTTTTAACCAAAAAATGGAGAACGTTCTTGGTTAGTTAAAATCAGCAATTCAGTTTATGTATTTAACTGGATAATCAATCAGACTGAAAGTAAATAGATAAGGGAAGATATATATCACACAAGAATATATCTTAGTTCACCCAACTCGGGCTATGTCCAGTCCTCACAACTGAGAGATTTTTCACTAAGTGTTTAAAACAAATAACCTTCTTGGTTTTTGCAACACCTAGCTCAGATCAACCTTGATCTGTTACAAAATTAAAACATTTCCTCCCCGAAAGGAGTTCAATCAGGTCACCTATCAACCTTGATAGGATTTCTTACAATCTACCCAAACTATACTGAACTCTTATAGTTCAAGAATGAAGAAATCCTGGAGAATGATGTCAATCTATTGGAGAATTATGTTGAAAATTCTGGAGACTGATGATCATTCTAGAGACTAGTTTGATCATTCTTGAGATTGGTCTAATCATTCTGGAGACTGATCTGATCATTCTATAGACTGATGATCATTCTAGAGACTGATGAGAACTTTCTGCAAATTGATGTTATCATTATGGAGATTGATGTTGAACATGCTGGAGAATGATGATGAACTTCTGCAAAATGTTTATTGAAAATTCTGGAGATTGATGATCAATTTGGAGACTTAGTCTTTGAACATCCTGGAGATTGGTAATCAATCTGGAGGTTCAGTCTTGATCATTATGAATATCTTCACGAACAATCTGGATGTCTTGTACAATTCAAGATTGTTTAACTTTGTTGATAATCAAGCTGGAGAATGTTTAGACTTGCTTGAACTTGCTTGATTCAGGACCTTTTCTCTTTGTGATTTGAGTAGTTTCTTTAAATTTGATCATCTCAGTTTGTTCATTGCCAAGTGTTGATGATATAGATGTAAAATTCAGAGGCTAAAACTTCTTTTAACTAGTGGAGATTGATTGATTTTGGAGTTGTGATGATCATTATTGAAACTGGAGAACATTCTCCGTTTTCCAGATTTTGTTAAGAATGTTCTCCATTCTTGTCTATTCAGTTTTTTACTTTTTTATGCTGATCTCTTTGTTTTATTTAAATCCTATCTTTAAACTAATACACTCTAAAGCAAAAGTTAAATTAACATAACATTTAGAATCATAATTAACATTCTTAATTAATTTTTTGTTTGTTTTCATCAAAACATTAAATTGAGATTTTGTCTCAACATTTGCTAGTTCTCCACCCTTCATAAACAAATGTTTTACTTTGTGATCATTTGTGACTAGTTCCACACCAAGGTGATGAGATCATTATCGGTTGCTTCATTGTTTTGGAGTAAGGCAAGCACGACGATGGGTTCGACAATGTTGGTCGTTGGAGTGCGAGATATGGATGTCGTGTTCCAGTCTCCATATTGTTATATGGTATGTTGAACGGTATTACCAAACTTTTCTTGACACTGTTTCACTTGTTGTTTCCAACCATCGGGATAAAGGTTCACAGAGAATTGTGAATGGAATGAGGTTTTAGTATTATGGAAAATATGTTTCTCACAAACAACACAAATTATTTGGACTAGATCGAGAAGGATGGTTGAGCTTGATTACGAATATTTCTTTATCCCTAAGGTGAGTTGGTATCTGTAAACACTCAAACCCTCAAGTAAATGGCTATTTGAAGATTGTGAAAGGTATAGTGGAGTAGAAAATGTGTACCATTTATTGTGATTGCATGAATAGATGTTTATATAGAGAGTTGATTGGGTCAAAAAGAGGCGTGCAATGTTATCAAAATTGAGTTTTAATACGTAAAAACCTACGTTGTTAGGTGCCAAAAATGCAGTGGATTTAACTCAGTAGTAGATTCAAATTTTGATAAATTCGTACTAGAGACCAAATTAATGAACATGGGTTCGCGATTTAAGAGTAAATTCAGGTGAATTTGATCGGCATAGTGTTTTTACCGTAATTTTAAAATTAGGCCTAATGTTTGAAGTCCAACTTTATAAAACCAACTTTTCAGTCTTCTCCGACATGTTTTGTCTTCTCACTTCAGTGTATTCAACAAACTCCTCTTTTGATATCGTACTTATCTTTTTAATGTCACCGTGAAGGACGACTAACGGTGGGTCGCAAGCTGCATCTCTTACCACATGTGATTTACTTATGTCTTTTTTAATTTGGTGGTATAATTAATTTAGTTTGATTTGATACAAGTTTATGTCATTAGAAAAAATATATTTTTTTAATTGATTTTTATTATTAAGACATATTTTTGTGACACATATACAAATTTATACGATTAATCACTTTGAATACTTCATTAACTACTAAAATGAAAATCATTAACCGTTTATTTAACATATATTTCATTGATCACTAAAATACAAAACATTAACCCTTTTAAAGTAATGCGATGTATTGGTTAAAGAAGTACTCTAAAATAGTTAGTATGATATATTTTAGTAGTTAATGAGATATATATTTAAAAAGTGGTTAATGATAAATATTTAATGATTAATAAAGTATTCAAAATAATTAATGATACAAATTTTTATATTGTGTTAAAAAAGTATTTTTAATTTAAAAAAGAATATTTATTTATCTTTAAAAAAAATATGAAAAATATACCGTATGTATACACACACAAGGTGTCTATATTAAAAGTTATGTTGTAATAAGAGAACGCAAGAAAAATAACTTCATATCTAGAAATACTTGCGCCTACCTTAGATGCACCACCATAAAAAATAAAAAGTTAATGCATCAGCATAAAACCACATGCCAATTTACTCCCAAGTATCCATCTTTTGTCCTTGTTCATGTCCCAGTCCAACTACTACACTGCAAAATATGTTCCAAAAACATTTACGGTGAACTACTCAACTTAATGTCGGTCATTGCTTATAAATGCTTCCGCTCTTTTGCAACCAATTATTTACCCCTTCCTTTCAGATTATTTTCTGTTTTAACAATTTTATAGATTAAAATCAATTTTAATTTTGACTTTCTATTTTGAGACTTAAATTTTAGTTTTCAATTTCATGTGAGTTTCAATTTTAAATTAAATTTCAAAATGATCAGAGTAGAGGTAGGAAAACGAAAGGAGAGTGGAATTGAAAAAGTTAAATGAAAATAAAAGCTGAAAAGAAAAAAAATAATTTTGTGGTTTTATGTTTTGGGCTAAAATCCTTTTGAAATAAGGGACTAAAACTAAGTCAACTATGTTTTATTCAAATATGTTTTGTTTTCAAAATGAAAAAAAAAATCACAAATACTCCACGGACCTTAATTAATTAATTTGGGCTGCTTTCAATATACTCCCTCTCAAGAATTTTTTTTGTTTGGTATAAACTCTATAAAAGATAAATTATAGTATCTATTATTTTAATACGTGATATATCATAGATATTATTTAAAAATTGTTTAAAATTTTAATGACGACCAATATAAACAACTATTTTATAGTAATAGAAATTTATCGTCCTCCATATTGTCATGAACTCGTGATACAAAAAATAATTTGATTGACTATCTTTTCATGAAAATAAGAAAAACATATAAATCTTTTAAAATTAAATTTCTCAGGCTGTTGTCTCACATGCAAAGATGAAGAGTACCATGAATTCAATTATTTTTAAACATTCATCAACAATGTACTATATATTGTGTTGTTCCACCAAAACACTTATTCCCTCTTAATTCCACTTTTTTTTAATAATTTCAAAGGGCCAAAGCCCCTAAAAAGAGGAAAACAAACAAAGATTTTGGGATAAAATTCCACCACAATATGAATTGACATAATCCAAAATTAAAGGAGGATTATAATCGAAAACAACTCTAAAATCCCTTAGTTAATCCATGAGACTCTAAATATCAACTGACAACTCTAAAATGAGGATGAGCATTAGAGCACCTCATTTGAATCAAGAACAACAAATAGAGAATTTGATTCAATAAGAGCTTAAGAAAAATATTTATCTATTACGAGAACAAATTATCCTCAGTTTTATTTTGAAAAAGTATCTCATTTCGACTCTTCCAAATCGACATCAGTTTTATATGCTTTTGTTTTTCATTTATATGTATTGAATCTAAAATATCATTTTGTAAATATATATATATATATATATATATATATATATATATATATGTGTGTGTGTATGTATGTATATATATATATATATATTAATCCAAAAAAACTATACAACCCTTATTATTATGAGTTTTTAGGCATATATATATTTTATTCCAAATTTGTTGAATTTATTTCTGATATTCCAAAACACATAAAATATTAATTAAAAATTCATTTCAAAAAACAATAAATATATCTAACAATTTGATAAAAGACTTATATTTAGATGTATACTATTTCATCAAAAAGTGATTATATTTAGATATATACTATTTAGATATATACTATTTTATACTAATATTTAAAAAAAAATACTTGTTTATAATGAAACATTATGAGACCTACACCAATTGCCAGGTTACTTGGCCATAAATATCTACTTCCCTCATCACTCAAAACCTTAAATTTCAAAATTCATTTTTGGTTAGGGTGACCACATTATCAGTTTTGATCAAATTTATGATTTGAATTAAAATAATTTTATCAATTTGAGTGAGATAAATATTCAAACTTTACCATAAAATTCAAATAAACTTAATCTAATAAAAAATTGGTCAATTTGAACCAAATCAACACACAATAAAATAAAATATTTTAAATATTCAAAAAATTATACAATCAATAAATTCAATAATTAAATTATAACTCTCGTATCATTACTCTCAAATAGTTGAATATTTTTTTATAACTAAATAATTAAATTCAAATGATGAATAATTTTGTATTAAAAACCCAACAATTAAGAGAACCTTAATTGAAAATTGTTTAGACAGTTATTATTTACTGCTCAGTCATATTCAATTTTATCAAATTCCAATGGTCACTGAAATTCAATGATTATGACCCAAAAAAATTATTGATATATTATTTAATATTTCTGTCATGTCCTATGACTACTAATAAAATTGTTCAACCAAACCAACTTATATCTTTATTATCTGTAATTTTGTAAAAAAAAGAAGAGAAGTGGTGGTTAGGAATGAAACAAATCCCTTTACCAAATTTCATTTAAATTGCCCATGTGAATGCTCAGTACAAGTGGTAGAAACACATCATAGATGAAACTGACAATTCAATATTTATTACATTTTTATTTCATTTATTTCAAACATTATTATAGTATTCCACCAAGGGCAATTACATCATTGTCTCTAAAAACAAAATAAAACCAAAAAAAAAAAAGACATCATTATCTCTAAGTAGAAAATAAATTAACCAACGAGTGAAGCCCAATTCTTTTATAAAGTAGACATAAAGTCATGTGCCCAGCTAGCATGAACCATAACTCCAAAATGCAACCCATAAAATAGAAGTAGATTTTTTTTCTCTTTATTCTAGCATCCAATTAGATAACCCAAAATTCAATTAGTCTTGGTGCTTTTGTAGAGCTCAGGGTCACTTTGATAAAAGACAACATCTCCAGTGTCACTTACAAAGTGATCTTCTTTCATGCTTTGTACTAAGTACTTAATTAGATGAAATGGCAATGGAGATGATTTTTCTGGCTCACGGTAGTACTGTCCAAAAATTGGTTTTGCTGCTTTTGTCTGCAAAGAATTCAAAATGTGGGTCAATTAATTTATTGCATTCATTGTTTACTACTCTTACATACACTAGATTTTTATAAAAATAATAACAAATTAAATTCAGCAAAAAATAATAAAAGTAATATAAATAAAATATTTAAATATATTTTCGATCTAACACTTCTTTGCACTTAATGTGTGAGAATTTCACAGATATATTATTTTTTTTAAATGAAACTTAACACCTCTCACAGCTTGCTAAAGTATATGTGATATTATTTATTTGTCAAATGTACCAATATGTATTATTTTATCAATAACATATAAGGGCAATTTTAAAAGAAGTAAATTATAAGAATATTACGGATGAACAAGGAAATTTTTTTAATAGACCTTCTAAATTGAGGCATAATATATTTGTATAAATTAGAATGAACTTTTAAAAAAGTTTACTTAATGTGATTTTCAACAACTAAAGAATATTCCTCTAAAATAAACAAATAAAGAAAATGAATCATTTAAATTTTAAAGTTTTGGTGTAAGATAGATATAAATACCGCTTCAATCAAATGATAATGAGGAATTTGAGGGAAAAGATGATGGACAACATGTGTGCCAATGTCATGATGAATGTTATTAATCCAACCATAATCACGATCAACGGTTGTAAGACCACCTCTTAGATAACTCCATTCCTATCAAATTACATTCATGATTAATTAGACACAACAAAAATAAAAGGTACAAAATCAACTAATTATGTACATAATTAATTAAATTGTGTTTTTTACCTGGCCACGGTACCATGGTAATTTCTGCTTATAACCATGATGATGCAAGTATGTGACAAAATCCAACCACAAGACAAAAATCTGCAATTCATCAAATAAGCATATAAGTATTTTATAGACATATGTTAAAATAATTTAATTAATTAACACAAAAATTATTTAAAAAAAAGGTAACAAAGTTAGGGAAATGTTACCCAATAGGGAACTCCATAAAGCTTGAGAATTAAAAGAGGACTAGTAACGAATGACAAATAGAGAAGCGTAGAAAACATGACAGTCCAACACAATGTTGAAATTGTGACTTCAATTCTTTCATTGGCTGAGAACAAGTTGCTGTAAGGATGAAAGTGAGACCCTGATTTTCCAGGACTTCTTCTCCACTGAAATATTCAGTTTAAATCAGAATTAAAATTCATATTTTAAACCATATCATAAAAATAAAAATAAAATAAAATTTATGTATAGTTCAACTGATAAATATCAATATCGTTAAGTTTGATATTATATCTTAAATTTGAATGTAAGGCTTTGCGGTTGTCCGAAAATTTATTTATCATTTCTTCTATTAAAAAAATTGAATTTTTATAATAAAAAAAAAAAAAAAAACTCACCAAATAAATGGGATATGCAAACATTGGTAAAGGCACAGTGAACCTCACAAACTTTGTCATGCTGTCAAGATCCTTGTAAACTTTTTCTGTCAACTAAGATAATGAAACATAAAAAAGGACCCATGATTAAGAACAAGCTTCATGTTACATCATTGTTCCCATATGTTGGGACCAAACTACAAAAACTATATAATAATAATTTAATTAAGAACAACAATGGAACCAATAAATCACATACTGGAACCCATGATTCATCTTTCTCAACATTTCCATGGTTTTGGTGATGTGTTCTATGGCTAATTCTCCTGAAAAAATAATCATTAAACCAAAATAAATAATTTGGTGAAAATTCATATTAAATGTTTGACTAAGGAAACAACTACATGAACAAATTGAACAAGAAGAAAACAAAAATTGCCAAGAACCAAGTTACTAACCATCCATGGTATGGAACAAGAATTGAGGAATGCAAAATATGTCCCACAAAATTATTCAGCAGAGTACTATCTGAGAAGCTTCCATGGCCACTATTCAAACCAAAATATCAATGTTTACATCAAAACCATAACATTACAATAGCATTAACATGACATAAACATAAACATAAGTGAAACAAAAACAAAAAAAAACAATTTCTTTTTACCAATCATGTCCAAGAACAAAAATGGCCCAAAACATTGTTCCTTGAAGAGGCCAATAAAGGGGCCAAAAGAACCAGCTATCAAGTTGAATTGCAGCAACAACCAATGCAGCAACAACTAAAACATCTCTAAGAACATAACTTAGAGATCTCCATGGATTCTTCACCCAACAATGCTTTGGAATAGCAGCTCTAATTTCAGCAATCTTAAATGGTGGAGGAGCACTAGGGTCAAAATCAACATGGTTGTTGTTGTTGTCGTCCTCATTAGCTATAGCTATAGCCATTGCTTCTTGGCCTAGTGTTTCTCTGTTTTGGGATATGTGGTGAATAGATGAAAGAAAATGAAATGTTTTACTAACTTTTTATATACAACAAAATCCACACATGGGGTCGTTTAATTATACAATTGAAAAATAAAAAAAATGTGACGGTAGTAATAATAGTTGCACAAGATTCTAGTTTGACTTCAATTTTTTTTTTATTTAATTTTTTTCACTTTAATTTATGTTGATTTGCCTAAGATCTAGGTGCCGTGGGACAAACAAACGAGGATAACAAAGGTTGAAGATTAGACACATCGAACCATTGTATTTCTTGAGCAAACGGCACCAACAACAACTCCTAATGAATTTGGACCACTTGTCATTTTCGACTGATTTTTTGAAATTAGAAATATTAAACTAAAGAAGGATATTAATCAACACATTCTTAAAAATGCAATATATATTTATTGTTATTATTATTATTATTTGAAAAAATGTATTTATATTACTTATTATTAATAGACAATTAAATTGGGTTTCTTTAAAAAAATAATAAATAATATGTTATAATATGTATTATTAGCAATTCTGGAATAATTAAAATAAAGCTTTTTTAGTTACAATTAAATATATAATACTGTCATAAATAATATTTATAACGTCTATTTCATAGTTTAGATAAAATAAAGACATGATAAAATATAAAATTGATTAAAAATTTGATAAGTTAGAGACAAGATAAAAAAATCATCATATCAATTGTTTGATACATATATTAACAAATATTATAACATTAATTTATCACGTTAAGTGTTTGTTTCACACTTCATAAAGATATGATAAGTTTTTCTTAAAAATATAATAAAGTTATAGGATATAAACCATATTTAAATGAAAAAACGACCTTTATGAAAATATTTATTTTTCCAAATTAGCTTGGAATATTTCTAAATTTATAAACTAAAAAAAATTAGTTATAGAATAACTTTATATAATTAAAAAAAATCACATTTTTAGTCTCTACAAAAATCACATTTATTTTTAAATATTTTTTTCTTTCTGTAAACATGTTTAGAACATTATTAAAAGTCCATCTACATAAATTTAGAATTTTTAAAATTTGAATGGATTAAATATGAATGTTTTAAATAGCGAATTTCGAATTTATTTTTTGTGGAAAAACTTTTTATAGTGTAGTAAACATGTCTACAAAAAAAACCATTCATAAATATGTTGATGTTTTAGTATGGACTAAAACTGTTTGATAATAATTTTGTAGGGACTAAAATGTTTGATTTTTTTTTTTATATGGACTAAAAACAAACTTTCAAACATTTATATGGACTGAAAATTTATTTAATCCATTAAAAAAGTCAGTGATACTACAAGATGAACAATTTTAAATTTTCAAAAAATATCATGATTAAATAAACAAATCTATATATCTTAATATTTAATATAATTAAACTATCTAATATATTAAATTTAATATAAATTATGCAATAATTTGTATCAAATATTCAAACTGTTCACCAAGTAGCAACAAAATAAGCACAAAGAATAATATACTCTCATGAAAAAAATAAAAATAAAAAACTCTCATACAAGATTTATCAAACCGTACATAAAGTTAACCAACAAAAACAAAGTTTATTATTGCTAAAGCTTGTTGTAACTAGAGAAATGAAGTCAATTTCTTAACGTTTGATTATTAATATTTTTATTTTTAAATTAAATATCAAAATATAGTTTCTTTGAATATGTATTTATATTTTTTATATTTAATTTTTTATATTTTAAATTATATTTATAAAAATAAATGAATAAATTATTGTTTTATACAATTATGTTGGTTTATAACTCAATTCGTAATCAAGATAAAAAAATTAACTAAAAAAATTCAAGATTAACTAATTATATCTTCATCGTTCTTCAAACACTAAATTAAAACATATGATAGTTTATTCTAATATCATGTCTCTCTTACTTAACTACCAAAATGATCCTAAAACTAAGTTTTAATATAACAACTAGTAGTATTATATTAGGATGAACTATTGTCCCTAAATTCAAATATATGTACATAAATCACTAAAATATTTTTTCTCTAGCAAAACAACAAATTGAAATTAAAAATGAAAACGAGAAATAAAAACGACATGAGTGTTCTTGATCATGGTTACATAAGATACATATATAGTAAGATAATATATGATTTAGATATGTCAATTAGATTTCTATCTAAATAAGAGTGTTGTTGATGGTTACATGGGATACATATATAGTAAGATAAGATATGATTTATATATGTCAATTAGATTCCTATCTATTGGATATCACTAAAAATATTCAAGAGTGTTGACCAACAACTTATGAATGATATTGTGCAACACACAATGTATACTCCAGTTACTAATGTGGATAGATTATTTTGGGGGCAACATTGATCCGGGGAAGACTACCAAAGGAAAGTTCAATCATATTATTGGTAAAATTCACAGTAAGTTGAGTGGTTGGAAGCATTAGTGTCTTAGTCTGCTTGGTAAACTCAACTTTTCTAAATATGTGGTTAGTTGTATTTCGTATTATCATATGCAATATGCCAAGCTTCCTAAGACATTGCGAGATTAGATGGAGAAAATTCAGAGAGGTTTTTTGTGGGGGATACAGACCAAACTCATAATCTGCATCAGATTAGTGTCTTAGCCTGCCTAGTAAACTCACCTTGTCTAAATATGTGGTTAGTTGTATTTCGTATTATCATATGCAATATGTCAAGCTTCCTAAGACATTGTGAGATTAGATGGAGAAAATTCAGAGAGGTTTTTTATGGGAGATACAAACCAAACTCATAATCTGCATCACATTAGAATGGAGATTTGTTGTTTGCCTAAAATGGATGGAGGTCTTAGGATAAAGAGCCAACACAATATGAATGAAACTTTCCTTGTGAAAGTGTTGTGGAATTTGATTAATAAATCTAATGACCTTTGGTGCAAAGTCCTATACATCAAGTATATGAGAGCGAATGTCTTCTAGGTTTCAATAAATTTCCAACCTTACGATCCCCACTTTGGAAGTTTGTGGCTAGTATTTGGGATAGTTTTATAGAACCGTACTATTTGGCATTTGCAAAATGGGATTCACATCAATTTATGGCTTGACAAATGGATTCCTGACGAGCACTTTCTCATGAATACCTCTACCGAACTTACTATAGACACCATATTAACTGTAAAAGATGTCTTGACAACCATAAGGACTTGGGACATCAAATTCCTAAACAATCATCTTCCTCTCAATTGTGTAAGCCAATTGTTGGCTATTCCAACACTTACGAATAATTTCTATGGATACTGATGGCTCGAACTTCATTGGATGGGATGGTAATAATATTCTTCATTTCACTGTCCATAGCACTTATAATCTCCGAGGGAGCGAAGAACGACTATAGATGCAAAGTGGACTCGTTAGTGGAAGTGGAAGGGATCACACATAATCCAAAGCTTCGTGTGGCTTGCTGTCCATGAGCACCTCATAACAAACTATCGTCGTAGCTTGTGAGGTATCGACGTTTTACCTATGTGGGTTTCTTGCAAGAATGGACACGAAAACAATCAGTTATGTTATGAGGGACTACGTTCATGCAACACAAATTTGGATCAAGTTGGTCGATCATACACATATTACAATTTTTTTACTTTTACTTAAAAGGATTGGATCTTTGGCAACGTCGGGCATAAGGGAATAAGATAATACAATAATGATTGGCAAATGTCTTTAAGGTAGCTTGTTGGAAACTATGGACGTGGAGGAACAAAAGTATCTTTGATGATGAATTTTATTGTTTGAGCAATCCAACTCAAGAGATTATTAAGATGGTAAAGGAGATAGAGAATGTAAAGTTCCTCACTTGATTCATAGGCCTCAACAAATGGGCTCTATCTCCATTGGCTAGAAGAGACCGCATGAAGGATGGATGAAACTCAACAGCGCACACAAAAACTTGATCAATCTTTTTCGGGTGTGAAGGCCTTCTTCGCGACAGAAGTAGGAAACTTATGATCAATTATGCACGAAAAATTGAGGCTTGTGACGCCCTACATGTTAAGATGTAGGGTATGTATATGGGTATGGAATTGGCTCGTCAACAAGGGATTACGCATCTTCAAGTGGAGAGCAATTCTAAGGTCTTAGTTGACATGGTAATTTGATAGCTGCAAAATCAATAGAAATATCTCAACTCTTATATGTTGCATTCGTGAACTATGAAATATGGATTAGCATGTTGTGATCAACCACGTCTAGCAGGAAGGAAATCAAACTACTAATTGACTTGATAATTTTAATTCGAATTTACACTTTATTGATTTGTGTATATAAAGAATCCTCCTAGAGGCTCCAAAGTTTTTGACTTGAAGATATTTCTAGAGATGACATATCTTAGAATGTTTCTTTAGCTTTGTAATTTTTCTTGAATTTTGTCTTTTTTTTTACCAAAAAGAAAAAGTTTTCTATTATTAACCATGACTTTATAACTAACATTAATAAATATTAATATAATATATTATTTTTTTACAAGTTTAAGATAGTACTTGCAAGTTTACAATTTTATTATTTTGATATTTATTTATTTGGTATATTTTGAATGTTGGATTATTTAAATAATTTGGTCTATAATGTTTTATAATTTAAGTTTTAAGATTTTAATTCAGTTATCATGTATAATATTATGTTATTTATTGATATATTATAGTTGAAGTGTGGATAATAGGTATAAGAGTACTTCGATATCTAGAAGGTACGAGTACAAATATTGAAATAGTTACTCACTTTGGTATGCATTTAGGTGCAATGTTTTTTCATGCGGCAGGTATGAGAACATGTACTGTTGTTCCCTACCTGGACTCTATCAATTGTCGTCTTTAGAAATTGACACGATGATGTCATGATCATGTCGTGCGTTGATATGAATTTGCAACAAATTAGATAGTTCAATATATTATAAGTTTAAAAGTATTTTTTGGTCTCTTATGAATATTCATGGATATCCATTTTTCTCTAAACTTCATATTCTATAGTTAGTCTATAACTCATATGATTAAATGACTTTTACACTTTGATAATCATTTTTAACTTGTGTGTGTGTGTATGTTTTCTTTTGTGTAACTTCTAACGAAGAAAAAGATGTCATATAGTTTAAATATAAGTGTATTTTATACTTTTGATTTAATTTATAGTTACTTAAATAAAATATGTAGATATGATTTATTGAGTTTTATTTGTTGAAGAAAGTTTTGGATTCTCATTTATTTATATGCAAAAGGGCGTTGATATATGCATATAGTAATACATAAGGTAAATCAAGTCTTTCGAATCTTTATAAAAAGTTTTATTTGAAATACAAAATTATGACGTGTAAAGTAATCATATGTTGATACACAAAAATAATCATATGTTCATACATAAAAATACAAAAGTAATCATATGTTCATACACAAAAATGAACTTGCAGATATATTCTTTAGACCTATAAAGTTAATTGTTTGACCAATACTTATGAAATCATAACGTTTAAATTTTACTTTGGAAACATGCAATTATGTATGTTGAGATATTAATTCACATCAAGCCAACCAGCTATTATAGTTCTCCCCTTAATTTACAATCAATTTTGAATTGACAACCTAATATTCTTCCATCTAAGAGATTTTTTGGATTTGTTGTGTACATTTCAATTGCTCCAATATAATAGACTAAGATGACACGTAAAATAGTATTGGGAATATATTTTATAAATGAAGTCTCCATTAGTAATAGAGTATATTGAGCCAATAAATTGGAGAGTTATTTACAAATGAACTTGTTGACTATCATTTGATGATTTAATATTCACAATAATAGGGGGAGATAATAAGCAGCTGAAAATGATTATTGCAATATATTATTATATGATTTTGATTCTCGTACAAAGTAGTGTGAACCAAAAGTTCAAAAAAGAACTCATTTGCAATGTTTAGAAAACCCAATTATCAGCTGCAAATGCTCCAATCAAAATCTAAGTCCTTCTTGGACAATGTATCATTGCAAATTAGTCTCATCCATGCATGAAGCGTGGTATATTTTTCGGTTCCAAAGATAAAAAATAAGATGACCCAAAAAAGGATATGAATATTTTAAAAGAGTAATTTGAATAAATTGATTTTAGTTCCACAAGAACTGATCAAAAACTTGAAATTTGTGAAAATACAGAAACTCAAGAAATTATGTCATGAATCGAATATGATGGAACTGAAAGGAAATCAACGATGACAATATTTTTACATTATAATTTAGCGCTATATGTGATATATGATAATGGAGATCATGAATTAATGTCTATAAAAGTTATACAAAAATGCTTTAAATATATAAAGAAGCAATTGAAATGAAATTAAGTTCGCTTTGAATAGAGAAATATTTTGGACTTGCTATTCTGACACTTGAATATGTGAAACTAATTCGATAAGAATGATTTTCGCACGAAAAAAAAGAAGAGAATGACAAAATACATATATTCAAGTGTGTTGGTAAAAGACTACCATTGATTTTGAAGAGACATATTCACCTAAAATGAATTCAATAACTTTTTCATACTTGATAAAGTTTAGTAACCATAAAAGGCTCAATTTATATGAAAGATGTGTTCTTATTTGTATGATTTACTTGATAGTGATAAATATATAAAAAAATCCTTGAAGAATGTAATTTCTGTGAAACATATCATTCAAACTATTGAAGATATGATTTAATTAAAATGTGTAAGTTTCTTTATATGCTAAAATATCTAGAAGCACATTGTGCAATATTGCTTTGTGAATATTTTTCAAATGAGGATATAAAAATGACATTATTTGAAGTATGTTTACTTAAAGAAATAGTTTGAGATGAATATCAAGCAAAGATAAAGACTTGTTTGAGATTACAAAATATCTATTTGAAAAATATTTTTGTAAATTATGAAACTCATATAGCAAATGTTCTAAAATGGTGATATGTGAATAAGTCAAATCAATTGCGAACTCTGAATGTTGTAAGGTCACCAATTGTGATGATTACTACTTAGATCTTAGAGATGTAATATATATTAGTGCAATTAAATACTAATGTATATTGCTAATTATTAATTTGTTCTGAAATATCATTTGTTGTTAATTTATCAAACATGTAAACTTCTTAAGAACATGATGAAAATATATATTTTATCTTAGAGATGCAAGCTATTTGTTTAATCATTATAATGATATATTTTATCTTAGAGATGCAAGTTATTTGTTTAATCATTTCATAGTGATCTATGAAAGAAACTACAACAACAATCTCAACAAATAATGAGGAAATTTAGCACTAAATGAAGCAAGTCAAGAATGTGATTCATCAAATACAAGAGATTTGTGAATTTTATTCTAGAAAAGATTATTGCAACAATTTTGTGGAAATAATATTTCTTGCACTTTTATTTTAAAGAAGATTATAATAAAGGAGAAAGAAAAATCATTTTACAGTCACCGTCAATCAAAGCTCTCAACAAAAGGTTGATCTTCATCGTCTCAATGATTATTGTCTACATGATGGGGATAAATAAATATATGATGCACTTTTTTTTTCCTTCATCAAGGTTTTTTCCTATTTGATTTTTCTAGTAAGGTTTTTAATGAAGCGGTTCCCTCATAAAGAATGTTGTATTATTTTTCCTTCACTTGGATTTTTTTTCAATGGATTATTTCCTAGTAACGTTTTATTGAGACATATCCTTAATGGACACCCAATGGGGTGTTATGTCCATTTTCCCTAAACTTTCATATTTTATAGTTGGTCTAATACTCATATAATTATAGGGCTTTTAAAATTTGGTAGTGTTCTTTAACTTCATATGTTAATGACACATTATATTAGACTTTTAAAGTCCTTGTAAGTTATATGATTTGTGACCTATAAATTGGGTCATGTACTATTGTAAAGTTCACACCTTAAAGAACACAATACATAAATCATAACATGGTTCTCTTTTTTCATCTAGCATATTGACCCAAAAACTCTAAAATGATTGACACTTGGTTTGGACATGACCAAGCTTTTTCACCCCACAAATCCCATGTAGGACATATATTCAATATGTAAATTGTAGTAGTTACGGCTTCACCGCACAAATACTTTGATAAATCCTTGCTTTTCGACATACTTCTCATCATATTCATGATAGACATATTTCTTCTTTTTGCAGCCACATTGTATTTAGATGTGTAATATAGTGTCACGTCATGTATGATTCCTATGACAATACTAGTTAAACTTTTGAGAGACACACTTTCCTCCTTCATCTGCTCTAAGAACTTTTATGTACTCCTCACTTTGTCTTTCAACCATGGCCTTAAAATTAAAATTTTTAAACACTTCATTTTTTTTAATGAGATAAATCAACATCTTTCTAATACAATCATCAATAAATGATACAAAGTACTTGCTTCCTCCTAAAGAGTTTGTATGAATTGGTTCATAGACATCTAAGTTACTACTCTCAATCTCTCTTTTGATAATTTTTTCTACATGTTGTTTGAAAGAACTTCTTGTTTTCTTGACACTATGCATTTTTCACACAATTTAGATAGGACATGGATGTGAGGGAGTCCATGAACCATGCCACTTCTATTTAATAGCTAAAAATCTCTAAAATTCAAGTAACCAAACCTATAGTTCCATATCCACTCTTCACTATTCATTGTAGATACAAAACACTTGTGCTCCATAACCTGAATTCTTTGAAAGTTTTGTTCTTGGACAATAGGGCCTTGATGATCAGTCTCTTCCTTTTGTCAAGAACTTTAAAAGCATTATCCTCCATTATGATGGTATATCCTTTGTCAAGTAGTTGGTCAAGACTTAACAAATTATTCTTCGTCCCAAGAACATACAACCTTTCAAAATTGTTGATTGTTGTATGTCTTTTCATTTGATTGCCACCTTGTTAATACCCTCAACATTCAATGTACTATCATCATCAAACTTCACCTTATTCTTTGATATCTCATTAAGACTCACAAACCACACTCCTTATACCATGTCATGTGAGTTGAACAACATGTGTCTAAGTAAAATGTCCTCATTGAATGTTACTTTTTTCAAATTTATTCCTTTCCCTCTTCCACCACCAGCCCCTCATCGAGATATCCACAACCTCCTTCCCTTGAACTGCCAACACCAACACCTCTGGAATTATTTGAAGCAAGGTCTGATTGACCCCTCCGTCTTTGTTGATTATAAAACTTCTTGATTCTATTGTTCTTCCACTTCCATTTACATTCATTGAAATCTCCTTTGATGTTTGCTTATAAGGCTACTTCTTCACTTTTGGTTGGTTTACTTGATAAGGTTGTTGAGTGGTTTGAGAAAATGTCGGGTTTTGGGTGTGAATCTGATGCTATCACTTGTTCGGCTATGGTGTGTGCTTTTGCGCGTACTAAACATGTTGATATGGCTCGGCGTTTATATGATTGTGCAAAAATAGAGAAATAGATCATAACTAAGGACCAAGGAAGCAAACATTAGGCCTATCCACAAATTAATCTATTAAGATAATTCAATATTTATTTCAATTATTTAGTTGTGGCTAACCGTAAAACAACCGTGACTAAAAACATGTTCCCACGACTCTTTTAAGCGTGACTAATCTATATTTTAAAAGTGGTTAATAAACTGCGACGTCCAGCTACGCCACAAACATGATTAGCGTGACTAACTTTATTTGTCACGGTCAATTGATAATTTAGTCACGCTTGTAAACGTGGTTAATTAGTGTTTTTT
This sequence comes from Cicer arietinum, assembly GCF_000331145.2. Taxonomy (NCBI): domain Eukaryota; kingdom Viridiplantae; phylum Streptophyta; class Magnoliopsida; order Fabales; family Fabaceae; genus Cicer; species Cicer arietinum. The sequence continues at coordinate 39,558,325 of NC_021161.2, forward strand.
TTTTAGTATATATATATATATATATATAACATAATTGAAAAACTGAATAAATTATTTTTATTAAAACAAATCTATAGTAACTAACCATAACAAAATACTAACATAGTAGAAACTGAAAACTATATCGCTTGACAGTTAGTAATATTTTATGAATAAACATTTATTAATGTGTTAAAAAATGGACCGGACGCTAAAACGAGAAGAGATTCAATTCATGGTTTAATCAATTCAATTATAGTTAAATCAGGTGACAAATAAATAAACAAAAAAGTATTAAAAATATAAATAAATAAAGGTGAAAAATTAAAAATTGGTTGAACTTATTACTATAATTTAACCCTTACTCAAAAACAAAACTATGGTTTAACCAAACTGTAATACAATCGACATTAACCAACTAACGAATTAGAAGATATCCTAGTCAACTAGTTGAATTGTCCAATTAGATCTTACGGACATGTACATCTACAACTTGTTCATACATGAATATGGGACTGAGATGTATCATATGAGTACTTTAGTGATAATGATAATATATCATTAAAGACTTTGTCTTTAACTTTGTTGTAGTTGTTGTAGTCGATAATATATCCATATATTTTCTATTTATATGAATCATAAAGTATTATCTACATTTGAATTGAAATATCATCAAATCATCTTAAATTTTTATTATAAATAAAAATAAAAATATACTTGTAAGATTACAAATTACTACAATTTGTCACATAATGAGAGAACAAAAACAAGATGTGAAATGGTGAAGCCCTTTAAGCAAGTGAACGAACCAGCTCCTAAGCTTCACATGTTGCTTATGCTAAAACTTAATATTAAACTTCAACCAGAGAACTATACATCACTCACAAATAATCATTCCTTATATTTTTTAAGCTCGACGTTAAAAAATAAAAATATCGTTACTGTTTATTGGCTATTTTAAAAACAATATAATTTTTTTAATTGGACAACATACGAAAAATTAACTAATGCAATATAAATAGAGATAAAATAAAACGATGACTAGATATTGTTAAAGAGTCTTTTAAAATCTTCTAATTCTACAAAATCTTTTAAGATTTTTCTCTCAAAATAATCTTTTAAAATATCAATCAAATAAACCCCTAAATATCATTGTGTTTTAAAATGAAGGTTGGATTAACTATTTTTGTCATCGCTTATACAAAAAATATATTTTTATATAATTATTATATTCTTATAGGTCTCTACTATAAGAAAAATAAAAATACTCCTAACTGATTGCCTCACTTTTTTCCACTATAAAATTTAATAGGTTTATTTCAAAATGTAAAAATAAAAAATAAATGATATAAAGTAGTTATTAATTTAAATTTAATTTATATATATATCGTTAGTATAAATAATTTTTATACTGCCAATCAATCATCACATTTATATTATTAATAACATATGATTTTATTTTGTTATAATCATTAATAAAATCATACGCATAATTGATTTACCACTGATAATTTAAAACTTTTTATATTAATAATATATGAAAAATAAAATTGTATTAATTTAGTTACTAGAATTATATTTCAAAAAAAAAAACATAACAAACAAGTTTTAAAATTTATTTATATATATCTTTAATTTATAAATTAATTATTCTATTTTTTTATAATGAACATTTTAATTAAAAAATACAAAAAGAATAATTATTTTTTTTTTCTGCAAAAGCACAATTTTGTTTCGAGGAAAAAGAGCACGATTATTAATTTATAAAAAGAAAAATAAAGTAACACACTTAAAAAAAATATGATTTTTTTATTATATGTTTTGTTTTTTGAAAAAGAAAGTTCAAAATACTTAGTTTAAAATACTCTATTGAACATTTAAGAGATTATAGAGCCGATATATATATCGTATACTACGTTGACAAAATTTATGCCACGTCTCGAAAATGCAATCATATATTGATTTTAATATTTTATCATTTTTAATTTAATTAATAGATAAATAAAAAATGATAGATAGTTCAAATCCCATAACGTAATCTCATGAAAAAGGAGGATTTTTTTTGAAGATGACACAAATAAATAGAGCTAAGTTAATTTCAAAATAGTGTATTTTAGAATTTTTGTTTTTAAAAATATTATTAAAAAAATCCCCAAAAAGACAAAGTCCCAATTTATTTATTTTTATTTTTTCATTCCGAATTGTGATTTCCATCACTACCCTCTTATCACCAGAATCCTCATCTTCATTTATTTTTTGCAAAATCCAGTGATAAACTAGAAAAAATAAAAATGGAAAATATTCATATTATTATACCCAGTAAATCAAAGCCTCCATTATCATTCTCTTCTTACAATGCCACCCAATTTGATTGCATTGTCTCAAAAAGGGTGAATGCAAATTCCAACAATGTCTCAATTACAAAAACTTCAAACCCAAAATTAATGGACGCCCAATTGAACCAACTATGCATTAATGGCTCTTTAAGTGAAGTTGTTACATATCTTGATGCCATTGCTGAACAAGGGTCTAAGGTTAGACCCATTACCTACATGAACCTTTTACAGTCATGCATTGATAAAGATTGCATTTTTGTGGGTAAGGAATTGCATGCTAGAATTGGGTTGGTGGAAAAAGTTAACCCTTTTGTGGAGACCAAGTTGGTTAGTATGTATGCAAAATGTGGGTATTTAGATAAGGCACGTAAAGTGTTCGATGAAATGCATGTGAGGAATTTGTTCACTTGGTCTGCTATGATTGGTGCTTGTTCAAGAAACAAGAGTTGGAAGGAGGTTGTTGGACTATTTTATGAAATGATGGAGCATGGTGTTTTGCCTGATGAGTTTTTGCTCCCGAAGGTTTTGCAGGCGTGTGGGAAGTGTAGGGATTTGGAGACTGCGAGGTTGATTCATTCTATGATGATTCGGCGTGGAATGTGCTGGAATGAGCGTGTGCACAATTCGATTATGGCTGTGTATGCCAAGTGTGGGGAGATGGATTGTGCAAAGAAGATTTTCGATTGTATGGATAGGAAGAATAGTGTTGTGTGGAATGCGATGATATCTGGGTTTTGCCAGAACGGTGAGATTGAACAAGCTCATAAATATTTTGATGCAATGCAGAAAGAAGGGATTGAACCTGGTTTGGTAACTTGGAACATTTTGATTGCCTGTTATAATCAGTTAGGGTTTTGTGATCTTGCGATCGATTTAATGAGAAAGATGGAGTGTTTAGGTATTGCTCCAGATGTATATACTTGGACTTCAATGATTTCTGGCTTTAGTCAAAAGGGTAGGATAAGTCATGCTTTAGATTTGTTGAGAGAAATGTTTCTAGCAGGAGTTGAGCCTAATAGCATTACAATTGCGAGTGCAGCCTCAGCGTGTGCATCCTTAAAATCATTGAGTATGGGATTAGAAATACATTCTATTGCCGTTAAGATGAATTTGGTTGGCAATTTGCTAATTGGTAATTCACTGATTGACATGTATTCCAAGTGTGGCGATCTCAAAGCTGCTCAATGCATTTTTGATATGATGTTAGTGAGAGATGTATATTCTTGGAACTCAATTATTGGAGGATATTTTCAAGCTGGTTTCTGTGGCAAAGCTCATGAATTATTTAGGAAAATGCAGGAATCTAATTCACCACCTAATATTGTTACATGGAATGTAATGATCACAGGATATATGCAGAGTGGTGCTGAGGATCGGGCATTGGATCTTTTTACAAGCATCGAGAAAGATGGAAAAATTAAGCGAAATGTAGCTTCATGGAATTCGTTAATATCTGGTTTCCTACAAATTGGACAAAAGGACAAGGCATTGCAGTTATTTCGGAATATGCAGTTTTTCCACATAGCTCTCAACTCGGTCACAATTCTAAGTATCCTTCCGGCCTGTGCAAATTTAGTGGCCAGCAAGAAAGTGAAAGAAATCCATTGTTGTTCAGTGCGTAGAAATTTAGTGTCTGAACTTCCTGTATCACATTTATTAATCGATAGTTATGCCAAGTCAGGAAATTTAATGTACTCCAGAAATATTTTTTACGGATTGTCGTGGAAAGATGTCGTTAGTTTGAACTCTATGCTTTCGGGTTATGTTTTAAATGGCTGTTCGGAGTCTGCAATTGATCTTTTTCATCAGATGAGGAAGGAAGGAATTCGACCAAATAGAGGTACTTTTGCAACTATTCTCTTAGCTTACGGTCACACTGGAATGGTTGATGAGGGGAAGCATGTTTTCTCCTGCATGACTAACGAGTACCTGATTAGACCGGGTATGGAACATTATTCTGCTATGGTCTATATGCTCGGTCGTTCAGGTAAGCTTGCCGAAGCACTGGAGTTTATTCAAAACATGCCGATTGAGCCTAATTCCTTGGTATGGGATGCCTTGCTGACTGCCTGCAAGATTCATAGAAATTTTGGAATGGCAGTCCTTGCAGGAAAACGTCTGCTTGAGTTGGAACCTGGAAATAATATAACTCGATATCTGCTTTCACAGGCATATTCTTTATGTGGGAAGTTTACGCTGGAGGAAGAAAAGGCTGTTAATAAACCTGTTGGGCAATGCTGGATTGAAAGGAATAACACAGTCCATACTTTTGTAGTTGGCGATCAATCATACACATATTTGGATAAGCTGCGATCATGGCTGAAAAGGGTAGCTGTTAATGTCAAGACACATGTTTTCGATAATGGACTTTGCATTGAGGAAGAGGAGAGGGAAAATAATAGTATTGTACATAGTGAAAAACTTGCATTTGCTTTTGCTTTCATAGATCCTCACAATACACCTCGAATTTTACATATAGTAAAAAATTTGAGAATGTGTAGAGATTGTCATGACACAGCCAAGTACATATCATTGGCATATGGGTGCGAAATATATTTAAGTGATTCAAATTGCTTACACCATTTTAAAGGTGGCCATTGTTCTTGTAGGGACTATTGGTAGAGAAAAAAGATGTGTGAGAGAATCAGTCAGAAATATGTAAATCTGTCTTAAGGTATAGTTGTTCATGACATACATAAACTTCTGATGAATGGACGGTTATAAGACAATTTTTGGCTTCACCTTTCCACATTATGTATCAGATTAAACTGTATAGAATTTGGTTATTATTCAAGCATTTTGTTATACTTTCTTGATGAAAGATTTGAATGTATGTCCTGTTAATAATTTCCAACGAGAAGATATTAAAAAAAATTAATGAAATCAGTGATTGTAACCATTTCAAAGATGCTTATAGATTAATGATTAGGAAATATAGTGGAGCTATAAAATATTGGTAGAACCAAAACTATCTCACGAATAAGCATCCACAAAGAGTAGTAGATTAATCCCTTAAAATTTTATAAGAAGCATCTTTTAAAGCTGTACCAGATGGTTAGTGCCTGCAGAAGCAACAGAGTGAGTGCTCCTGACTAAATTCCAAAAATGGAATATAGCAGAAGATAGTATATTTGTTCAGATTGTTCCTTTTCTCCAGCAAGATAGTATAAGGGAATAAGATGTGGAAAGAAAATTGTATCTCCTTGACCATTAAAGTGCATGAAACTTTTTTAATGAAAGCAAGATACTGATTTCTGTTTGGAATCCGATTCTGTGACTTTCAATCCTTTCCCTCCATGGTGGAACCAGAATTAGCTTCTTCTAACAGTTCCTCATCTATAATATTTTTATATACAAAGTTCCTTGCCACAAACCAACTCTCAGCTGCCATAAATTCCTCTTACGCCTTCCCCCAACTACAGCCACAATAACGCTCAAACCTGCAGTTTTCTGTTTAAGGTCTATAATTCTGTTCCTAGAAGCAGAAGATGGTAGTACACTCTTACAATATCTCATCATGTTACATTGCATATAACTCATTGCATGCTTTACCTTACAATTTATGTTCGACAACTTTATGTCTTTTCCTTACTTTTTAACACTTTTGCATGATGTTATGCATACAGAGTTCTGATGATTCCATAAAGAAACCGGCATCTGTTGGGCCATGGGGAGGCAATGGAGGGTCCCGTTGGGATGACGGGATATACTCAGGAGTAAGGCAATTGGTGATAATTCACGGGACAGGAATTGACTCCATCCAGATTGAATATGATAAGAAAGGAAGCTCTATTTGGTCGGAGAAACATGGTGGAAGTGGAGGAAACAAAACTGACAAAGTAATGGTTTCATTGTGTACTAATCTAATCCATGACATAAATTTGCAACATTAGCATCGAAGAACCTATGATGGTAGATGTTGGCTTCAGTTAAATTATGAGCATATATTAACCAACCACTTTCGACTATGTTGCAGGTGAAACTTGATTATCCAGATGAGTTCCTAACTTCTATTCATGGATACTATGGTAGCTTAAATCAATGGGGGCACAACTTAGTTCGGTCACTGAGTTTCGAGAGTAACAAGAAAACTTATGGACCATTTGGTGTCGAGCATGGGACTTTTTTTTCGGTCCCAATGACTGGAGCCAAGATTGTTGGGTTCCATGGAAGTTGTGGTTGGTACCTAGATGCCATTGGAGTCTATCTGAAGTCCTTGAAGCAACCAAATCCATCCAAAATTTTGCTTAATTCACAGGGCCACATTACTAACACTTCCGAGAGTTTTGGCTATTCTGTGATACAAGGAACTGTGAACCAGAACTATGATATTGTTCTTGCTGTAAGACAGAAAGATCATAAAGATGATTTCGGTAAGCCTATACCAAACAAGGTATCAGGAAAGATTTCTACTGTCAAAGAATCAAATAACATTGAACATAAAGAAAAGGTAAGATAGCCTTTAACCTTTATGGAGGATATGTCTTCGAAGTGCTCCTTAATTTTATTTTTTTGAATTCAAACTTTGGATTTTACACAAAATGAATCTTAAAAAATCTATTCATGTTACAGATAACACATCCAGAAAAGTCACCCGCAAAGGTTGATGGTGTAGTTACACACGGTCCTTGGGGTGGCATTGGTGGATATGCATTTGACGATGGAACCTATAACGGAATCAGGCAAATCAATTTGTCGCGCAATGTTGGAATTGTGTGGATTAGAGTTTTGTATGATTCTGATGGGGATGCCATATGGGGGTGCAAACAAGGTGGGAAAGGAGGATTTAAAAATGATAAGGTAAACTAAGAGTGTACAACCAAACTTAGCTTATTTTATTTAATAATCTAGAAAATCAGATTGAATATTTAGCAGTTTTATGCCTCATTTTGCAGATAGTCTTTGATTTCCCATATGAAGTCCTGACACATATATCTGGCTACTATGGACCTTTGATGTACATGGGGCCTGCTGTTGTAAGATCACTAACTTTCCACACTACAAAAAGAAAGTATGGACCATTTGGGGAAGAACAAGGAACTTATTTCACCACAAAGGTGAAAGAAGGTAAAATTGTTGGCATTCATGGGAAAAAAGGTTTGTTCCTTGATGCTTTTGGTGTACATGTAGTAGAAGGAAAAGTAGTAGTACCGGTGGCAATGCCACCAAAGGAAATAATCCCTAGAGAAAGAAATATTGGTGAGATAGGAAATGCTCAATGGCCTAACAAATTGGTACTTGCTAAACAAACAGCAGCTGAAGAGGTATTACTTTTTTATAATAAACTTTTAGAAGATATTGGTTATCTTTATGTATGAGTTCTCCTATTCACTTTGGTCTTCTCTTTCCCAGGTTTCTTATGGTGTGATCAAAGAACCAGCTTCGTGCGGAGCAGGTCCTTGGGGTGGAGATGGAGGTAGACCTTGGGACGATGGAGTCTTTTCTGCCATTAAGCAGATTTATTTGACAAAAGTATCAGAAGGCATCTGCTCCATTCAAATTGAGTATGATCGAAACAGGCAATCTGTGTGGTCTGTAAAACATGGTGGTAATGGTGGAGACACCATGCATAGGGTATGATTCTCATTTTCCACTTGCTTTTTAGCACATTCCACCACTGTTTTACCCCTGGTTAATTATTTATTGATTGTGTTCATATTAGTGAAATTATAAATATAATTTATCTGAAATTTGATGTGCATGATCGTTAGTATAGTATGACGATCTTCAAGAGCAGAGTAACTATTACAAGAGTTACTTCTGGAGTTTTTTTTTTTCTTTTAGAAGTTGATTATCACCCATAAATTATATATACGTGTCTGAGTAATAGTTACTTCTAGAGTAAGTTGATTTTCACCTATAATATAACATACATATATGTGTTTGTACATGCCTGGCTATGTATGTATGTATGTATATATGCAAGTATGTAGAAATAATGTACTATATTAATAAGAATAATATACAAAATGTAATTCTTATACTTTTTTTTGATCGGCAAATGTTAGTATATTAACTGTTATATTAGTGTTTTCTCTTTGACTAAGAGTTTGAACCTTTGTTTTTCAACTTCTCCAACTCCTTTAACCCTTAGCTCAAACTAATTGATACTTACTCACATTTATTGTGATGTTAGATACAACTGGAGTATCCACATGAGGTACTGACTTGTATATCTGGCTATTATGGATCAATCACAAAGGATGAGAACCAAACAATCATAAAGTCACTGACATTCCACACCAGTCGCGGTCAGTATGGTCCATATGGTGAGGAAGTCGGGAAATTCTTCACTTCAACCACTACAGAGGGAAAGGTGGTTGGTTTCCATGGAAGGAGTAGCTTGTACTTGGATGCTATTGGAGTCCATATGCAACACTGGCTTGGAAATCAGAAAACTTCAAGGTCCTCACTCTTCAAGATATTTTGAGTTTTTGATCTGTGATGCTTGAACAAAACATCAGTTTGGCAATTTGAGAAGTGTGTAATAATAATATGTGAAGAAAAATAAGCTGAATGTAATCAGATAAGAGCAGGGTTATTGTATACTCTCTGAGTAATAGTTTGGTGGGATTTTCTGATTAACAGAACTGTTTGATTTATGATGATGAATAATGTAATTTGTGTGTTGATTTCTTACACATCAAGGCTTGACTAGAGATTTCAAAGGTTAAATATGAAACTTTTATGTATTAAACTTAGAAGAAGGCAAATAATTTCAAAAGGTTGAATATATTTTTAGTCCTATAAAATTTAAAAGTTTTGTTTGAGTTCCTATAAAATTTTCTTCGATTTTTAGTTCTCACAATATCTTCCATGTAAATTTTTAGTCTCCATAAAATCAAAATAAATTTAGGCTTAATAGGGTTTAAAATTGGTGATGAAAAAAAAATTGGAATTAAAAATATATTCAAAATTAATTTTAATTTGTTATAGAGATATATATGTGAAATGAGATGATAAAGAGTTGAAGCTATTATAGAAAAAAGACAAGTAATTTTATAAAAAGAAAAATTTCATTAATATCTTTTATTGATGTTTGATTTATATAAACAAATAACCTTAAAACAAGAAGTAAATTGAATTAACTTGTTGGTAAGATAGGAGAAGTTTGGACAGATTGGTTTTTCTTAATAGGCTAAATGCATCGTATAGTGATTATGTTATTATTTAAATTATATAACGTTTTAAGTTATTATTTAATTGTAACAAATTAGTTATTTGAGTTTTCCCCAACGTGTTAGTACTTTTAATACGTAGATGTTTGTGTTATTAACAATTTTTTGTTCAATTTCATTAGTCTTCTTCAAACTCATCCAGATTAATAAGTTTCTGAGTTTCAAACTCAGAACTTCTCAAGAGAAAATGAAGTTTTTGATAATTTTAATGAAAAAGTTCTCTCAAAACTTCAATTTGAGTTCATCAACGACTTATTCTCTACTTTGTTATCATCAAACTTAGAAATTAAAATCAAAAACTCATTAAACCTTTGTGATGGTTATAGTTTTTTAGGTTATCTCATTCCCACTTTCCTTTGCAACTCTTCCAACGTTCTGAAGGCTAATCTCCATTTTTCTTCTCAATTTTTTTTGACTTAAACAAGCTCAAGGTATTTCATTCATGATATAATTAAGAAAATATGATCAAGTATGTAATGAAAAGTATTGTGAGGAGTGTAAGAAATAGATGCTCTAACAAGAGAGTGAGCACTAACATTTGTTAATAGCCTAGTAAAGTTGTTGTACAAATGTAAGAGGGATCTATATATAATCCTCCACAAATGATCCATATTACGTGTACTTTGATTTATCCTTGAGTACCAGTATGCAGATTATTACAGAGAAGTTGATTGATCAAAGGATATGCCATAAGTTTATGTTTATTTTTGAAATATGTTGTCATTATCATCCTCTCTCTTCCTTTACTTCACATTTTCTTCCTTTTTTTAATTTCAAATTTTTAATTTTAATTTTTAGATTTGAAGTATATATTTAGGAATTCATAAAAGTAAGAAATTTTTCAGTTTTTTTAACAAATCTCTCTCTTTTTTTGTTATCAAAATTGTCAAAAATACTTATGTTTATAAGTTTGAAATAAAAAAACTCATAAATATGAGTGAATTTGAACAATACCAACTAACGTAGTTGAATACAAAATAATTAAAAGAAAAGTAACAGTACAAACATTATAAATTAAATAAAGATCTTATTAAATAAACTTAAAAGATTTAATATATTATACTTTTATGCTTTCTAATAGAAAAATATTTAAAACTCCAACTATTATATACTTTTTTTTTTACACAAATAATAAACTTTATTCAAATAACACAACTGTAATATAAGTTGTTTGTCTCAAAAGTTAAAGTTATATTTCAATAACAAAAGTGAATATATTCATTTAGTCTTATTAATAATTGTTGGTATTAGTAATAAAAATAAAAATTTGTTGGTAAGTAATTTAAGACAATAGAGTAATTCAGTTTGGAAGCAAACATCATCTGAGTGAGCCACAGTCGCAGCTCTCAGCTGAGCCATGGATCGCACTCAGCTTCTGTTGGTAGGTTTACCTCTCTTCCTTCTCTGTTCTGACATCTTTTCCCTTTTCACACCTCCACCTCCCAACCCATCTCACAACCACCATCGTCACCACCACCACCACCATCAACCACCGCCAGTCGTTGACCCCGTGGCCATACCGTTCCCCTCCGAATCCGAGGTAATTTTCTCTTCCATCAACCTAATTACTTCACCGTCTTATTGTATCATCATCATTACATCTATATTAATCATTCGCTTCTTGTTTAATCTCAGAAACCAATCAGTAATATTGGAGGAGATGTTGGTTTCGGCAACACTGTTAATATCAATTTCTGCTCTTCTTGCTCCTACAGGTACTTACTTTCCCTTATTATTTCATCATCATCATTCACTTCTTGTTACCCTAAATTTATATATGACATTAGTTTTTTATTTTGTTTTTTATTTATGCATCAAGAATACAAAATGTTATTTATTACATGGATTTCTAACATTTGAGTTGTCAACACTTCCAGTGTATCTCACTATGTAGCACCGACACTTCTTGTCATAGGTGTGTCTGAGTGTCTCATATGTGTCGTGTTCGACACTCGTATGACACCTACACATGTAGTTATATACAATTACCATCACTTCTATTTTCTTAAATTATTATTGTCGGTGTCTGCATGTTAGTGTTGGTATCGTATCTGGTGTAAGTGTCTGTCGGTGTTTCATTGGTATTGCTTTAGAATTTTGATTAGGAAGAAGTATTGTTCTCAACCATTGCTGCTTTTGTTGTTTTGTTTTTCTTATATTTTCACTAAATTCCGACAAGTTATCAGGTGTATAAGTAATAATATATAGTGAGCAGGGTTATCATCCCTCAAGAATTGAAAGACCCAAGTGCTAATTCACTATTCAATTTATATCACATAATTAGGATTGAAGAGAGTTTTATGTTCTTACTTACAACTGTCATGTAAATGAGAGAAATAAACATAGCAGAAATTGAAAAGCAAATTTTGTTATATCAATGCGAAACAATGTTAGGAACATAAATCATTCCACACAATTCAATTATGAGATATTGAGATGTGTTTAAGTTACTATCATGAAATTCATGGTGGATTTCCTTAATTAACTAGAGATAAATAACTTAGTTCACTAGTTTATCTTGCAATCTCGAGACGAATTAGACTCCTTAATCTACTTATTCAAGATCGTTGTTCTGTCCATTGCTTGTGTTGCTGCACATGGTTATGTTTAGGATGGGAACGTTGTTGTAAGTAAAAGCATTTTTTTGTTGTATTTAGGGGAACAGCGGTAACAATGAAGAATATGTTGGAGATTGCCTTGCCTGGAACGGAGGTTATTCTTGCAAATTATCCCCCACCACTTCCAAAACGTCTGCTAAGCAAAGCGGTTCCAGTTGTTCAAGTTGGTGTTATAAGTGTTGTAATTGGAGGGGAACAGATTTTTCCAATGTTGGGTTTTATTGCAACTCCTCCTTGGTATTATAGCTTGCGTTCTAATAGGTTCGGAACCATTGCCAGTGCCTGGCTTCTTGGGAATGCCTTGCAGTCATTCTTGCAAAGCACCGGGGCATTTGAAGTTTACTTCAACGGCGAATTGGTTAGTGATGTCCTTCTATCTTTTACTCTCTATGTAAATAGTTCTTTATGAGTTGAGCCTCTGATCTTTCTCCAATGAATTCAAAATTTTGTTATGCTTTGTGACTCTTTTAGAAGCACACATAATCACAATTGAATGTGCCTTGCATGACTTTTTTTTATCAACATTTTTTTACCACTTCATTTCATTTTCTGGTTACTGAATATCCACATGGACAGTATTTAAATACTATCGTCTAACATGTAGCAACCATCATTTATCTTGCCAAATTCTTAATCTTATTAATCTTTCTGCAGGTGGTTCAATTTTTTTGTTGAATTCATATTTATTGGGTCATTCTGTATTTCATAAACTAAATCTTCTTTAAGATTTAAGGTGTTTGTTTCAAGTATAGGAATCATGTTCCTAAGAATACCTGGATAGGGTATTATTATACTCAAGTTCGTTACAAGGTTGAGAAAATAATATTTATGGATATAAAGGTTTTTAGGAATGACATAACTTCCAATATTCCCACCACGTGTTTGACATTCAATAAGTCATTTGGTTTGGCAACATATTATTTTGATTATTAGGTTTCTTTCATTAGAGTTTTTTGGTATAGAATTTGTTATATACTTACTATAAGGTTTATTTGTAAAATACCTAAGAATCGGACCAATGGTAAATTAATCATGAATAAACATGTCCTCTTTTTTATTTCAAAACTTGTTATCTGAACCAAATTATGCCTCTAGCGTGTACCCTTCTGGCTCTAGTGTTACTAAGATGTTGGTTATATGGCATCTTTCTGAACTCGTATTAACCCCTTCAAATTCTTGTCCTTGAAGGTGTTCTCTAAACTCAAGGAGAGAAGGTTTCCTGGAGAGATAGAGTTGAAGGATCTGATCACCAAAAGGATGGCAACTTCTAGACTTGTCAGCAGTGCCTCAGAATTGAGGCTTTAGCTCATTTGCCTAATCGCCGTTCTTGAAGATCTAATTTGAACTGACAAAGATGATGTAAATGGATGGATCTACCATTGCATTGTGAAGTAGAGGCTGGTACACATTATATATATCATAGGAGTGTAATGTTGTAAGGTTTTTATGTGTTTGTACTGGAAAATGGGCCTTGTGTTGAAAGAACCAAGTAACTTCTGAAGCCAAACTCGGTTAATTTGAGTTTGTAATAGACATAGCTTACACTGTCATTTTACTATTTTTTAGATTATGCTATTTTAAGTGAAAAATTGAATGATAGGAAGGGCAATTTAGACCACATAAATTGGAAGTATAAGACTTCCGAATTAGATGTGTTTAAAAATATTAAAATAAAACTACTGAGGTACTGTACCAAAGTTAAAAATGAATCAACAAACATGCATAACAAGATACTAGCAAATGACAAAATAGATGAGATAAATAAATATATGTAGTATTAAAGAAAAGGGGAAATACATTCTCAACATAAATTAGTCTATGCATAAAGAGTATTCTGTTATTTTTGAAATATTGTTACCATATAGGTTGATGTGGCAAAATAATAGATTCTTTTATTCAAAAAAAGAAAAACTATGATAGATTATTATTGGATGACATATTTATTTCTTGATTAAACTGTTTTTTTATTGGTACAATGATTAAACTCAATTTTAACTTTGCAAGAAATGAGGGAATCATTTTTATTTTTTTATTCTCATTAAAATATATTATCGAGTAAATCTTCAAATTAATTTCGTAAGTCATGAAATTGCAGGATACTAATGAGTTAGATCTTTGAATTTATAGTCCCTAAAATTAGTTATTTTCTGGTGAACAAGATATTTCAAATTAGTGGCTAAAGTTAAATAGTTAAAATTAAATTCTCTAACAAACTATTTATGAATATCATACTAGGCTTCAGAGATGTTGCCAATTTTCTTAATTTGAGGGAATAATCTTGTTGCCTCCTACAATTTTAGGTATCAAAATGGAGCTTCACAGATATTTTGAACATAGAACTGGTTGGTGAACTTCTTTTTTTGCTTGATAGTACTGAACAGTTTTTATAAACATGAAAATTGTTTTTTTGGTGCTCATTAACAATATACGTGATGCCTAAAAATTGAATCATAACGTGTATAAACTAAGAATTATAATATTCCAAAGACTGCCATATTTTATTGCCTTCCCCTTCAAACCATCACTCGTGTAATCACTTTCAATTGCCACTGTTTTATACCAAATTGAACATGCATGTAGCAATCATCATGAACTAGTACAGTCCCTTGTTCAGCTTAACTGAAATTCATCACTTATTCCTTTAATAATAACCTGCAATGCAAACCAATAAAGGAGAGTATGTTACCATTTCTAAGCCTTAATAAAATAGCATAAAGTTGAAGAGATTTAAGTTCTTTGGAACAACAGCTCCTAACCATTCTGAAAATATTTACCTTAAAATTTTCATATTCTGCTTATGTCACGGCCAAAAACAAAAGTCGTAGCCCAGTTAATAGCTACATAGAATCTGTTCCTCCAGCTAATGACACGAGTTAGATACGCCGAACGCCAAACAAACCAACTGATGAAACCTGCCAGAGACAACCCCTTTGCTTCCTGTAGGAGATAAGTTAGTGAATCAAACTGTTCAATGTTGTAAAAAATTACCAACAAAACAGCCTCTCAGCCGAACACAGATTAGTCCGGTGGCCTTTTTCTCTTGTAAAACAAGTATAACTTGCAGTACAAGATGTTAACATCAGAATTGTTCTCACAAGGATCATTGAGGGGTTATGATTTGTTCTTAATTGGCTGATACAATTAACAATCCTAATGTTAACACCTTGTACTGCAAGTTTTACTCGTTTTTTCACTTGTGAAAACCAAAAAAGCACCAACTAAAGGATAAGGAATTCTAAAAAAATCACCTTGTTCTGTCTAAGGTCCACTAGAGCCTTGTAACTGCCGACAGTCGCCATGCTTCCAAGGTGCTTGTAAACAAACTGATCCCCCAAGTCAATGTCTTTCATGCTGTTTGCGTGGCCTCCATTGGCTTTACCTATTTTGTTTAATAAGCCTGCTAAGTATTTACCTTGCCTCTCTGCTACCTGTGGAACTCAAATGTCAATGCATTGACATGAATAACCTTTCAGAAAAAGAAGGAACATACAATACATGAACCTCTACCAATTATAGAAAGTAATACATTCAAAATTGAATGTGTTTAGGGACTAACTAAGTCCTTAGTGTTAAACTAAAACTACGTATTCAAGGAATTCAAGAAATGAAAGTGTGTTTTGGAGAAACTAATGAAACCAATGTAAGTTACTTGGGCTAGAGCCGGAAGCGTTGGTTTTCCAGTACTTTCAACAAATCCACTGCAGTCACCTATTGAGAAGATGTCCTGTACCGAAGGAACACGAAGCCACTCATCAATGCCGATCCTGGGAAGAGAAAACTATTCAGAAGTTTGCCTTAACATCATATAGCTATTTAAAGAAAATAAATGAAACTATGTTGAGTAAACAAACCTTCCACCAGGAGATTTAGGGAGATCCATCGCGCGGACGATAGGTGATGGACCAACTCCAGTAGACCATACCAGCAATCCGTATGGAACCTCAGTACCATCATTCAGTATAATCTTCTTTTCTTCAACATCTTTCACAGTGCCACGAACAAGTCGGACTCCTGACTGATAGAAATTTCAACATAAGGAAAGGAACATCTTGAACAAACAGTAAAAAGGAACTTTTCTTATTTTTTTTGGTCTTAACCCTCTGGTTCTCATGGGAAAGGGTCCTAGTAAATTGGAGTTATCGGGGAGAGGTAAGTAAAGTTTGGCCATATTTCAATTAGGTTCAAATTCAAGTACTCTCGACTGATTTGTCCTTAACTGAAGTTCAATAACTGTTTTTCATTTAGTATTCAGAAGTTCAAAATTGATAGAGCAGAGATAAGATTGAATTAGATGAAAAGAATTATTGTATTAATTGATAAGAAAACAGAAAATGATTCCAGAGCTAATGCTCCTCAGTTAGAGAAAACAATTCTCTTACTGCCCAACCTCTAAGGTGTAACTGAAAAATGAAATAAAAACCATCCAGCTATCTCTGGACACACTCCCCTTTATTAGTGGAATATTAATTCCTATTTATTAGTGGAATATTAACTCCCTATGCCAGCTAGGCAATCATTATTTTTCTGCATCCCCTTTCTTATTCTTTCTCACATATACTTGCCATTGCTTAGGCCCCACCTCATCTCTATTTACTAAGAGATCCCCCTCATCACTTGTGGGGCCCAGCCCATTCCTATCATCACCCCCACCTTCAACAGTAGCCTTGTCCTCAAGGCGCAAATCAGGGAATTGACTCTTCAGCAGCAGTTCCTCTTCCCAGGTAGCATCTCCGACATCCATGCCTTCCCATTGAATCAACCATTCTCGCTTATGCTGCCCACCATCAAACTTATCCCTCCATGACAAAACCTTAGCAGGAATAATATCCCCAGTGTCAGACTCCAAACTGCTAGGTAATTGAGTTGTAGCAGTATAATTGCCTACAGCTTTCTTCAATAGAGAAACATGAAAAGTAGGATGTATTTTAGATGTTGCTGGTAATTGTAGCTTGTAAGCAACCTGCCCTATCTTCTTAATGACTTGATAAGGACCAAAATATCTGGGAGCCAATTTTTGATGAATTATATGCACCACCGATTGCTGTCGATGGGGACGTAATTTGAGGAAAACCCAATCACCAATCTCAAATTGAACTGCCTTGCGTTTTTTATCAGCTTGGTATTTCATGTACTCTTGAGCTTTGAGTAAATTAGCTTTCAATTGACGCAAAGCTTCATCCCTGTCTCTTAACTCCTGGGCTACAGCTTCTACTCTGGTTTCTCCCTCCAAAAAATGCACCAATACTGGAGGTCTCCTGCCATACACCACCTCAAAAAGGGTAAACCCTGTGGAAACATGGAATGTGGTATTGTACCATAGTTCTGCCCAAGGAATCCAATGTGCCCATGACTTAGGTTGATCTGCAATAAAACAACGTAGATAGGCCTCTAAACAGCGATTAATCACTTCTGTTTGGCCATCAGTTTGGGGATGGTATGCCGAAGACATTTTAAGCACCGTACCTACTAGCTTGAACAACTCTTTCCAAAAAATACTCACAAACAAGGGATCACGATCACTAAGAATTGACTCCGGAATTCCATGCAGTCTAACCACCTCCTTCACAAAAATAGCAGCAATGGAGCGAGCAGTAAATGGATGTTTAAGAGGAATGAAATGACTATACTTGGAGAGACGATCCACCACCACCAAAATAGCTTCAAATCCATTACTTTTGGGCAAACAAGTAATGAAATCCATAGATATCTCACTCCACACCAAAACTGGAATAGGTAGCGGCTGTAGTAACCCACTAGGCGTAGTTGCGGCATATTTTTGACGTTGACAAGTGTCACAAGCTTTCACAAAATCTTGCACCCTTTTCATCATCCCTTGCCAATATAAAGTGCCTGCCATTCTCCTATAAGTGCGTAGGTAGCCGGAGTGACCCCCACTAGGGGAAGAATGAAAATCCTTAAGTAGATCTTCAATAAGTGGTGAGTTAGCCGGTATAACTAACCTATTTTTGTAGAATAAGATGCCACCTTTTAAGGAAAACCCAGGTTTGGCAGTAACATCCTTTTGAATAGCCTCCACAATGCTTTTAAGCCAGGGATCCTTCGATACCTCTTGTTGCAATTGGCTGCTCTGCTGCCAAATAGGATAGGATTTAAGAGCATGAATTTCAGCATCCTCATGTTGTCTAGATAAAGCATCAGCCACCTTATTTTCCACTCCCACCTTATACACCACCTCAAAGTCAAAACCCAACAACTTAGCCATCCATTCCTGTTGATTTACTGTGGTAATGCGTTGCTGTAACAAGTGTTTTAGGCTCTTTTGATCAGAATAAACCACAAACCGCCTTCCTAACAAATAATGTCTCCAATGTTGAATAGCTAACACCAAAGCCATTAACTCCTTATCATAGGCCGATTTAGATAGCCTAGATGATTCAAAAGCCTTGCTAAAATACGCAATGGGATGTTTAGATTGCAACAACACAGCACCAACCCCTTTTCCAGAGGCATCACATTCAATTTCAAAAGGGAATTTGAAATTAGGCATAGCTAAAACTGGGGCAGTTGTAACAGCTACTTTTAATTTCTCAAAAGCTTCGGCAGCCGCAACATTCCATCTAAAACCATCCTTCTTTGTCAACTCGGTCAAGGGTTTAGCAATATTCCCATAGTTAGCTATAAATTTTCTATAGTAACCTGTTAATCCCAAAAAACCCCTCACCCCCTTGACTTTCTTAGGGACTGGCCATTGTAACACACTGCTAACCTTGGCAGGATCCACAGCAACCCCTGCTTTGGAAATGACATGACCCAAGTATTCAACTTGGTGTTTACCAAAAGCACACTTCTTTCCGTTAGCCACAAACTGATGTTGTTTCAAAATGTTTAGAACCATCTCCAAGTGCTGCAAATGAGCAGTCCAACTATCGCTGTACACTAGTATGTCATCAAAAAAAACCAATACAAACTTCCTTAAAAAAGGCTTAAAAATATCATTCATCACTGATTGAAAGGTTGCAGGGGCATTGGTAAGGCCAAATGGCATCACCATAAACTCATAGTGACCCTCATGAGTACGAAATGCAGTTTTATGAATATCCTCTTCCTTCATACGAATTTGATGATAACCAGATTTAAGATCAATCTTAGAGAAATAACCCGAGCCATGTAACTCATCTAACAATTCATCTACCACAGGGATAGGATACTTATCTTGAATTGTAACCTTGTTAAGTGCACGGTAATCTACACACATGCGCCAAGATTGATCCTTCTTCTTGACCAAAATAACGGGGCTAGAGAAAGCACTAGTGCTGTTTCGAATCACCCCCTGCTGCATAAGGATCTGAATCTGTTTTTCAATTTCATCCTTGTGTAAATGAGGATATTTGTAAGGCCTCACACTTACCGGACCAGCACCCTGCAGAAGTTCAATGGAATGGCTAATGTTTCTTGTAGGAGGAAGACCCTGGATTTCTTTAAATACAATAGCAAACTGATCTAACAACTTTTGCAACTCCTTAGTCTGTTGATCTGAGACACGAGGCACTTGTGAACCTACCACCTCCATCAAGGTAGGCCATTCGCAGTCTGTTATTAGCCGGGAAGAAGTGATGATGCTTTGGAAAGTAGCCATCTTCTCATCTAAGGCTTGGCCAAGGAGTTTCACCATACTGCCCTTATGGTTGAACACCATAGACATTTCTTTCCAATCCATGGTCACCTTCCCCAAAGTTTCCAGCCAAACAACTCCCAAAATCAGATCCACACCCCCTAACTCCAACACATAAGCATCAAAACAAATCTGCACCGTTCCCACATCCATCTGAATTCCCTTACACCTACCCATAGTTAGGACACGATGACCATCTCCTAACTTGACGCCCAAGGGAGTAGAAGGTACCATAGGCAGCCCTAGAGCTTCAACCACCTTAGGAGATATGAAATTATGCGTGGCTCCACTGTCAATAAGAACCAAAATAGGCGCACCTTGCAAACAGCCCTCTATTTTCATTGTTCGAACCTGGTTTGGAGTGGTGGATACACCGAAAACTCCCATCCCTTTACATTCTAACTCCTCTTGTGCAATCTCTTCTTCCGACTTGGCCTCCAGCACCACAATCTCTCCTTCATCGTTGACCACTTCATCGTCCCCCAAGATAATCAATCGTAACTGCTTCGTTGCGCATTGATGGAGGGGATCCCATCGTTCATTGCAACGAAAACAGAGTCCCTTCGCGCGACGCTCATTAACCTCTGCGCTTGGTAAATGGCGAACGCCGCGTGAGTGACGGCGTGAAACGTCACTAGAGTTAAGACGTGAAGGAGGAGTAGAATTGGGAGGGTGTGTTGACCCGGTTTGAGATCCAGGACCCAGCCCGGTACGCATTTTACCCACATTGTTACTAGTCTGGTTAGGGTTTGCAAATCTGTTCCCTTCCCCTTCGCGATTGGCCCAATTAGGTTTTTGAAATCGGGCCCAAGAACCTTGACCCGGTTTGTAGCGAGATCCAGATTCAGATCCCTGCCCCGAAACAGCAGCAAATTCACTCTCAACATCACGAGCCACTTGCATCGCTAAGTAACGATTACGAGGCCTGAAGGTACGCACACGAGAACGAATGTCATGACGTAAACCACCAATGAAATAACCAAGAAACTGTTGTTCTGGTAAACGGCCACACTGTGAAGAATACAATTCGAATTCAGCAATGTAATCCTCAACAGATCCAGATTGTTTTAATTCCTTTAATTCTTCAAAGGGGTTCTCCAAACGACCACCACCAAAACGAACGATCAACGCCTCCGTCAAACTCTCCCAAGACAGATCCTCCGTAGAATCGTGCCATAAATTGAACCAATGAATCGTAGGACCTTCCATACTGAGCTTCGTCAATTGAATTCTCACGTCTGCCGAAATGCGTTGTACGTCGAAATACGTTTCTGCTCGAGTGATCCAAGCCACTGGATCATCACCAGTAAACGCCGTCAATTCCACCTTCTTTGCAGCTAAACGTAACTCATCTAACGGCGAGGGAACCGCTGTAATATTGTCTTGAACCGCCGTCAAAGCCCTCTGAATTTCAGAACCAATGAAGTCACGTAAAGACTCAATGTTGTCCTCCACACGTCCCAAACGCTCCTCCACTCCGGTGATTCTTGCATCCATTCTGGTTTGCATGAACGTAGCAGGTCGGACCAATTGATAGAGCAGAGATAAGATTGAATTAGATGAAAAGAATTATTGTATTAATTGATAAGAAAACAGAAAATGATTCCAGAGCTAATGCTCCTCAGTTAGAGAAAACAATTCTCTTACTGCCCAACCTCTAAGGTGTAACTGAAAAATGAAATAAAAACCATCCAGCTATCTCTGGACACACTCCCCTTTATTAGTGGAATATTAATTCCTATTTATTAGTGGAATATTAACTCCCTATGCCAGCTAGGCAATCATTATTTTTCTGCATCCCCTTTCTTATTCTTTCTCACATATACTTGTCATTGCTTAGGCCCCACCTCATCTCTATTTACTAAGAGATCCCCCTCATCACTTGTGGGGCCCAGCCCATTCCTATCAAAAATCAACCGGAACATACTGAACAGAAAGTAAAGAAACTCTTTCAACACAAAGCTCACCTTTGTCAACTGGTTGGTGGCGTAGTGCCTGAGTCGGTCATCAAAGGAAGACAATATCTCATTGGCCTAAAGAAGCATGAACAAATTGGTTAAAACACATATTACCTTCAAAGACAATTTTGGCATGCAGAAAAAAATATTATTACAACAAATTTTTCTTCAATGAACTCTAAGGTGTTTCTGACCATTCTATTAGCAACAATTGCTGACAGTGGAGATAAACAGCGACAAGAGAAAGCATGATGATTGTTGCCAATAGCATTAATATATGTATAGTCGACATAATTGCATCACATATCTAATGCAACTAAGCATACCTCAATCAGAGTAACATGGATATAATCCTTCACATGAGCATATCTCTGACGAACATCTCTCATAATAAAATCACTAAGTTCACCACTAAATTCAACTCCAGTTGGACCACCTCCCACAACCACACAGTGTAACAGCCTTTTCTTTTCCTCTTCCGTAATCCCTGCATCCAAATCAAATACAGATTATGGAGGCAATGGATAAAAAGCATTTTTTTAATATGAAGTTATATGAGTAAACATAGGGAAATTTGTCGCGAACCTGGAACATCAGACATCATCAAATTCAGGAGCAACTTGCGACGAATTTCCTGTGCATGGTAAACTTCACGAAGAAAAATTGCATGTTCATGAACTCCATGAATTCCAAAAGTGGTAGGTTGTGCTCCTAATGCAATTACTAGTTTGTCATAGGAGATTGTAAACTTCCAAGGATCTATTGTCTGCGTTCCTTCAGTTACAGTCTCACATTGCACCTTCAAAAAAACAATGTGCCAGGTTCTCCAAAATTAAACTACATTATAATTACCATTATTTCAGCTAATACTATCATGTATCACACCCTTTTGGTTGTTATAGTCTAAAGGAGTAAGAGCCTTTGAAGAAGACTAGAACAGTTCAGTAACAGTTAGTCTTAGGCAATGGTTTTGTTAGAATGTCAGCAAGTTGTTTTTCGGATTTGCAATGTCAAATGGAAACCTCTCCATCATTTTCAGCTTCCCTTATGTAATTGTATTTAATCTTTATTTCTTAACCATAAAAAACAGGATTTTTAGCAAGGGAAACAACAGATTGGTTATTACATCCACACCAAATAATTGCAGGCTCTTCCTGAATTTATCTACATTGAGTTACACAATAATTTTCTCATCCACACTACTCGATTTACAGCAACTAAGCAAGAAACATATTCTGCTTCTCTTGTCGATTGAACATCAATTTCTTGTTTCTTGCAACTCCAGCTGATTACACACTTGCCAAGCTGAAAGATATAGCTGGAGGTGCTTTTCATTTCATCTAAATAACCTCCCAATCACTGTCATAGTAGCTATATATTGTCATGAGATTTTTCATATAGCATTCCAAAGATTTGCAGTAACTTGTAGAAATCTTGGTATTCTTTTGGCAGATTTGAAGTGCAGAACACTAGAGGTAGCAAATAGTATATCTAGTTTAGTAGTCTCTGTGGAGCCATTTCTATTGGTTACTTTGTTTTCTCTCAATCTCTCACTATTTATTGCCCCTTCAATTATCACAAAAGATCTCTGGTACCACTATTGTAGTCTAAAGAGCCTTTCAAGAAGAAGAGTATAACAGTACAATAAAAACCATAAAAGAGATGATACTTCACTCTATATTTTTTATACCTATTGTATAATGAAGTTTTATACAAAACAATACACAAGTGGAACATGCAACAATGCATTACTTCCAAAAAATAAGGATCAAGATTAGTTTATAAATAAACCAAACCTTATTCCATTAGGTGGGGTTGGCTACATAGATCAAACAACGTCCTTCTGTTCTATCCTAAATTATGTTGATAGCCAAACCATTAGCCTCTATATCTTTCTTAATAGTTTGGCATATAGTCTCTCTTGTCCTTTGTACGCCTCTACCAATTGAGCTACCCTCAACCTGGTCTACACTTGATAGTATTGAATCTATAAGTTTCCTCCATACATGTCCAAACCACCTATGTCACATTTCAATAAACTTTTCTACAACAAGTGCTAGCCCAACTCTCTCCGTAGTGTAATTCTCGTGTTGACATCTTACCACCTAACACTCTGTCTTATACAACATCACTGATCATATAACTATACAATAAAATTTTCCATTTAACATGAGTGGCACCTATTTATCACATAAAACAATTCCAAACCATCTCCATTTCAACCACTCCACTCGAATCCAATAGTTTACATCTCCCTCTATTTCAATCCTAGCCAACGAGATCTCTAAAAACAACCTTTTTCTCCCACCATAACTAAACCATATAAATATTTCCAAGTTCGATCATTAGAGTACACATAAAGTCCCCCAAATCAAACATGCCATGAAATTGGAAAAAATAAAAGAGAAAAAACACACATCACATAGAAATGTGAGATTAATTTACGCTGTCAGCCAATCAGAAATCACGTTACATTTGGTATGGCTTTTAAGTAGATACGATTGAACACAAATACTTTTAGTGATTCAATTATTGCGATATTTACGTGCATATAAATAAAATCCTAAAAAGATACCTCATGTTTATGAGCATTGATACTGGTACAATTAGCAAGGAAGAAAAAAGAACCGGGTTCATTAGAAATGGCAGGTTGAATCCTGGCAACAGGTTCAGCAACAGATCTAAACTCAAGAGTACCAACACAAGTAGAAGCCAAGAGAGGTGTGAAAACCATGTGATTTCTAGGGGATACACAAACGATGTCATAGATTTTAGAATCCAACCCTTTCATGAATCTACATCCAGCCCAACCGGTGCCGAGAACCACCACGCGTGGCTTCTCGTGTGGCTTCGTGGGTCCCAGACCCGCGTAACGAACAGGACCGGTCGAACCGGTTTCAGGGGTGGAAGTGGAGAAGCGAGAGAGGAGAGTGGAAGATTGGAAGAGGTGTGTTTTTGTGGGTTGTTTCGTGGCGGAGAAGTAACATTTGGAGAGGTTTCTTAACCAGGACATGGTTAATTACTGTGTGTTAAGGTTTGAGGTATACGAGGGAGAATGTTTTTAAAGTGAGGTTGGGTTCGGAGAAGAAGAAGAAGAAGAGAAAGCTCGAAAGCTTGATCAGAACAATATAGATCGATAATAAAAATATATATATAAGAGAAAGGAGAGAAAGCTCCAAAAATGTGGGCTGGGATGATGAGTTTGACTTTGACTAATCTGAAATGTGATGTGATGATATTAAAAGTGTCACAAACTTTGTTGGGCGGCTTTTAAGCCATCTTATGTAATAATTAATGTCCATTTCTATTATTTGGACACACCATTTTGAACCCTGTATATTATTGAATGTAAAGTTGGTTTTGAAATGAGTGAATGAATATTTAAGAAAGACAAAAATAATTTAAAAACTCAAAAATCTTATAAATATATTTATATCTACCTGCTCAAAATCTTATAAGTATATTCTATTATATGTATTCTCATATCTAAATTTGTTATTCTTCAATAAATATAAAAATACAATTTTGCTATTTGTAAAATTTTCGATTTTTTTAATTTCTCATTTTTTCCCTTCCTCTTTTCAAAATATTTGAAAGTTTTTAAAGTTTCGAAATGATAATTTTCAGAATTTTTTGAAACTTTTAAAATAGAAAATTCGAGAATTTTCGAATAGGAAAATTTTGAAACTTTTTATATTTGGAAAATTTTGAAACTTTTCATATTTTCGAAATATAATTCTTATTTTAAAAATTTTTAGATTTGGAAACTTTCAAAATTTTCCATATTTGAAATTTTTTGAAACTTTTTAAATTTTCAAAATGTAATTTTTATTTCAAAATTTCTGGAATTATTAATTTTAAAACTCATTATAAATAATAAAATTATATTTTTATGTGTATTTAGAAAGTAGCAGGTTTAAGTATAGAACTGCAAGGTATAATCCTATAATGTCTATGCATCACCTCCTTCATAGTTCATATCGTCTTTTTTCTTCCTGTTAATCGGTGCGTCTAAAAATAGAATTTTCCAAACTATTTTATGAATTTTATTAACTTATATGAATTAACTTATATATATGTATTTTTTTTTTATCAACTCTACAATTTCTAGAAAATAGGTTATCATAATCTAGAGTTCACATGAAGTAAATAGATTGAAAATTGTTTCGATTAAAATGTTAATTCTAACTTTTAAACGGTATTGTAATTACTTAGTTCGTGTACATGTATCTAACTACATTATATTAACTTTTGTATGCTTTGCATATATTATTATATTAATTAAAGACAAATATTAATTAGGTCTCAAAGTGTATTGTTTAATAAGTAAAATTGTAAATTTTCATTGTAAGTTGTTAACTTAATATATTGAAAATAGATTTGAATTCTTTTCTTTTACTCTCTATTTAAGTTTGTTTGCATTATCTTATTTGACTGTAGACACAAACAAATTTTTTGTATGTATGTAGGATTTATAAAAGTTATTTTTATGTTGTTTATGTTTGTTTCTCTGATAACATAAAAGAAGAAAAGAGAGAATAAAAAGAGAATATAAATCTATTCAAAATTAATATATTTCTTTTTAATAAATAATATTGTTTTATTTAAAATATTTAAATAATATTTTTAAAACATTCGTTAACGAGAGACTATATCATTCTAACTTTTCTGGTTCATTTCACAATAAATACAATTTTTTTTATGACAACCATACATATATTTTTTCCTTCACCACTCACATTTGTTTTGGAGTTTAGAGGTTAATTTCCTATAGCACCCCCTCCTCTCTCCAAAAATAAAACTCTAGTTTTCTCATCATTTATTTGAGAGGTAATTTATGAAAATTTTATGAATTTGGAATCTTTCTTCCAAATTATTTTATTCGTTATTTTTATTGAAATTATTTTATTTTTATTTTTATTTATATGTGTATTTTATCTATGATTTCGTCGTTTGATTGTGACGTTATATCTTCTTATGTAGGTGCGGTTTTCATAAAGGCAAATAATTTATTTTGTTAATATCATATTTTGAGTAAAGGGCTTACAAATGTTATCACTAAATTCAGTATCATCTTAACCTTACACATATTTTGTCAACACGTGTTGCATGCGTTATGTGACAGATCATATATACTTAATAGGCTAAATTACATCAGTCCCTTAACTTAATTTCAGGTAACGTTTTAGTCCTTTATATTTTTTTTTTCCTGAGTTAGTCCTTTATTTTAATTTTAAGTGACAATTTAATATTTTATGTTTTAAAATGTCCACAATGTTTTCATTTTTCTTACAAAATTTTTAAAAAATCATCAAATTTTTTAAACAAAACCCATAAAATTCATTATCATCTTCAATAAAATACAAATTTAATCACATTCATAACTTAAATCTTGAAATAAACTCATATTTTTATTCTTTATTTGATTTTGTTGGAGATGAAAATTTAAGTGTATTTGAATATTTGAGTTATGGATTTGATAAAATTTGCATTATATTGAAGATGATTATTAATTTTATGGGTTTTGGTTGAAAATTTTGATGATTTTTTTGAATTTTTGTATAAAAATGGATAACATTGTTGAAACTTTCAAACATAAAATATCAAATTGTCACTTAAAATTAAAATAAATGATCAACTCGGAAAAAAAAAAAAAAAAGATAAAGGACTACAACGTTACCTGAAATTAAGTTAAGGGACCACAAATGTATTTTAGCCTAATTAATATGACGAACATCAGCCAATATTTTTTTTTTATACGAATGAAATTAAAGACGTAACTTGAATTATTTTTTACTATTGGTCATGTGTAGATGAAACTAATTTAGTTGTTTGGATTAAGATTTTAAGTTAATTACTTTTCATTGGTTTCAAAAATATTTATGTGTTTCTTTTATTGGCTTCAATGTATGCTTTGGAAATTGAGTCATGCTTCCTTTTTAACAAATAAGAAACGTGTAAAAGGCATATGAGTGGTATTGATACCTGTCCTTTATGTCAAAATGGTGTTGAAGAGCACATGCATGATGCATGCTTTTCACAATTGTAAGGTAGTAAGTGAGCTCTAGAAATGGTTGATGGTCAACATCCTGGATAGCGACAACCACGATGGTCTATTACGGTGTAGCTTGTTTGCAAACCGTTTTTGGATCCAATCAAGTGAATAATATGAGTTTGTGTCATAGAATTCAAATACTTGCTTCTAATATCCCACACTATTTGAATATAGAGTAAGATCTACATAATGATCAATGTATTGAGGCTCATCAGCTCATGCCTCAGATACGGTATGTACCGTTGAATACTGATAGAGCAATTACAAGTTCGCGGTGATGGTGGAAATTTCTTATTTGCTTTTGCTATCAAACTCAAACCTCGTTTTGATCTTAAAGTTGAGATTTAAGGTTCTGAGTTCTAATTTGAGATATGACATTTAATTTAATAATATTAACATTTGTAAGTAGTTGAGTCTCTTTTATTTACAACAAAGGAAAAATTAACACATTATGAAGTCATTTATGTTTCACGAAAGTAACAATTTAGTTCTTTATGTTTTCTTTTTTTGCAACATTTTGGTTTACTTCAATTTTCGCTTAGATCCTTTAACTTTTTAGTTTTTCGATTAAGTCGTTTAAGTTTTTTTTTATTATTATTTTCATCATTAGCCTTTTAAGTTATATTGAATTACGCATATAGTCCATTAAATTTTATCATTTTCATAAATTACTTTTAAGATCTCATCCAAACAACACAATGAGTTAACTTTACAAGTGAATGAAGTTAATGATATTAATCATGTAGATAGACCTTTATAATCAATTTTTTAGAGACTGTATATTTGTCTAAATAGTTGTAGAAAATTGATATATACCGTTTATTAGGTTTGATGATTGTTTTTTAAAAGATTATAATAAGGGACTTATTGTTGTAATATTTAGTAGAGTTTCTAATTATACAATGCTTTCAATTGCACTAATTTTAAAGTGAGATAAATGACTAATAATGTAAACATGGTGTAACTTAAATGATTAAATCAAAAAAATAAAAACTTAAACAATCTAAGTGAAAACTAAACTAAATTTAAAGGATATATGTGTTACAAAAAGATCATAAAAGACTAAACTATTATTTTCGTGAAATATAAAGGACCTCGGAAAAAAAATTTACTTAAAAGAATTAAATTGTCATATTCAATTTCAACATTTGAGTTTTTCTCTTTTTTTTTTTTATTTTTGTGTTTTTGGCTTATATCTCTTTATCTTTTTAAGTATTTTTGTGCCTATTTTTATTTTAATTTATGAGAAAAATCATGAGACTTAATTTAATCCGAGCTCAAGATATAAATGAAGATAATTTTTAATTATTGAAAAAATTAAGCCGGAACAACTTAGTCTATACTTTCTTTACACTTTCTTTGGTTGATAAAAGGTAGACGAAGAAAATAAAACAGAGTGAAAATAAATTAATTCTTTAGTAATTTGATATAAGAGAAAATAAATAAATAAATAAATATTGTATTTATAAAATAAAATATACATCCTTAAGAAAAATTCAGATATGACAAAAAAAATCATTACTATCAATAAAAAATTATAAAATAAAAAAGAGTAAATATATAAAATAAATTCAAATCAAAGATGTTTTAATTTAATAAACTACAAATATTATATTTTTATGGTTAAGATTTGATATTCTATATTAAATATAATAAAATTAGTTGGAGGTAGTTAATTTGTTAAGTTTATACTAGATATATTTTTATATTAGAGAAAATAAAGTTGTTAGTTTACTATATGTCTCTATTAGCTCTATATATAGAATATTTCATGTATTCTTTTGATATCTTTCTTTTTCAATTAATATGAAATAGTCTAAGGAATTTTTTTATGTATCAAACTCTCAAGCATATCTTTAATAGATTCGTCTCAACTCTATGATCTTGTGGTTTATAACATGGTATCATCGTCTTAGTTGCGATCCAAAAGATAATGTTGTACCACAATTCACAATGATTATGAAGTAGATCAGATTTTGGTTCTAAATTTGATGAAGAATGTTTTTCACAATCTTTGCAGCAAGAATTGCCAATTCAAGAAAACGCTCACGTAAAAAGATGGCGATAAGTCTTTGTGTAAATCTTGTGATTCTAAGTGTGCATCATTCTTTGTGTAAACCTATTTGTATTATCGGCGCTGAATCTAAGTCGCCTTCCATGTTTTGAGCTTGAGAAGCATAACATTCTTATAAATGCACTTCAATCTTTTTTGTTTTTGTCACGTGGGTTTGAGATGTCGATTTATTATTTCACTTTTTCGATAGAATCATCATCAAAATCAACATTTGTTTTTCTATGGGTTCCTTAGTGAAGAAGTTGTGCAGATGACTTTTTGTCACATTCATCGAGTTTATACTAGACCAAGAATTGTTTTAACTAAAAGAATGATTCGTCTTTAATTGAAGTCTACTAACCATTTGAGTTAAATTACTTAGTTGGCAAAACAAGATTTTTAGTTCAGGTATGTTTCTCCTGTGTACTATAAGATATCAAAATTACAAAGAAAAATTCTCGGGGTCAATGTGAACATCTCTTTGATGAATGATTTATAAATATTTTTATCATCACTCTTTGAACTATGGGGTTTGTCCTTTCTCTAATGAGCTCCAAACACCTGACTCATATAAACTTTTTTTTATAAAAAGAAAATTACAAAGAAGAAATAAAAATTTCTTGATACTATGAGATATTACATATCTCCAATTTTAGAAATTAAAAATATAACATTTATTTAATTAAATAATTATTATATAATGCACATTATTCTATTATGATTTATCGACTAAATCATATTGATTTTAGTATAGACTTCGTATATTTTTTAAGTGTATATAATTTATTTTTATGAGTTTAATTTTTTTACATTGTTTATGTAAAAAAATTCACAATCATTTATTTATATCCTTTATAAATAATTTAGTTTGGTTGATAAGTTAAGAAAATATTTTTGATTTGATTGAATTAACTTTGTAAACCTTTATTAGAACAAAAGTGACCATAATATTGTGCATGTAATGTATTAGGGCTCCTAAGTTGTTTCCATAATATTTTTCCTTTTCAATCAATTTGTTTTTTACTGTTATTAAAGAATTTCACTAATCATTGGGACACATGATTTTAAATTGCAGGTGTAGTTGCAGTTACGCCGCAAACCTTTATGCTGCAGAAAAGTGCGACCTAAGTTGTAGCTGTAATGTCGTTGCAGAGACATCAAAATCCGCAATATTGCAGCTACAACTGCGGTTGCGGACTGCAATTACATAATTTGCAATTTGCAAACTGCTAAGCAATATTCTGAGCTGTTGGGCGGTGATGCAAGCATCAAACTCTTTGACCAATTTCAAGTGCTAGAAGGATTATACATTTTCTTGGGTACATATTTGAGCTCTAGGTATTTCTTAAGGCACTTCACTAGACGAACCAATAGTGATTTTTCTAGTTCTTTTTGTTTTTATACTGTTGGCTTTTTTTATTTTGCATTATTTAGTGATTCTTTATTAATCTCTTTTTCCCATTCATTTTGTGTAGTTGTTTGTTAGTGAGCCTAACGATCAGATACTTTGTATCTTGGCTGTTCCAAAAAAAGTGTACATAAAGTAATTTTTATAAGGGACAAAGACTTTTTTGAATTCATACTTGATCAAATTATTGCCTTCTATATTTAATATTCATCATTTCAGTTATTCATTTGATTCAATGGAAGCTAATAATTAGTGACTATGATTTTTTCTAATTTTTAAATTCATCCTTTTCAACAAAAATGTAACCAGACAGGGAATCAAAAAACAAGGCACAAGTTATAAATGATGTGAATGATTCTTAAGAAAGTACTTCAGCATCAGGATTTTACTTATGCACCAAAGGAACTAAACTAATAAATACTTTCTACGGTCATAAATATAAGTAAACTATATTTTATATAAATTTTAGATCAACTATATTTTAATTTTTGTTTATATTTGTAATCGGAGGGAGAATTTTTTTTTTCCTTTGATGAAAGGATGAAAATAATGTTTTTTTTCCTATGATGAAAATAATATACACTCAAATGACTGTTTATAATGGTTATATAGTATGTTATTCGGATTTGAGAGTACATTTTTCTGAAGCCTTTGCAATAAATTTTCTTTTCAAATGACTAAATATTTTTAAGAGTTCTATATTAAACGAGATGATGTCGGGCAAAATATTTATAAGTGGTAATGGTAATTGGTAAAATGGACAAGAATTGTTCAAGTTAAATTGAGTCAAAGTAATAATATCTAATTATAGGAAGACATCAACAAACTCACTGAATAATAATTATAGACTTTTAGGGGAGTTTTGGTCTGATTGTTTCATACTTATAAAATTAAGGTGATGGCTCATCCGATCCCTTAAATTTGTTTATTTTTTATTTGATTCTAATTTTCAAATACATTACTAAATTTTAACTTCCAGTAATATATTCGGGGCAGTGAAGCAAACATAGGGAGCGGATAACAATCACCTAAAACTAACTTAAAATTAGTTTTGCACTCCATACTGAAAATTAGGGGGACGGAACAAAAAGCTGAATTTAAAATATGGGAGAACAATTTTGTTAGCAATTGAAAATATGTGACAAAAGGGTGCAATTATACTTACTCACTACGCCAAAAATGACATTTTATAGCGCGTCTTTTATAACGCTTATTAAATACAAGCGCTGTTGTATGATATTTTAAAAATAACGGAGGATACAACAGCGCTTTTTTGACAAGCGCTGTAAAAAAAGCGCTGTAAAAGACTTTGATTTCACATAATTAAAGGACCTATTAGAGCGCTTTTTGGAAAAGCGCTGTAAAAAGGTTTTTAAAAAAGGTCTTTTACAGCGCTTTTGGACAAGCGCTTTAAAAAGTCTGTAAAAAAGCGCCGTAATAGACTTTCAAAAAATAAAATAAGGAGGTCTTTTACAGCGCTCTTTAAAAAAGCGCTGTAATAGGCTTTTAAAAAATAAAATAAGGAGGTCTTTTATAGCGCTTTTTTAAAAAGCGCTGTAATAAACTTTTAAAAGTAAAATAAGGAGGTCTTTTACAGCGCTCTTTAAAAAAGCGCTGTAATAGGCTTTAAAAAAATAAAATAAGGTCTTTTTCAGCGCTTTTTAAAAACAGCGCTGTAATAGGCTTTAAAAAAATAAAATAAGGTCTTTTTCAGCGCTTTTTAAAAACAGCGCTGTAATAGGCTTTAAAAAAATAAAATAAGGTCTTTTACAGCGCTTTTTAAAAAAAGCGCTGTAATAGGCTTTTTAAAGTAAAATAAGGAGGTCTTATACAGCGCTTTTTAAAAAAAGCGCTGTAATAGGCTTTTAAAAAATAAAATAAGGTCTTTTACAGCGCTTTTTAAAAAAAGCGCTGTAATAGGCTTTTAAAAGTAAAATAAGGAGGTCTTTTACAGCGCTTTTTAAAAAAAGCGCTGTAATAGGCTTTTAAAAAATAAAATAAGGAGGTCTTTTACAGCGCTTTTTAAAAAAAGCGCTGTAATAGGCTTTTAAAAAATAAAATATAACAGTAAATCGCTTCAGTTTCCTCTTTATTACATAAACTTCACTACACTTCAGTGTCCTTCTCCTCTTCATTATCCTTCTCATTGCGAACCCTAATGTCCCTACGAACCATATTGTTAACCATCTCCATTGCAAATCATCTCCATATTTGTTACTATCCCTACAAACATTATTACGTACTCATCTCAATGAGAACCCTACTCTGTCCTACGAACCGTTCGTATTTCTGCACATTCTCGTTGTTTCTTCTTAAACGAAACTGTAACCCTATGAACTCTATGTATTTCTTTGCACTCTTCAGGTATTGTATTCATTTATTTCTTATATATATATATATATATATATATATATATAATGTGTCTGTTAATGCTAATAATCACATTTATTTGATAGTGTTTTACAAGTTTTCCGAGCTCAAATGGGTGCTACAGTGTCGAAGCAAAAATCAAATAAATCACATGGATTCCAATAAATGTTTGAAATGTATGGCTTTAAAATTTCATTAACAATCAATCTACAAATATTTATTGACTTATATGTTTTATTTTATAGTGCTCTCGTCAAACTAACAACATAGATTGTGGATACTGTATATTACGATTCATGATGGAGATTGTTGTTATAATCCCAGAAAGAGATCTAATTGAAATAAAGGAATGGATATTACAGCGCTTTTTTTAAAAAGCGCCGTAAAACTAATACAACAAGCAGCGCGTTTTTAGAAGAGATTTACAGCGCTTTTTTTATTTTAAAGAGCGCTGTTGTATCTTTTTACAGCGCTGGATACTACAACGCTTGATTTTTTGGAAAAGCGCTGTAAATGGCTTAAAAAAAACGTTGTAAAATACCATTTTTCGCGTAGTGACTCTTAGTTTTATGGTACACCGTGTTGATAAGTGATTTACTATAAATTAATATTTAAAAAATCATAAAAATATTTAACAACGACTAATGATACTCTTCAATAATAATAGTTCACGACTCTCATCGTTTTTATAGATAAGACGATGATCTGATTGATGTTGATTTAATACTAGATACATACTAGGATATAAGAAATTGTAGAGTTTGTCGCTTGATTTGGGGGGAGAAAACCCGTTTTGATTGAGTGCGAGGACGGGGACGTGTTCGGGGGTGGTGATATTCATCCCGCACCCGAACCCACCCCGCAAGTAGTATCATAATAATTTTTAAATTTTCTATTAATATACATATTTAATATATTTAATATTTTTTTTAAATATTAAAAATTATAATTTTATCTCTATAAAAAAATATTTTTAAATTTTATTATTGTATAATATTTTTAAATTTTCTATTAATATACATATTTAATATATTTTTAAAATATTAAAAATTATAATTTTATCTCTATAAAAAAATATTTTTAAATTTTATTATTGTTTAATAATTATTATTTTATTATATTAATTATAATAGATATGATTTTTAAATTTATAATTATATATATATATATATATATATATATGAATGGATTCGAGTGTGGGTGGGGAAACCCGAACCCCAATGCAGACGGGGATGGAAGCCTAATTTCGCACCCGCTATGAAACGAGGGCGGGTGCAGGTTTTCCATTATTAGTCGGGTGCGAGAGTGTAGGAGGCAAAATCTGCCCCCGTCTCACCCCGTTGTCATGCTTAATTTTGTGGTCATTGAAGATATTATATTATAATTATTAAAATGTTGTGATCTATTGTCGTAGTTCAACTGACAAATGTTATGGTCTATTTATGTGTAATGAATTATCAAGAGTAATTTAAGATGAAATTTAGAGTTATGAAATTAATTGTGATGATTATATTTTAATTATATACTTTGTGGGCATTTAAGATGATTGCTACATTTTAATTATTAAAATTTAATTAAAATATTGTGATATATTTAAATATATTAAATTACCAAATAACTTAAGGTTTAAATACGTCTTTGTTCACCACAAATATATCACTTTAAATTTTTTTTGTTTGGATTTAGTCCCAGTAAAATCAGAGACAATCTGTTTGGTCCCTAAAACCCTAAAAAAAGAGCTGATAAACTGTAATAACACGTGGCCTTATAAACACACACCTACACATTGTCTTTTATGATATATTAAAAATTAAAATATTTTATATTATTAATTAATAAATTTATTTATTTATCATTTAATAATTAGTGTTATTTTATAAAAAAATATAAAAGAAATTAAAATTATGGTTTAAGGATTTTTGAAAGACTCATTATTCTTTTTATATTGATTTGACGTTAAGGATCAAAACTGATCATCTTTCATTTTATTGGGACTAAATCCAAACAAAAAATTTACACAGACTAAAATCAAAAAGTGGTATATTAACATGGACCAAATACATATTTAAACCATAACTTAATATGAAATTAAGTTTGTAATAACAGTTATGTGTTTTATTGTTAGTTTTTTAATCATAAATATATGTGCAATGTTATGATATAAAAATTATAGAGAGGGATTATCCTTTAGAGATAAAGTTAGCTTTTTTGGTTTATGATAGGTTTCTTTCACCAAGTTTGTCTTATTCAAAGTGTGTCAGACCATACGCATGGACAAATTGTATTTTCTTAATTATTTGTCACTTCTTCTTCTCCTTTTTGTTCAAGTGTTATCTTGTCCTCATTACTTTTGAATTTTTGTTTTTATTTTTTTATCCATGCATTAAGCCAAAAGAATATTGTCTGAATGTGAACTTGAAACAAACCTGTGTGAAGTCATGTTTTCATATGTCAATGGGTTAGTGTTTATGATCGAACGACTACCAAAATAAATTTGTTATGTTATTTGACATTGTAATCTTTTTGCTAAAGGGAATTATAGTACTTGTTTATATTCAATTATCTATTATATATAGTTGAACTAAAAATCTAAATGAATAAAGGAATTGAAAATGTCATTTTGTGATTTAAGAATTCAAAAGCGTTCAACGGGCTCAAAATAATATTCGTTAAAAAATAAAAAATGATTTGTATCCAAAAGAAAATGTGTTGTCCATATTAAATTAGAACGGAAGTCATGGGTAAAAAAGGAAAATATAAGATGGGTAAAATTAAATGGAGAAAAAAAATGACCTAAACATAAGCTTTGACCCAATTTATGAAGTCGTCGAAGAGGTTACACAATCGTACATTTCCATTGATATTTAGAGTGAGAATTGAGAAACCATATTATATTAGAATTGAAAGACATTGATAAAAAAATAAAATAAAAAATAAAAAGAGGAAAAATAGAAGATGAATAAAATTTAAGTGGAGAAAGAAAATGACATGAAGAAGCCATGAAGAATTTAATGTTTTGTAAGTCATTAAGACAATTTTATCAACTTGAGTTTAACTCACAATTGATTTTTAATCTTAATTAATCTATTAACATTTTTAGAAAAGTTTGTTTGTTTAAGATTTTTAAAAAGTAATTTTGTTAGGTTAGACGTCTTGTCCCATATTCGAATCCCGTATTCACAATTGTGTGAATTAATTACGATGAAATTTATCATTTCTTTTAAGATAAAAAAAGTGATTTTGACTTTGTATTTTTAAAATTATGATTTTATAGCAATTTACTTAAAAATAGTAGAAGTTTTTTAGATTCATCTGTAACCAATTAAAATAATAATTTTGACATTCAATAACTTAGATATTCATTCTTAGAGATTTTAACATGATAAAAAAGAACTTTATTTTTCAAAAAAAGTATCTTTCGAAAATAATTTTTATAAAGAACTTCTCAAAATAACTTTTCATTTTAATTATTATTTGAAATTTCATTATCCAAAAAAAAATTATAGAAAATAAATAAAATAGTTAAAATTATATTTTAAAATAAATTATTTAAACCAAATTTTCATTTGAAGTTTTATTTTTTAAAATATTATAACAAAAAAATAAAATACTATAAATTATTTTTTTTAAATCTTAAACAATCTGACTCATTAATTCACTAATCTATTTCATTAAAAGTTATTTTAATCTATTAATTATCAACCTAATCCAATAATTAATTTATTAATCAATTAATTATCATTCAAATCCATTAACAATCCTTACGGATCATCACTTACATTAATTATTGATTATTATTTATTTGGTACACTAATTCTTGATTTTCTAATCACCTAATCGATTATCATGTTTATCTAATCGATTAGCTTGTGAACTTTACTTAATCTAATCAATGAATCTAACACGTATAATCAAGAGAATTATCATCCAAAGCAAATCAAATTATAACATCATTTCATATCACAATTTATCAATTAGCATACAAACGAAGGGATTTAGCACACCTATAGAAATAGACATTCTCTAGCTACCTTATACAATCAAATAGACATTCTTGATTACTCCAACACAGAGCAATAGAAATAACCTTACGGATGAAAGAATCATACTTTGATTACAAAACTTCAAAAATAATTATCACAGGATTATATTGATCTTAAATAAGTTAGAAACAAATTTATTCAATGCAATTAATCTTTTTGATCTTATAGAAAATTTAAATGCATTTTCGAAAGTATCTTTCATAAAAACTTGTTCGATGAGAATAGAAGAGTTATTAAAAAATAAAACTTATATTAACCGAATAATATTTTAAGATCGATGTCATTAAATAAAGTTAAAATCAGTTATATTTACTTATATTTAAGACAAAAAATGTGAGTACTTTTTTGTTAATATTCAAAAATGGAGGAAATGGACAAAAACTTATTAAGAATAATTTGGTATAATTATTATTCTTTGTCTTTTATTTATATTTATAGTGTATTCTTAATTATTTATCTTATATTTTTGCCTTTTCAATAT
This sequence comes from Cicer arietinum, assembly GCF_000331145.2. Classification (NCBI taxonomy): domain Eukaryota; kingdom Viridiplantae; phylum Streptophyta; class Magnoliopsida; order Fabales; family Fabaceae; genus Cicer; species Cicer arietinum. Next base: position 39,596,437 of record NC_021161.2, read on the forward strand.
CTGTGAAAAAAATTATTTATATTTTTGTCTCATTAATTAATCTCATATCTTATACTATCTTTGTTTTCATATGGAAGACCATCTTGTAAAAAATGTTTTTCATTTATATAAGACATTATTCAAATTTCAAAAACATCAATTAATTTTTTATAAAAATACCCCTAATTAAATTTAAAAGACCAATTACTTTTATCTCTTAATAATTAAAGCGTAGTTTTTGAAAAAATGTATATTAAAGTTTAACATAAAAATTACTTTTCTTTTCTTGACAAATTATTTTTTAGAATTTTTGTATAGTGATAAAATGGATTTTATATATAAGGACCGATGTAGGGTAGATTTTATATATAAGGGCTGAAGATAGATTGCAACACTCATCCTTCTAGCATTCTTATAACAAGAAGAGCTGAAGGATATATTTTCAATTATAAACAAAGATCATGGGCAATCATCTAAGTCTTCAACGAATATGTTGTACTTCTCCTCATAGGTGAAGGATCGTGATTTCTATAAATTCGGACGATCTCATCCTCAAAAATCACAAGAAACATCATACAAGCAAAAGATCAAAGATATAAAAAGCAATCTCATCCTCAACATGCTTTCTACTAATCTTAATTATATCTTTGGATCATCCTCTTGGAAAGTATATCATAGTGCAAGAATCTATTCTTATTAAACCTCTCAAAAACTTGTATATCCTCAAGTTAATATGTGTAAGATATGTAAGACACAAAGAGAAATTGTTTAGGTAAGTCTGGTGAAGCTAAGAAAACACATAGTGAAAAGATTCCTTTTAGAGGATAAGTCTTTTGAGTCAAAGTGAAAACTCACAATTAAATGGTAACTGGACATAATTCATTTTTAGTGAACCAGTATAAATTTGTGTGTATCATTTTCTATAATCTCTTATCTTCATTTTGTCTAACTATCATTTCAACTCTGAACATTTATCCTCTAACACCTATCTATTATCCTCACACAAAGGATACTATTTTAAAAGAAGAATAAAACTAAAAAAAGTAGAATATCTCTATTCAACCCCCTCTCATTTTAGTTACTTCATGTATAGCCTTAAAAACAAGACAATAAATATATATATTCATATAATCAATATCTTTAAAAGTATATTAGACAATCAATTTGTTGCGATGTTTCGATTATCTTAACATTTTATAACAGTAATTCGAGAAAATTTTCAAACTTAAATGACTGCATGTGTGATTTAATATATCTTAAAAGATAATGGTGTAAAAGAATGTAACTTTAAAGATCGAATCGAGAAAAATTAAAATTAAAGGATCTAAACAAAAATTGAGTTAAATTTAAATGACTAAAAGTGTATTTTTATAAAATTTATGTAATTGAATGAAAAAGGTATATGAACATAAATGTTTAATTAATATTTTTGACTAATTTATTAAACGTGTTGAAAATGATTCATACTTTGATTCTAAAATTTCAAGAATGGTGATTACATGTGATATATAAGAAAATAAAAGGATTATTGATCTACTAGAAATTAATTTTTTTTAATTATATGCAATTAATTTTCTTGATCTCGTAAAAGTATAAGTGCTTTCTCAAAATTATCTTTCACGGAAATTTATTCCATGAGAATAAACGAGTTATTAAAAAATAAAGCTAATACTAATTGAAAAATATTTTTGGATAGATATCTTTAAATAAATTTAAAGTTAGTTATATTTGTTTATATCTAAGACAAAAAATATTGCCTCAAAAAAATATAGATAAAAATTATGACTACTTTTATTTATTTATTTTTATATTCGATATTTGGTAGAGTACACCATACTTAGTAAAGAGAAATATTGGAAAAAATATTATTATTTACATTTTATTTATAGTCTATTCTTAATAATCTATTTCATCTAGTCATGGATATAAGAGAAAATTGAGTCAATAAAAATTGATATATTTGATCTAAATTTAGATCAAATACATTTATATTTATTGACTCAGTTTCTCTTATAATTGATATTAGATGGAGTTTTTTTTTTTTTTTTTTTTTTTTTTTTTTAAAAAAAAAAAATGAAATAAACTATTTTTGTATTTTTTATCATTAATTAATTTTATTTTATATTAATCTAACTCTAATATTGTTTTTTTTAGCATGTATACGAAATGACAAGTGCTATTAATAAATTCATATGTGCAAAGTTGAGATTCCAAGTTTAAATTAGATTTATATTATACAACGTTCAATCTAATAATATCGATTTTCATTTGAGTTAAATCTTACATATACTCTCTAATTTTATCTATTTTCAAGAAGAAGAAAAATGTATCTTATCTATCTACATTTATCATATGTTGACCATAAAATTGGCCTAAAATAATAACTAAACACCCCACATTGAATACAATTTATGTAATTGAATAAAAAAGTAGGTTAAATAGCACTCGCAGTCACTTAACTTAATTTCAGTTAACATTTTAGTCATTTATCTTTTTTCCCCCGATTTGGTCCTTTATTTTAATTTCAAAGGACAATTTGATCTTTTATGTTTTAAAATGTCAACAATGTTATCCTTTTTTTTTTTTACAAAAATTCATAAATTTCATCAAAATTTTCAAACAAAACTTATAAAATTAATAATCATCTTCAATATAATGCAAATTTCATCAAATGGATAATTCAAATAAACTCATATTTTCATTTTCATCTCCAACAACATCAAATTCATCAAATAAAGAATGAAAATATGAGTTTATTTAAAGATTTAAGTTATGAATTTGATAAAATTTATATTATATTGAAGATGATAATTAATTTAATGGGTTTTATTTGAAAATTTTGATGAATTTTTTGAATTTTTTTAAAAAAAATGATAATATTATTGACATTTTAAAACACAAAAGATTAAATTTTCACTTAAAATTAAAATAAATTACCAAATCAGAAGAAAAAAAATAATGAACTAAAACGTTAACTGAAATTAAGTTAAGGGACAGTTGATGCTATTTAGCCAAAAAAGTATAACAAAATAAATGTTTAATTAATATTTTTGACTATGGATGACCAAAAATATGTACCTACTGATATATGTCAAAAAAAATCTGTTATAGACATATGGGTAGGTTAGCGGGTAACCGCAGATAAAATAAACAAATACTTTGACTATTTTTTTGCGTTAAAAAAAGACGAGGAAATATTTTTTTTTTTGTTTATTAAAAATCAGTATTGATTCAAATTGATATAAATTACATCGATCGAGAACAACATGATTCATAGTCGCTAAAATAAAAAATGGTGAATATGTGAACAAATTTATAAAATTCTAGTTAATGACATAAAACAACGTGATGTGACAAAACCTACAAATATAATAAATTTGAAGTGTTTGGAATACCCATGTCTCTGGAGTTGTATTGTTGAAGACGCAAATATTATTGATTGAATTTGCACTAGATCGAAGTTGATATGTCAATCTAAAAAATTGAACAACACAACAAGATGAGAAATTAAAACGTCGCACCTAGACAATGAACAAAAATAATGTTACACTAAAACAACAAAATAATGGTTATATTTAGGGATAATTTTTCCCTAAATAGTGTTTATAATGAGGGACATAGGTAGTATTAATATAGGGATCAAATTTAAGTATGAATCATTGATTAGTAACTAAGATTGTTTCTGTTGCTCTAAGTTGGGTTAATCAAGATTAATGTTGAAATAAAATTAATTAAAGCATTAAATGTTTCAGACATGATTAATATTGGATGGATTTAAAAATAGTGGGGGATTAGATGGAAGATTTGACTCATCTAAAGTGAGAAGTTAGTAAAGTAAATTAATCAAAGGTAAATATTATAATTATCTAGGATTTGGTTTCTCTTAAGTGAACAACTCACTTTAGAGAACAAACAAAGTAATGTCAATCATTGATCATGAAATGAGTGGTTGTTATTTTTTACACATACATGACAAATCATAAGTGGTTATAATATCAATCATTGATTCACTCACTTCACCAACTTCTCACTTTAGATGAGTCAATTCCAATTATCTATGATTTGTCATGCATATTATATTAACTATTGATTTGTTTACTATTTATATTACTCAGTTTATTCTCTAAAATAAGTTGTTCACTTTAGATTAACCGAATTCTTAGATGGGAAACATGAAAATCAAGATGTTCATGATGTTGAACATTTATGAATAGTTGTTGTGATATTGTTTATTATTATGCTTGAAATAAGGAAGCAATGCCACGACAAAATTGATAGAAAATTAGGGCCTACTTGATCAACAGGATAAGAGGATGGATAAAAATAAGTTGTTATATCATATATGAATCCAAAATTTGATGAACTAATATGATATGATAAGTTAATTCAGAATTCTATCATATCTCGTCTCTTTAGTTGAAAGTTTTATCCTGAATATGAGTTGGATTACAAATCAGCATGATAGGATAGGAACAATAGTTTACTCAATTACCATTAAAATATTTAATTTAAAATATATATTGAAATATAATAAAATATAAATATAAAAATAATTTATAAAATATAATCTAAAATATAAAAATGTAAATCTAATCAAATAGAAAAGTAATTAATATAATTCGATATTAAACTTAAAAATGAAATATTAATAATTAATTTAAAAAATGTTTATGATTTTATATAAAGGTAATTTTGTCTTTTTATATAACTTAATAAATTAGTATTCACAATTATAAAAATATGAAAGTTAATTGAAATTTTAAAATAAATATAATTTGTTTACAAGGTATTCTTGCCATTTACATTTAATATAATTTTTTTTTATTTAGTAGTGTCAATGGATAGTTTTAATATAAAATTATTTCATTACTTATTTAATTTTTTGTTAATTTATAATTATTTCATTGCTTCTAAACGCCTATAAAAGGAAGGCCAATATCCAGGATTCATTAAGAAATTCAAGTGCTGTTAATTCTCATAAATCATTCACATTCACATACTTGAAGTTCTCAATTTCCACAAAGAAGAAGCAGTTCTAAATCCTTACATCATACTGTGTTATTACTTCTGATTTCTTTGTAAAGAATCGAACCTTAAACAAGACATTTCATATTCTATCAAAAAACAATCTTATTGTAAAAACTCAAACTATAAGAGTTTCTTTATAGTTTGTTTAGATTGTTGTTATAAATGCTATAGAGTTAGATAGGTGTTGTATTTACTTTTTGGGTGGAAAGTAATAGAGATTGAAACAGATCAAGGTTGATCTGAACTAGGTGTTGTAAAACAAGAAGGTTCTGTATTTTTGAACACTTAGTGGAAAATCTCACGGTGTGAGGACTGGACGTAGCCCGAGTTGGGTGAACCAGAATATATCTTTGTGTGGTATTCTCTATCTTATCTCTTTCTTTAGTAAGCTTGATTGATTAACTAAGATAAATCACAAACTGAATTCTCTTTTTAAGCTAATAAAAAATGTTATCTGTTTTCTAATAAAAACCAATAACGTTCTTCGTTTTCTGTTTCATTAACCAAGATCATTCTTGAGTTAAAACTTGAGTTTATTTCAAGAATTTTTAAATAGATATATTTATAATTCAAACCCCCCATTCCTTGTAAATCGACACTGCTACTTCAATTGGCATCAGAGCTCGGTCTCTAGAAAGAGTAAAAACACCTAACTGAAGTAACAATGTCGATTTACAAGAAAGGGGGGTTTGAATTGTAAATATGCCTTTTAAAAAATCCTGTTAAAACTTAAGAAAATAACTCAAGAATGATCTTGGTTATGAAACAGAAAACGCAGAACGTTCTTGGTTTATGTTATAAAACAGAGAACGTTCTTAAATTAGCAGAAAATCAGTTTCTATTTTATCTCAAATGATTAATGCAGTATGATAAAGAAGGAGAAAGGAAAGAGAATACCACACAAAGATTTATCCTGGTTCACCCAACGTGGGTTACGTCCAGTCCTCACACTGTGAGATTTTCCACTAAGTGTTTAAAATGAAGAACCTTCTTAATCTTACAACACCTAGAATAAATCAACCTTGATCTATTTCTTTCTTAATTACTTTCCACCCAGAAAGCAATCACAACACCTATCTAACCTTGATAGGAAGCAATCTTAAACAAACTATAAAGAAACTCTTATAGTTTGAGTTTTTACAAATGATTGATTTTGACAGAATCTGATATTGCTCAACTCTTGTTTGAGAATAGATTCTTTACAGAGAATTTAATGACAATTTTGCAGCTGGTATGAGTGTTAGCAGTAGTAACAGTTTCGCGAATTGCAGAAAGTGATGTTGCCTCTGTTTTTGCAGAATTTCAAGCTTAAGTGTGATTTGTATATTGTTGATTACTTAGCACTTGAATTTCTTGCTTAGAACTGAGATAATGGCCTTCTATTTATAGGCTGGAGATGTACGAAATAGCTGTTGGAGAAGCCATGTTTTTTTGACTAAAACATTATTTTGAGTGTAGCTAGAGGAGGTTGGAGAAGATTTGAATCGAATTGCAGACTGAAACAGAGAGGATGCAAGGCTGCTGTTGATGTGCAGAAAACGGAGAATGATTAACGTTCTTGGTTTTATCAGTTTGAACGTTCTTGAGCTTCAATAATCATTCTGGAGTTCCCGTTTTGAATGTTCTGTATTTCCTTTGTTCTTGTCTTGTCATATACCCAGTTTGATCAAGTTTTCTTGACATTTGAATTTTGGAGTTCTTAAGCCGTCATGACTTTTGTCCATGTTTGAACTCTTTGATCTTTGCGATCAAATATCCTTTTTGAGTCTGGATTATTTGTACTTGTTCCTTGCCATGTACTTGTTAGATATGAATGATTTCCAGAGCAGATTCTTTGTTAACGATGTAGATAAACTTTGAACAACATGCTGTGATAGATAGTTCGGTGAAGCTGAAGATCATTCTCTGTTTATGATGCAGAATGATCTTGTTGTTGTCTTTTCTTGTATTTGCTTGATTCTGCTCTTAATTAAAACCACTCAAGAACACAAGTTAAATTAACATAACATTTAGAATCATAATTAACATTCTTAATTAACCTTTGTTTATTTTCATCAAAACTTTAAAATAGAGAGTTTGTCTCAACACTAACAAGTGCTAGAGAAAAGATATAGAAGAATGTCGAAAGCAAAATACATTGTTGAAGGAGAATCTTCAAACAGACCACCATTCCTTGATGTATCGGATTACTACTTCTGGAAAAATAAGATGCAACTGTTTCTAAAGTCTCAAGATACAAGGATGTGGCGAATCATTACATATGGAGACTTTATACCAAGGGTTGATCAAGATGACTCAAACTCTACCATGAAGAAATAAATAGACTGGACAGCTGATGATAAAACTAAGGTACTTCTAAATTCTAAAGCTCCGTTATTCTTATCATGTGCTTTAAGCAGGGAAGAAAGTGAAAGAGTAGATGAATGCACAACTGCAAAAGAAGTTTGGGATACACTGCAAACTCATCATGAAGGAACAAGCCATGTCAAAGAAACAAGGATAGACATCGACATAAGGAAATTCGAACTGTTCGAAATGCAAGAAGGAGAAACTATTGATAAAATATACTCAAGATTCATAACAATAGTAAATGAAATGCGTTCTCTTGGCAAAGCTTACACAGTTCAAGAAAGAGTAAGAAAGATCATTAGGTGTCTTCCAATTATATGGAGACCAATGGTAACAACTATAAGCCAAGCCAAGAACCTTGAATCACTGCCTCTGGAAGAATTAATTGGAACATTAAGAGCACATGAAGTACTGCTACAAGAAGACAAACCAAACAAAAAGGGAAAGGCAATAACACTAAAAGCATCCCAAGAAAATATCACAACACAAATAGAGGAAGAACCAGAAGAAAACGAACAAGAAGATGCTGTTGAAATTGCTCTTCTTACCAAAATAATACAGAGAATGATGAGAATAAGAGATCAAATCAAAAAGGGATTTCAAAACAAAAACCCCAAAACAGAGGTGGACAAAAGCTAAGTCACATGCTTTGGATGTAATAAATTAGGACATTACAAAGCAGAATGTCCCTCAAACAAAAATCCACCAAAAAGATTTCCTTTCAAAAAGAAATCAATGATGGCAACATGGGATGATTCTGAAGAATCAGAAACTGAAGAAGAAGAGGAAGCTAACATATGCTTGACGGAAAAAACAGAGGAAGATGAGGTAATAAATTATGAACCTTGTTATTTATGTGAACAAATGGGAAAATAATTTGATAACCTGTTAAATGACTCAAATCTCCTTATTCAAAAATGTAGTTTCTTAAAAGAACAATTTCATAAAGAGAAAGAAGAAAGTCAAGCTAAAAATAATATGCTCAAAAATATTATTCAAGAGTTAAAAGAAACGAAGAAACAAAATTTTGAAAAACAAGAAGGTCAAGAACGTTCTGCACTGAAAACGGAGAACATTCGCCTTAAAAATGAAAATGAACTTCTTAAAACAGACTTAATAAATTTCATTAAAGCCACTGAAACCTTTCATAAAATTATGGGATCTCAAATAAGAATCTTTGATAAAGCTGGCCTTGGTTTCAATCAAACTCAAAAAACAAAATTGTATGAAAATTTCTTTGTCTCGGAAAGAAAGGAAGAAAGATGCAAAACTAGATGCTCATATTGTAAAAAACTTGGACATCTGGAATTTGCTTGTTATTTTAGAAAAAGAGATGAAAATATTGAAATTAAAAGGGTGATTAAAAGAGGAGATCGTTTTGTCAAACTAGTTTTAAAAAAACTGCAAAAAGGAGAACATTCTCCAGACTGTTTTCAAAACGGAGAAAGTTCCAAAACGAAAGTTGAATCTTCTCTAGAAAAACTGGAAAAAGGAGAATGATTTGGAAACATTTTCAAACCAATTTCAAAACCTTCTGAAACCCAGATTATTAAATTGTCTTCAAAATCAACAAATAGATATTCAGCTGGTTTCAAAAACAATCAAAAAAGGGATGATATGTTATCTTAAGGAGAAAGAAAATTTCAAAACTAACTCTCAAGAACCCAAAACAAAGTCGGTACCTAAGGCTGAAATAATATCGTATGCAAGATGGATTTCCAAATATAAAGAGAAAGCATTGGTTCTTGGACAGTGGTTGTTCAAGACATATGACAGGAGATAAAAACTACTTTATAACATTCATCAAGAAGGATGGAGGATCGGTTACTTTTGGAAATAACAATCAAGCTCAGATTAAAGGTAACAAAATTATTGGTAAGACAAACTCTGCTCAGATAACTGATGTCTAATATGTGGAAGGTTTAAAACACAATCTGTTAAGCATAAATCAGCTATGTGACAATGGATGTGAAGTTATATTCAAACCAAAGGTATGTGAAATTAAAAAAGAAACTAAAACTGGAGAAATTCTATTTTCTGGAAATCGAAAGAAAAATTTATATGTTTTGTATCTTGAAGAACTACCTGATAAATTATGTTTTAAATCAATCAATAAAGATAAATGGATATGGCATAAAAGAGCTGGGCATATCAGTATGAAAACAATTTCAAAACTCACAAAATTAGATCTTGTTACAGGATTACCCAAACTCAACTTTGAAAAAGATAAAATATGTGAAGCATGTGCAAAAGGAAAACAAGTCAAAAGTAGTTTTCATTCAAAAGATTTTGTAACAACAAACAGAACTCTTGAAATACTTTACATAGATCTCTTTGGGCCAGTCAAAACAACAAGTTTAGGATGAATGAAATATGGTTTTGTTATTGTTGATGACTTTTCAAGATTTACCTGGGTACTATTTCTGAAACAAAAAGATGATGCATTTGACGCATTTAAAATATTTTGAAAAAAGGTTCAAAATGAAAAAGAATCCAGCATCATTTCTGTAAGAAGTGATCATGGAGGAGAATTCATAAATACTTCTTTTAAAACCTTTTTTTTATGATCTTGGCATTTCACATTATCTCTCTTGTGCAAGAACCTCCACAACAAAATGAAGTTGTCGAACGAAAAAATAGAACACTACAAGAAATGGCAAGAACCATCTTAAATGAGTCAAATGTTGAAAGGTATTTTTGGGCTCAAGCCATAAACACATCTTGCTATATTCTGAACCGTGTATCCATAAGAAAGAACATCAACAAAACCCCAAATGAAATTTGGAAAAATAGAAAACCAAACATCTCTTACTTTCATATATTTGGTTGTTATTGTTATATATTAAACAACAAAGATGTCATTGGAAAATTTGAAGCAAAATCCGATAAAGCAATCTTTCTTTGTTACTCAACTGATTCTAAAGGATATAGAGTGTTTAATTTAAGAACTAACTTTGTAGAAATTAGTATGCACATACTATTTGATGAGTTTGATGACTTCGATATAAGTAAAAAGGATGAGGAAGAAGAAACTCCAATCGAATTACAACAACAAAGCAGTTTGCAGAAAATAGAGATTGATAAACAATCTTCGTTTCATTATCCACCAAAAAGCTGGAGAACGATTGAAGATCATCCTCAAACCCAGATTATTGGAGACACAGCTGATGGGATTAGAACAAGAAAATCATTCAAGAATGATGAAAACAATATGGCAATGATATCCCAGATCGAACCAAAATCAATCAAAGAAGCCACTGTTGATCAATCTTGGATAAATGCCATAAGGAAGAACTACTACAGTTTGAAAAAAATGAAGTCTGGACCCTGATACCTGATCCATTAGATCAAAATATCATTGGTACATGATGGGTTTTCAGAAACAAACTAGAAGAAGAAGGAAAGGTTATCAGGAACAAAGCAAGGTTAGTAGCTCAAGGCTACAATCAACAAGAAGGTATAGATTATGATGAAACCTTTGCTCCGATTGCAAGGTTAGAAGCTATTCGTATACTTCTTGCATATGCATCTCATAAACTTATTAAATTGTTTCAAATGGATGTTAAAAGTGAATTCTTAAATGGATTCTTAAACGAACAAGTCTATGTAAAACAACCCCCAGGTTTTGAAAATCAATCAAAACCAAATCATTTTTTCAAACTTACCAAAGCTTTATATGGCTTAAAACAAGCACCAAGATCATGGTATGAACGATTAAGTTCATTCTTAATTAAAAATGGATTCTTAAGAGGAAAAATCGACACTGCATTATTTATGAAAACAGAAGAAAATGACTTACTCATCGTTCAAGTATATGTTGATGATATCATTTTCGGATCAACAAATGAAAAATTGTGTTAAGGTTTTTCGAAACTTATGCAAAGTGAATTTGAAATGAGCATGATGGGAGAATTAAGGTATTTTCTTGGTTTACAAAATAAACAATATGAAAACAGTATTTTTATTTGTCAAGAAAAGTACATTAAAGATCTGTTGGTCAAATACAAAATGAATGAATCGAAAATTATGACCACTCCCATGCATCCATTTCTTCTTTAGAGAAAGATGAAAATGGACTCTGTTTCTGAAAAAGAATATCGAGGAATGATTGGCTCTTTGCTTTATATAATTGCTAGTAGGCCTGATATAGTATTCACAGTAGGATTATGCGCTCGATTTCAATCAGCACCAAAAGAATCCCATTTAACAACAGTAAAACGTATATTTAGATATCTTGCTGGAACCACTAATCTTGGTCTTTGGTATCGAAAGGGTTCACATTTTGATCTCATAGCATATTGTGATGCTGATTATGCCGGAGATAAAATAGAAAGAAAAAGCACAAGTGGAGTATGTCAGTTCTTAGGCGAAGCACTGATCAGCTGGTCTTGTAGAAAACATAACATTATAGCCTTATCAACAACTGAGGTTGAATATGTTTCAGCAGCAAAATTGTTGTTCACAAGTTATATGGATTAAAAATCAACTCCAAGACTACTCAGTAAGTTATTCAAGTATTCCAATTTATTGTGATAATACAAGTGCTATAAATTTGTCTAAAAATCCAATACAACACTCTAGATTAAAACATATTAAAATAAAACATCATTTCATTCGTGATCATGTCAATAAGAAAGATATTGAATTAATCTTTGTTGATACTCAAAATCAACTTGCTGACATCTTTACAAAGCCTCTTGTCGAGGATAATTTTAATTTAATCAAAGAAAAACTGAAAATCACGAAAAATCCAGAGAATTCTGGTTAAATTCTGCTTATGCAGAAAACGGAGAACGTTTACCAATCTCCATTTTTCCAAACATCAGTCTCCGTTCTGTCAACCAACATTCTCCTTTGAGTCATAACTTTCTCTCTCAAACCAAAAAGGGAAATATTGGCATTTAATACGTGTGTCTCTTTGTCTGCAAATAGAGTACAGACACAAGCTACTGTAGCTGTAACACCCCGTTTTTCAAAGCGAGGGTATATTTTTTTTTTTAAAAGGAATTAAAATAAAACAGAGAATTAAATCAGGAAATGCCTTTGGATAAATAATTGAGTCATTATAATTTACAAACAGCGGAAGAGTTTCTCCAATTATAAATCCAAAACATTTACACAACAACAAATGGTACATGGAACCCATTCAAGTAAAAAGTCAAACTGACAATATTAGTATAAGTACAGTTTTCCAAACTAAAAATACTCCAATCCAAAAAGAAGGACACCTAGTTCCTATACATCATCATAATCTGATCATCCTACCAAAAAGCTATACACCCTGAGTATCTCCACGCGTTCCCATCTCCATTCCCGTTCGTAGGGTACGAACCGGTAGGATCGTCCTGACTCTCATCCGAGGGCAAAGCCCAGATTTCCACAATAATTGTAAAGGGTCACCAACCGAAATTAACAGATAACACATAACATTTAGGTTTTAAATGCCCAAAATAACCTTTCAACTAAGCATGCACCTTAAAAGGATTTTCCATATGCTAAAAGTTCATATAATGCTTGTCAATTAACAATGAACTCAAAATGAAGTTCTCAAACCACCAAGTAATACATAACTGACCAAAGCATTGATAAATCAATTGAGAAATCGATTATCTAACTCAAAATAAGGACTTTTGCTGAGCCAATCGATTGCCAAATCGATTTGGTCAGTTCTGCTGAGTTTCTGCATGACCAAATCGATTTCTAAGTCGATTTTGTCAGTTCTGATGAGTCCCTGGGTTGCCAAATCGATTTCCAAATCGATTTCGGCAGTTTTGCTGAGTTCCTGCCTCTCTGCCAATCGATTTCCAAATCGATTTCTTAAAAGATTTTGAAAGATATATTTATACAATCGATTGGCAAATCGATTAGGTCAAAATGGTGAACTTCCTGCAACTCATCCAATCGATTGGGAAATCGATTTCCCTGATCGTTTTTCCAAAAATTCATGCATTTACTCAAGTCATTCCTAATCAAGTTCACAACCTAACACTTAGCAATTCCTACACGATTACCACGGCAATTGGGATCTCGATAACCATCATACTTACACACAACAATCAACACATAACACTTAGCATTTTCAACGCAATTACCACAACGACTCAAATTCAAATCACTTAATCATAAAACTCAAATCAACCACGACTCGCGTGCCAAGCACCCTAATGCAATGCGTATATGCCAAAATGCATGGACTCGGAATTCCAAACCAAAACCCTCCTCGAAGGGCCGTAAATCATAATCGTACCGCCTATCGCAGGCCAAAGTACCAATTACCGAGGTGCCACCTATCACGGGTCAGCACGATTTACTAAAATGCGTAAATCATAAACGTACCACCTATCACGGGTCAGTACAGTTTACCGAGGTGTCACCTATCACGGGTCAACACGATTTACTAAAAGAAAAAGCGGGAATCGTAAATGTACCACCTATCACGGGTCAGTACAGTTACCATGGTGTCACCTATCACGGGTCAACACGATTTACTAAAAGAAAAAGCGGGAATCGTAAACGTACCGCCTATCACAGACCAGTACTGTTTACCGAGGTGCCACCTATCACGGGTCAACACGATTTACTAAAAGAAAAAGCGGGAATCGTAAACGTACCGCCTATCACAGACCAGTACTGTTTACCGAGGTGCCACCTATCACGGGTCAGCACAATCCACCAAAAATGTAAATCGTAAATGTACCACCTATCACGGGTCAGTACAGTTACCATGGTGTCACCTATCACGGGTCAACACGATTTACTAAAAGAAAAAGCGGGAATCGTAAACGTACCGCCTATCACAGACCAGTACTGTTTACCGAGGTGCCACCTATCACGGGTCAGCACAATTCACCAAAAACGTAAATCGTAAACGTACCACCTATCACGGGTCAGTACAGTTTACCGAAGTGTCACCTATCACGGGTCAACACGATTTACTAAAAGAAAAAGCGGAAATCGTAAATGTACCACCTATCACGGGTCAGTACAGTTACCATGGTGTCACCTATCACGGGTCAACACGATTTACCAAAAAGTAAATCGTAAACGTACCACCTATCACGGGTCAGTACAGTTTACCAAGGTGTCACCTATCACGGGTCAACACGAATTACTAAATAGTAAATCGTAAACGTACCACCTATCACGGGTCAGTACAGTTTACCAAGGTGTCACCTATCACGGGTCAACACGAATTACTAAATAGTAAATCGTAAACGTACAACCTATCACGGGTCAGTACAGTTTACCAAGGTGTCACCTATCACGGGTCAACACGATTTACCAAAAAGTAAATCGTAAACGTACCACCTATCACGGGTCAGTACAGTTTACCAAGGTGTCACCTATCACGGGTCGACACAATTTACCAAATGAAATGCATGAGCATACACAGACTCCATTCACAACAATCGTTAAGCAAATGCAGATATTAAAAGATTCCCCATTTTTAATACCCATTTAACTTAAACGACTTTCAAACAACATTAATTAAATAAGTCATTAAGAGATTCCCCGTTCTTAATACCGATTTAACTTAATGATTTTCAAAACAAAACGTTAAGCAAACAGTCATATTAAGAGATTCCCCATTCTTAATATACTTTTGACTTAAACGATTTTCTCGCAAAACATGCAGTAAACGAGTCATTAAGAGATTCCCCATTCTTAATACTCATTTACCGAAACGATTTTCAAAAACGATAGTTAAGTAACCGAGACATTAAGAGATTCCCCATTCTCAACGCCCAGTTAACTTAAACATTTTCCTCAAATACACATTAAGTAAACCGAGGTATTAAAAGATTCCCCATTTTTAATACTCGTTTAACTCTAATGGTTTTCAAATTCCACAGAAACAAATTCAAACATACTTTCACATTCAAACCATAATTCACAACAACCACACCAATTAACAAACATCAAGTACGAACACACCGAATATACCGAACACAAATCACGCAACATAACACCCAGATACATCAAATTTCATTTACCCATAATCATACACAATGACATTCAAATTCATTTACCACGAAACATTCATCACTATAAACAAAACCTAACTCTAAGGTTTTTACCCATAACGCACTAGTTTCGTTTTTCCCCAAATCGATACATTTAACCCTAACAAATTCCTTCCCACACAACTACAGATAAGTCCCTAATGCAAGCTAGAAGTTTGGAAGGAGCCCTTACCTCAACGTTAGCTTTAACGCGCGTTTCCGGTACCACGAGTAATTCCGGTAAAATCTCCGCTCGCAACGCCGCTTCCAAATTAGTTCACTAGCACCGTAGCGTGGTGGTGAGCAACTTTCCCTTCTATCTCTTCGAGAAATGAGGTTTGGATCTAGAAGAAACAGAGGGGTTTGTGTTTGGATCTCAAAACCGTTTTTCTTCGTTTTCGAATCAAAGAGGAAGAGTGGAGTTGCGAAAACCTTGATCTAACTCTCACCCAACCTTGGGTTAGTAGTTTTGAAGAAAAGAAAGCGACGAAACTGAAAATGGGAGGAAGGAGAAAAATGGGTCACGGTTAGAGGAAGAAGATGAAGTTTTGAAATTTTCCTTCCTTTCTTTTTCTTTCCTTTGTTTTTCCTTTCTTCCTTTTTCCTTCCTTCCTTTATATATTATTTTCTTTTCCTTTTCCTTCCTTCTAGTTTTCCTTTCTTGTTCCCCCCAAACAAACACATATAAACATAAATATATATTTACATATATATATTACTTACTTTTAATAAATATCTCCAAAATATTATTAACTTTGGCTTAAAAGCCTCCGAGCCAAAATCCAAAATACACCAAAAATACATAAATGGTACTTTAAAATTATGGGTCTTACAGTAGCCCCCAAAAATTCTTTCCTCCTTCCCAAGGTTCAGAATAATCATTATCTCTCTCTCATCAAATCAGGGAATCTGTGTACATCTCAACCACTTCAACTTCTTTTTTTCCAAAACCAGTAATAGCTCTCATCATCCTTCTTCTCCAACTCCCTCTCACTCAAACTCTTTACAAACAAACAAAAATGACGCACACAAAACAATCTGCAAGAAAGAATGCTTATTCATGTTCACCATCCTCGTCATCCCCACCATCTGCCTCTGTTCAACGATCACCATCTCCACCACCACAACCAACACCACCACACCCTTCCTCTGATTCAACATTCTCTTACTATCTGTCTTCTACCCCAGAAAACAACTCAAATGTATTCAATCCAAATCCATTGTCCACTATCTTCCCACCACTTTACACATGCCCTACGCCAAATCTTGCTCAGTTCCCCTGCATTTACGAAAACCAACAATTCCCAAAAGACGTTCTATGAGGGTACAATCTGGAATTGGAACCTCAAAAGCCTCTAACCCAAAACCATTTTACTTCATCATCTCAGATTTAGAGACTGATGATTCCTCTGATACTCCCCTTCCAACACCAGCAAAGGCACAAACAAAATCCATCTCTCCCAAACCTACTACAAAATCAAAATCTTATTTCTCCTCTGAACCCTCACAATCAACTCCTCCAAATCAAAAAAGGAGATTGATAAATGAGATTACCTCCCCCACTTCCTAAACAAACTGCATCCTTCTCTCAATCAAAACCAAAATCCCATCCTATGAAAACGAAAACCACCATGACCATGGCCCAATTTCTTGCTCGCAAAAAACCCTAAAATCCCCAAAGGAGGAAAATGCTTGCTCCGAAACAAAACCTAAAACTCACTAAATCCACCTATCCAGAACATTCTCTGTCTCCTAAATGTTCACCAGCCTCAAATCAAGAACGTTCTCCGATTAAAGAACGTTCTCCGGATTTTACTCCACACTCTCTCTCACAACAAGAACGTTCTCTACATCAAGAGCAGTCTCCCACTCACCATATCTCTCCTCCAAAAACTTCTCAAAATCCACAAACTTCTCTACTTCGTACACCACCCTCATCAACAAAAAACAAACGTTCTCCCATTCTAGAAAGTTCATCTCCATCCACTTCTGAAACATCTGAACCATCTCCACCTACCAAAAAATCCAAACCAAATACACTACCTCTGATTTCCCCCAAAAACTTCAAACTTTTCAAATAAATGGGCTCATCGCCCAATTGGAATTGGTCGAGTTTTTTTCTTTGACAAACTCATTGTTGATGGTAATGTTGTCCAGCATCACACTGATGCTCTTGGCTGGACTTCATTCTTACAAACATTTGAGTGTTACTACCCTGATGTTGTCCGAGCATTCTACTGTAACGCAAAAACCTTTTTTGATAAATCCCTTATCATATCCACGATTAAGGGAATTGAGATCCGCTTAACCCCAGACATTTTGGCCTCCATTCTTCAACTACCAACAGAAGGACCATATGTGTTTGGCAACCAATGGTATTCAGCTCTAAAACTGAAAGAGATTGAAGTCCTTTCTGATTTGTTTCATGAAGGTTCCACCCACTACCTTTCAACATACCTCAAACCTCTCCCAAAGGTTTTTAACAACATGTGCCATCATACTCTCGTCCCTCACTATGGGTGTCACGAGTATGTCTTTGCCAACGACGCCTTACTCATCTATCATCTCTTCAACTGTAAGCGTCTGAACTTTCCTCATGTGATCATCTAACACATGATTTGTGCTGCTACCAAATACTATAAGAAAAATATCATTCCTTATGGAATGATATTGACTAAAGTCTTTAGGCATTTTGGAGTTTCCCTCTCATCTGAAAAATCCCTCATCAAAATCTCAAAATTTTCCACCAAAAATTTGTCCCATATGCGCAAAACACTTTATGCCCAACCCATACCAACAACATCTTCATTTCTAACATAATTAAAAAGAAAACGATATGCACGACAAAGGACTGCCACAATCCCTATTCCCTTCTCACCTTTGTCATCTGATCAATCACATGATGTAGTACCCAATCCTGCTCAAGAACGTTCTCCACCAACCCAAGAACGTTCTCCAGCAAAAAATCAAAATCCCTCAACCTTCTTACCTCAATCAAGACTTTCACTCGTTTTCTCAAATCCTTCACTCTATAATTTTGGAATATTGCTGCCCAATCTAAACATGAGCACTATGTCCCCACTTTTTATTTCACCACAACAAACAAGCTCCTCAATTTTTGGCATTAGTCAATTTTTAAATTTTCCAGACTCTGCTGGCCCATCCAGGAATCCATCCACACCGCCTGGTTCTCTACCTTCCATGGCTACATCTTTTGGCACCGTTCCATCCATCTTCGGGTCCCTCAGCACAGTTGTTGCTACCACCACTCAACCAACAACTCACCTTCGTACCCCTCTTCGCCGGACTAAACTTTCGAATTCCGACATCATGACTACCCTGCAAACCATCATGGCTTGACAGCTTCAACAGGATCAGGAGACGACTCTGTTGAGAACCTGGCTCACATAGCAACTTGCTCCCAAACTAGGAATTGCGCCCTCTTCGCTTCATCCTGTTCCTCCTCCTCCACAAGTTCCTCCCCCAAGGAAAATCCTCCTCTTCAGAAGGATCCTCTTCATCTCTTGCATCTTAGTTGTTTTTCCTCCTGCCTTTTTGTGTGACAAAAAGGGAGAATTAAGTTAGTTTTTAATCTGTTTTTAGAATCTTTTTGTATCTAGGATTCTATGCATATGCTTCAAAGCAATAGAATATTATGTACTTTTGTTCAAATTAAATGAAAACCAGTTTATATCATATGTGTGTTTAAAATTCTGTCAAATTACTTACTGCATAAATTGAGGGGGAGCTTTTAAAGCTCTTCAACACTTGATATTAGAATCAAAATTAAAATCTAAATTAACATGTTTGTCATCATCAAAAAGGGGGGAGATGGTTGAGACAAACTCTATATTTAAAGTTTTGATGAAAATAAACAAAGGTTAATTAAGAATGTTAATTATGATTCTAAAATGTTATGTTAATTTAATTTGTGCTTTTGAGTGAATTTAATTATAGAATAGAATCAAGCAAAGCAAAAAAATAGTTCAAAACTGAAACAAGAACATTCTGGACAAAAACAGAGAATGATCTCCAGTTTCAAGACTGATCGTCACAGCATCTTGACCAATCAATCTCCACTATTTTAACAAAGTTTTTGCCTCTGAATTTTATATCAATATCATCAGTACATGGCAAGGAACAAATAGCTCTTATCCCAGTACAAGAAGGTTCTCGAAATAGTAAAATAAAAGGACTCGAAACAGACCAGTTAAAAACAGTTTTGAACCTCCACAGCCAAACTGTCAAGAAAGTTCGATCAACCTTGATATATGCAAAGATATTACAAAAACATCCAGAAAGATCAAAACAGAAACTCCAGATTGATCATCAATCTCCAGAAAGATCAAATTGACAAATCCAGATTAATAATCAATCTCCGTTTTCTGCATAATTCTAGCAGTATTATGTTTACTTCTGCAAAGGTGTATAATCTTCCTCCAATCTATTTTGGCTAGATTCAAGGCTCCAGATCGAAGCTGTAACATCAATGATTAAGTGAGAAGCTTCGAAGATCCTTAAAAATAGAAGAATCACGAACTAAGCAAGACTGTAACAGACACAGTCAAACAGATTCAAAATCATTCAAAGGCTGGATTATTTTTAATCTCAAATATTGGTTTTGGTCAAAACTGACAGAGCACTACCAACAACTTTTTTTTACCCTTATTAAATGCTTCTAAACGCCTATAAAAGGAAGGCCAATATCCAGGATTCATTAAAAAATTCAAGTGCTGTTAATTCCCATAAATCATTCACATTCACATACTTGAAGTTCTCAATTTCCACAAAGAAGAAGCAGTTCTAAATCCTTACATCATACTGTGTTATTACTTTTGATTTCTTTGTAAAGAATAGAATCTCAAATAAGAGTTGAGACATCTCAGATTCTATCAAAAAACAATCTTATTGTAAAAACTCAAACTATAAGAGTTTCATCATAGTTTGTTTAGATTGTTATAAATCATATCAAGTTAGATAGGTGTTGTATTTACTTTATGGGTGGAAAGTAATAGAGATTAAAACAGATCAAGGTTGATCTTAACTAGGTGTTGTAAAACAAGAAGGTTCTGTATTTTTGAACACTTAGTGGAAAATCTCACAGTGTGAGGACTAGACGTAGTCCGAGTTGGGTGAACCAGGATATATCTTTGTGTGGTATTCTCTATCTTATCTCTTTCTTTATTAAGCTTGATTGATTAACTAAGATAAAGCACAAACTGAATTCTCTTTTTAAGCTAATCAAGAACGTTATCTGTTTTCTAATAAAAACCAAGAACGTTCTCCGTTTTCTATTTCATTAACCAAGATCATTCTTGAGTTACAACTTGAGTTTATTTCAAGAATTTTTAAATAGATATATTTACAATTCAAATCCCCCTTCCTTGTAAGTCGACATTGCTACTTCAAAATACCATTGTAAAAAAATTATATTTATTTTAAAATTTTAATTAATTTTCATATTTTTATAATTTTGAATACTAGTTTATTAAATTATATAAAAATACACTGGTGATAAAATCGTAAGCATTTTTTAAATTACTTATTAATATTTTATTTTTTAAGTTTAATATCAAATTATATTAATTATTTTTATATTTATATTGGATTAGACTTACATTTTTATATTTTAGATAATATTTTACAAATTGGTTTTATATTTATATTTTATTATATTTCAATTTTATAAAAATAATCGAATAAATTATTGTTTTTATCATATTCTGCTGGTTTCTAACATAATTCATATTCAAGATAAAAATTTTAACTAAAGAGACTAGAGACGATAGAGTCCTAGATTAATTTATCATATCATGTTGTTTCCTCAAACACTTGATTCATATTGGATATGATAACTTATTCCTATCGTGTCTCTTATCATGTCCATCAAAGGGATCTTTAATTCAATAGTTTGATAAGATAAATAATTTAATTAGTCTTTTCGGTTTCAATTACAAGAAGAAAAAAAAAAATATATCAATACCTATGAATTTATTTAGGCTAAACTATACTTTTTATTCTTTAAGTTATTTTTAGTTTTCACTTTGATCCTTTAAATATTTTTTGTTTTATTTTAGTCCATTAAGTTACAAGTGTGAGACACTTTGATCCCTTCAGTTATTTTGATTCAATTTTAGTTCCTTAAGTTACAAATATTAAACACTTTGGTCCCTTAAGTTACAGGTATTATACACTTTGGTCTTTTTCTAATAGTGTCTGACATTATAATTTTAAGTAACCAAAATATTTATTTTTTTATAAATTATGGGATCAAAATGTTTAATATTTATAACTTGAGGGACTAAAACAAAACAAAAATAATTTGAGAGACCAAAGTGTCCAAAGTTGGTAACTTAAGGGACTAAAATAAAATAAATAAAACTAAAGGAACAAAAGTAAAACCTAAAATAACTTAGATGACCAAAAGTGTAATTTAGCCATTTATTTACTACTATCACTTTTTGAATATTTTTACAAATATACCTTTCATAGAAAAGTGAGATATTAAATACACTCACTAATATGTAAAATACAAACATTAAATGAAGATTAAAAATCATTTAAACAATAAATGCATCTTAAAAGTCCCAACTTATACTTATAAATGGGACCAAGAAAATCACTATACAAATTATTATAATTGGGACAGGAGGTAGTATTACTAAAAATTTGAAATATAAAAAGTCAAATTTAACACATTTAAATTAAATAAATAAGTTATTTTAAGAGTATTAATTGACCCATAAAATGAACAAATTAACTACGTTACTAGCTTTTTTAATAAAAAAAAAAAGTGTTTATAATAAAGAACTGAGGTAGTATTATATTCAAGAGTAATGTATGTTTTTAGTCTTTGTAATTGACCAAATAATGAGAATTAAGAAAGTGAGTAATAATTGTACCCAAAAATGAAAAAAGAAAATGACTAAGAGTATTTAATTTCTTCAAAATTGATTTCGTGTTTACATGTTTACCATTTAAGTTAATGTTTTTATTATAGTATTTATGTTTAATGGTGGAAAAATAAGCAAATTAATTATGAATATTTAGTAAAGAAATAATTAATACATTTAAAAATCTAAAGAATGTCTTATAAAAAGAGACAACAAAATTATCGATCTTATATTTAAGGACCGAGGAAATAGTCACTTAATGATTTTTTAGTACCTTGAAAAAAAATTTAGATTCTCTCTAATCCAAGATTATAATTGTTTTAGCTCTTGATGTCATTTTTCATCTTACATGGATAAGTATACTCACATAGCATACCAAGTGTCACTGAGTTGCAATGTCATTGGTGTCACATTAGCCTCCAGTGAATTGTAGCGACGTGGTAGAACGGAAGAAAAAATAAAGAACATAATCACATCCAAAAAGAAATTGTATTGACTAAAACACAAAACTATAAATTATAATGATGGAAAAATAAAAAGAATAAAACTTTCATTTCAATTTCCAATCACAACTAATGCATATCAAACAATGTGAAATAATGTTTTTGTTTGCCTTCACTATTTTTTATAATAAAATTTATCGTATATAATTCATGAATAACAAAACCCCTTTTATACAAATTCAAAAAAAATAAAGCATTTGCTATATATTAAGGATGTGTTTTGATAAGGTAGTGTAATATTTTTTTTCTTCTTATATTTAAAACTGGAGAGAGTATACAAATACTTAATAAAAATAACTAGGTAAAATTATTATTATTATTATTATTATTATTTTATAGTCTCTTCCTAATAATCAATTTTTTATATTTTTTATTTTGTAAAAGAATAAATACGTGTGAAATAAACTACTCCCTCGGTTCCTTTATAAGTGATGCTTTTTTATAAATTTTTGGTTTAAATATGTAATTCATCGCAAGGATATTATAAAAAAAAAATTTAGTCTTTGTAAATAAAAAATTATTTAAGTCTCACTAAAATGCCAATGTTTTTGATTTAGTCTTCAATGCCTCATATGTTAGTTTATTAACTTAATTGCTTAATCTTTAAATATATAATTAATCTTTGCAAATCGCAAGAAATTTAGTGCAAAATAAAAAATTAATATATATTTTAGCCCTTTGCAAAATACAAAAAATTTAATTTTAGTCTTTATAAAAAGTTCATGTTGTACCTTTTTTTTCTTTAATTAAATAAAATAAATAACAAAATCGAATTGATCAATATAAATATATGTTTTGCACCCCACGTTAAGAGAAAATGCACTATTTATTAACTAGTTGAATTACGTTTCAAAAGTGGAACCAAAAAGTTGCACCATTATAAAATATAGTTAAATATATTTTTAATCATTATAAAATTTCAATCTTTTAATTTCAATCTATGTTAAATACAACTTTTAGTCACTTTAAAATTATTATGCATGTACTTTTAGTCTCTATGGTTAAATATGTTTTTAAATTAGTTTTTGCACCTTATAAAAAATTCGTCTTCAAAAAATGGATTCAAAATTTGTTGTCTACGCCCACATATTTGTTACTTTTATCTATAGTTTTTTACATTTAAAAAATTCATATTTAATTCATTTAAAGTTGATAAATTTTAAATTTATGTGGAAAATTTTCTTATAATATTCTAAACATATACTTGCAAAAATCATTCAAATTTTTATAAGTCAAATAATATTTAAACATGTTTGTTTAGGTGCAAGGATATGGTTCTTATTTATATATTGTAGGGTTAAATTATGTTTTAAATCTCAATAAAATTTTGAATTTTGAATTTTATTTTGTTTTCCATAAAAAAAATGTATTTTTTAGTCTCTAAAAAAATTTTCTGGAAACAATTTTAGTTCTGTTAGAAAGAAATATATTTAATTTTCTTTGAATTTTTAAATTTTTAAATAATTTTTTGCAAGCATGTTTAAATATTATGTTAATTTTCTTCATAAAAATTTAGAATTTTTTAACTTAAAATAAATTAAATATAAATGCCATAAATCTAAAATAGAAATAATAAAAATATAGACTCAAAATCAAATTTTAAATTTATTTTTTGTGGAAGAACTTCTTACAATGTTGAAAATATATCTATAAAAATATATTTAATCCTAAATCTTATGTTTTATACTCATCTAACTCTCTTATCCTACCTGAGTAAAAAAACTCGCAAATTCGGTCTACATTTATCATATGTTGACCATAAAATTGCCAAATATAATATTTACACACCCCTCATTGAATAGAATTTATGTAATTGAATGACAAAAGAATATGAAAATAAATGTTGATTATTATTTTTGACTCATCAATTAAATCTATTGAAAAAGAATATAATATAAAATAAATAATTAAATTAAATTATTTTTTAATAAATAATTATATTATTTTTCTTATCACACTGTTGAATTAAGCTTATATCAATATCATCGTGGCATTGCTTCCTTATTTCAGGGATAAGAATAAATAATATCACAACAAATATTCATAAAAGTTGAACGTCATGGACATCTTTATTTTCAAGTTTCCAATGTAAAACCCCCACCTTTTCTGCATCCATCCATCGAATATTAATCCTGTTTGAACCATTAAATGCATTAATTTGTTTTATTTCCACAATAAATATTTAATCACAACAAAATAAAAATAAATCTTTTCCATTATTTCTAAAAAAATAGTACGTTAGAGTTTATAGTATAGGGTCCATCACCTCATAACACGTGGCGTCCACTCTGAAAGCGGCGTCGCCCACACGATGCACCTTCCCACACAGGACCACGCTCTATTCTAACTCCCCTTTTATAGAATCGAAAGAGAACAATTATAGTATGAGGAAAGGTACACGGTTAAAAAACAGTTCCTCCAAGACACAAGGGTAACGTGCATGGTTTTGTACACGTGGACCAATAAAAAAGAAGCTCGCACTGTGAGAATAAAAATAAAACAAATCTAATCTTATAAAAAATGAAATAAAATCCTTTAATATTAATACTACCAACTTATTAATATGTTGAAGTGATCAAAGTTGAATACTGAGAGAGAGAGAACTGAACTGAAACACACAGGAAAAAACAGAAACGAGAATTGGGTTCCATCGTTTAACGTTGTTACTTATTGTCGTTTCGTTTTTACCATTTCCATTGTTTTCTTGGATTCTTGAAAAACGAGTACGTAAGTGCCGAATTTTCTGCATTGATCAGTTTTGAGTTTTCTTGTATCTGAATCAGTTTCCAATGGAGGTTGATGATGGTGGTGGTGATAAGGGTAATGGAAATAGAAAACGTAAAAGAGGATCGCCCAAAAGAAAGCTTCTTGTTAATGAAAAAGTCGAGGTAATGCAAGATGATTTTTTTTTTTTAATAAAGATGTGATTTTTTTTTTGTTTATGAATTTCTGGGTTGTTGATTTTGTTTTAGGTTTTGTGATGTGATGTTTTTAGGGTTTTTTGTTTTTTGTTTTTTACCAAATTGTTATAATTCTGTTATATCAAGAATCTGTTTTTTTTTTTCATGGTTTTTTTTAATTTTATTTTGTGTTTTTGTTTATGATTCTTTGATTTTCTGTTGTTGATTTGCGGTTTCAGTGGGTTTTGATGTGACACTCTATGATTCTTGTTTTCATGATTGAATTGAATTACCATTCACCTTTGTTTAATTTGCTCTGCATTTTCCTTGTTTTTGAACTATGTTTTCGATTTCATGCAAGTGATGATGAATTGGGAATTGGATACTGTTTATGGTAACATAATGTGGACTCAATGTTATTTCCTTTATTAACAATTTTACATTTTTTTAATTATTATTATTTTGACATAACATGCATGTTGAGAATAGTGATTGAGATTTCCTTCGTCTGAAATTTCCACTTCATGGAAAATATTTTAAAAGTTATGTTTTTTTTTTAGCTGAGGAGTTTGGAGGAAGGTTTTCTGGGATCATGGCATCCAGGGAAAGTAATTCGGTGCGGAAAGATGAAGCGTTATGTCAAATATGACAATATTCTTGATGATGACGAATCAGATTATCTTGTGGAAGTGGTGAATGTTTCAAGTGTTTTGGATGGTGCTAATTCTTCTTCTGTTTCAAATTGTGGCTATGAACGCGGCCTCATTAGACCGTTACCTCCTCCTATCAAGTTTCGGATAAAGGAACTTTCATTCGGACTCTGTGTTGATGTGAATTATCAGGAAGCTTGGTGGGAAGGGGTGATATTCGACCGAAACGACGGATTCGAGGAGAGGAGCATTTTCTTCCCTGATTTAGGTGATGAAATGAAGGTTGGAGTTCAACAATTGAGGATCACTCAGGATTGGGATGAAGAAACTGAGAATTGGTTGCCAAGAGGGAAATGGGTGTTTCTTGAGTTGTTTGAGGAGTGTGAGAGAGTATCCTATGTTGCGGTTTCGGTGAAACAGATTTGGTATGATGTTAGGATAAGAAAGGATTTTGCTGAAACCATTAGAGAATGGACTTGTAATGTGAAGGATTTGTGGAGAGAGCTTGTTGTGGAAGTAATTGGTGAATACTATACTCTCACACTAAGTGAAGTTCGCTCCGCCTTAAATGTTCCGAAGAATTTACTGGAAGGAGGGTCATTTGAACACACTGATAATGTTCTTTGTGATGATAGGCCTAAGGAAAACGGCGATTCCTCAAAATTGTTGGATACTGATCAAAACTGTGGTAGCACTAGTATCATTCCTGTTCAAGAGGAATTTGAGAAGGAAAATCTTTTGGATGAAGAGCCTGAATCACAGAAAGAAATTTCCTGCAATGATGATGAATTGGTTTCGAATAAGAATAAAAAACGGAGACGCTCCAAGTCCGTAGTTTGGAAAACTCTGGTAATGTCTGAAGTTGAATTCTGTCCTGAAGTTATAAATGAATATGCAGCTGGATGTAGGAGCAAGACGGTTCGGGAGCTTTTGAAGACGAAAGTAAGAAAACATCTTGCATATCTTGGATGGACAATTGAGTGGACTGAAAACAATTATCCTCAACATAAACGATACCGGTACATGTCTCCTGATAAACTCGATCAGAAGGCTTACGCTTCGATTTTTCAAGTTACTAAAGTTTTGCTAAAGGAGCCTGTGCCGTCTCAAATTGATCGCAATAGGATGCATTCGCAATTTGACAGCAATATTTTAAATCTGCTTTCTGATCCACCTCAAATGAAAAAGGATTTAGATGTTAACCCTCCAACCAAGAAACCTTCTCCAGTGATAGTTGAAGTTGAACCTGAATTATGTCCTATAGCCGTCGTTAAATATTACTTTCATGCACTAGAGAGAAACTCGGCTGAAAAAAGGACATGGAAATTGAAGGCGAAAAAACATCTATTAGCAGAAGGATGGATCTTTGACTACCCAACTGAAAGAAGGAAGACAACTTTGTACAAGTCTCCACAAAATCAGTGTTTAGGCACACTTCGAGGTGCGTGCAGACTATACCTTAAAGCAAAGATTCCTGAATGGACTAATGCTGATGATGGTGATGATGATCTATTGGTGAGTGTGTTTCAATTGCTTCAAAAAGAGCCTGAATTGCATACTATAGACAATTCTCCGCCAAGTAAATCATCTGTGAAGAGAACATACAGACGCACCACGAATTCAAAGGCTAGCCAACCAAAGAGCATAGAGGAGAATGAAGTAGATACCGGCCGGGTGCTAAGGTCAAGCAAAAGGGTGCAGAAGGTGTTGGGTTTGACGCATCAAAAGCCTCAAAATGTTATATCTTGGTTAATAGATTGCAACATTCTGTTGCCAAAATACAAGGTCTTTTACTGGGAAACCGAAAAAGGGAACGCTCCCATGGTCGAGGGAAGGATAACTCAAGAAGGAATCAGGTGCAGTTGTTGTCAGAAGGTTTATGGCCTTAGAGGCTTTGCAAATCATGCTGGTGGAAGTAGTAGCTTCAGGCCTTCTGCCTGTATCTTTTTGAAGGATGGTAGATCACTGTTAGATTGCATGATGCAAGTAATGCAATATCATAGGAGAAAGGAAGTTGCGGAGAAACCGTGCAGTGATCCGTTCGAAGGCGAAAATGACAACATTTGTTCTGTTTGTAACTATGGTGGCGAACTCATTTTATGCGACCAATGCCCCTCGTCGTTTCATAAGAAGTGTCTTAATTTGGAGGTAGATTAACTAGTTTCCTTTTCAATCATGGCATATTTAAGTTCTATCTTGTTGCTATATTTCATTTCCATTTATGTGTATTGAGTTATTTCTTTGGATGTGTAGGATATCCCTGATGGTGATTGGTTTTGTCCATCATGCCAATGCGGGATTTGCGGCCAAAACAAAATTGAAGAGGCTAAGGATGGACATTTTCTTTCTTGCATTCAGTGTGAACATAAATGTAAGCTCATAGATAGATTTGCTTCAATATTTCATCCATTCCTTTGTGAATGTGTTTTTGTTTTGCTGCAATATATAACTTTTTTTCGACCAATGAAAAATTTCTTCAATTCTATGTAGATCATGTTGAGTGCCTCAAAAATAGAGCAAAAGAAAATTCAAGAAGATATATGGAAAAAAATTGGCTATGTGGAGAAGAGTGTGAACGGGTAAGTTAAATCGACATCCCTTTTTTTCTTCTATTTTAGAAAAAGTTTCATCTCATTCTGCATGAAGATTTGTTTATGCCTTATTTGCCTTGAAGTTGTTTTTTCATTTCATTTCATCCCTTTTTTTCATTTCATTTCTTTAGAAAACATTTAAGGCTCTATATCTTCAATATATATACTGCTAGAATTATGTTTTTATGACGATGGTTATGATTATACACTACATTTATGCTGTACGCTCTCGCAGATCTACACGGGCCTCCAAAATCTATTGGGAAAGCCGGTTTTAGTTGGTGCAGACAATCTAACTTGGACATTGGTGAAGTATGTCAACTCTGAGAATTGTGGTGCTGGCAGTGCTGAAAATGACTTACCGGAAGAGAGTTTTAGCAAACTCCACGTTGCACTTTCAGTGATGCATGAATGTTTTGAGCCCTTACATAACCCTTTCTCTAGCAGAGATATCGTCGAAGATGTTTTATTCAACCAAAGGTCAGAAACTCCTGTCCTTCAAATTTATGTTCATAACATTTTATTAGGATTCTTTGCATACTGCGTTTGTCATACTCACAATTCATGTATACTTTTAATTACTGTCAATATTATTACTGTGGATTCTATGATCTATCAATTTTCTCATAAGGAAAACAAAACTCTACTATTTTTATACAATAGAATTTAGAAATTTTTCTCTTGCATTAGTTAGTGCCTAGTTTGTAGTTTTATGTTTATCATGCAGGAGGAATTTATGGAACTACAGTCATATTTATATGAAGATACTAATAAAAAAGTTTCCTTAATTTTTTGTACACATTTCTTCTCTTCAAGCATATTGTGGAAAATCTAAGCCCTTGGATGGTATCATGAATAGTAGTGAGCCATTATTTGAAGAGTAAACAAAGTATTTCGGCTCTCGTTGGGTCTTTCGTTATGATTTTGGTTTTTTTAAATTCAATGATTCTAATGGATTGAACATATGGCTCTCAACTCTTCACGTGCTTAGTTTTTTTTAATCAAACAAATGGCATGCAAAAACATTACTATAGGGTTTGAGATCGTAACTATGTTGGCGCCTCAAAGCCTTAGTTTTGATCAGTATTTGTTTCATTTAAAATGTGTGGATCATTACATCGTTGAGTCCCTTCATTCACTAAAGGATTTGTTCACAAGTATACATAGTCTGTGATCATGATATTTTATCTCTAAATTGTGATATACATTATTGTTATATTCGCACCGAGTCATTGCCTGATATATATGTACTTTGGAACGTTACAGGTCCGAGCTCAATCGACTAAACTTCCGGGGTTTCTATACCGTACTTCTAGAGAAAAATGAACAATTGGTTAGTGTGGCAACTGTTAGGTGAGTATAGGATCTGCTACTACAGAGAACCAAATCAAGTTGTGATTGCATTTTTCATTTTTAAGTTGCATTTTTTTAAATATTTTTTGGTTCCTTAACAAGCCATTTCATTTTTGTAGGATATTTGGAGAGAAGATAGCTGAAGTCCCCCTTATAGGTACCAGATTTCAGTATCGACGACTTGGAATGTGCCGCGTTTTAATGGATGAGCTTGAAAAGGTAACATAAAAATCATACAAATGTGTCATTTTAGCTGGTTGTTTTATGAACTATACATCAAGTGATCTTGATATGGCATGTAGCGTTCAAATTGTTATTCATTTTTTATGTATCAATTTTTCTGAGTTTAAAAGCCGATAAAACGTACAACCTCTGACTTAGTATAAGTGTATCTATTTGTAGCTTTAGAAAATTCACGTTCAAGTAGCCTTGGAAAGCAAGAAACAAAATCTAAACGTGAATCAAAATCTCATGATTTATTCAAATAATAATTGAAAAGATATCAAAATTTATGTTGAAGTTCTTTTAATATAATTTCTAACTTTAAATTCAATGTACTTATTAGGTACTATGTTTGTACAAGAGTGATTAATTATTTAAATTTATGTCCTAAAAGTTATGGTTATGTTCCAAAGTATACTATCAAATTTCTCACTTGAATTTTTTCTTTCATCAGAAGCTAAAGCAACTGGGGGTGGAGAGGCTAGTCTTACCTGCTGTTCCTGGTGTACTAGAAACATGGACCAATTCCTTTGGCTTTGTGCAGATGAAAAATTTTGAGAGATCAAAGTTTTTGGACTACTCTTTCCTAGATTTTCAAGGAACTGTCATGTGTCAGAAAATGTTGACAAGACTTCCATCACCGGATTCAGTTATAACTAGAGGTTTGTAACTTTTTCACGATTCTTGTTTCCTATGTCTGGATTGACGGTCAGTTTAACAGAATCTTGATCTGTCGCAATGGTTTCTTCAAACATGCATGTAATTAAATTGTTTCATTGATTGGATTACATTTACAACCTTATTGTTTCATATTGCAGACATAAATACAAAGCAACAGGATGCTGGTTTCTCCGTCAAATGTCGAATTGATTTTGAGAAGTCGAGTCCCATATCAGAAGTGGACCAAGAAGAAGGGATTGGCAAAAGTGGAATAATGGATCTACAAGTTTGGAAACCAAGGCCTAATTCCTAAACCAAACAAGAAAATAAATTAGATTATGTGAAAGAGACAGACAGAGAGACTTGGAGTATGAACAATTCTTTTTACATGTAAAATAGGAACTATAGTCTTTTTAGGTTAAGTTCATCTTCATGCTAATTTGGTGATGTTCTTGGGATATTTTCAGGGGCACATAACATATGCGACAGTGATTTAAACATGTCACATTATTGATAAATAATCTAGGTGTTAATAGGATTAATTAATATACTATTGATATGACTTTCATTGTTATGTGATTTTTCCTGATGAACAAGACTCTTTGAAGTGAGCAAATCCTAGTTTATTGAAGTGTATTAGTATATTCTTAAATTCTTAAGCTTCATAAGCAAGTGTATATTTGATTTGACCTTAATTAGTTGATCACTTTCCGTTAAGGACACATTTTTCGGGATAATTTGAATTCAAATTCTAATTTTAATGATTTTGTCAGAATTTATTTACTTCTGCATTGAATATCAAATCTCACAAGAACTAGAGGGTTAATAGAAAAAAGATTCATTTCCCAATTTTGAATATAAAAAAAAAAAATCTAAAGTTTAATAGTTCCAAATATAAAAAAATTCCATAAGATTATTTTTAAAAAGCATTTTAATAGTATTTTATTTTTTTGTTATAATATTTTTTTTAAATTTAAAAATAAAGTTTCAAATAAAAAATTGGTTAAATAGGTTATCTTAAAATATGTTTTTAAGTATTTCATCTTTTTTTTATAATTTTTTTTCATTTTTAAAATCTGTAATGATGAATATTTAAGTTATTGAATGATAAAATTACATTTTTTTAATTGATAACAAATAAATCTAATAAACTTCTACTTTGAAGTAAATTTTCATAAAAATCAATTTTAAAAATATAAAATCAAAATTATTTTTTTAAATTATTAAATAAATGGACCTAAAATTTAATGTATGTTTAAAATATTCTTCAATTAATTTAAATTTAATTTTTCAATAATTTCATGTTTACTTTCTAACTTTAGAAAATAATCCCAAAAGAGCTTTTGGGTAAGTATGTCTTTTAAGCAAATGACTTTTTTTGGGGAATGTCGTGAAAGCTATTAATGAGCTGATTATTTCTCTTTCCTGATTTGGGCTTATTTGGGAAGATGGATTTATGCATTTTTTTCTTCAATTATGTAATCAATTCAGTATATTATGTAATCAATTCAATATATATAGATCAAATTTGTTTGTATCTTTTATACCAAAAAAATGTTTTTATCTGTACAAGAGATATGCTTATAAATATTCTACGGATCTTCAATCAGATTGCTTTAAAAATAATTATAGAATCAAATTAACTAATTACAGATCTGTATGCCTAATCGAAATAAATTCTGGTATCATGTATGTGATTTTCCATATCGTCCCAATGATTTCTCGAATTGTTATTGGGAGCTATAGAGACAATATATTCTATGAGAATTTACTTGTATAATAACCTATTTAAATATTATTACATTTGATAAATATTCAAAAAATTGATATATCTAAACTAAATTTTAACCGAATATATTAAACTTTTAACTACTATTTTTTTTTTTTTTCTGTCTAAGTAGTATATTTTATATACCGACAAACCATATCATTTATATATTATTTATTTATTCGTCTAGTTGCATGATATAATCCTTATAATAAATCCAAATAAACACAATATACCATTTATATGATCACCGTAACAAGATTTGATATGTTAAAATGTGAAGTTGGTGTGTAATTTTGCATTAAACTCTTAAAAAAAAATCTTTATAATAATGTGCTCATTTCAAGTAGTTGTTGACATGATCATGAAATCTATTAAACATAGCATGTTTTTTCTTAAACTATTCGTAGTGAATATCAGAAGCGACTCTACGTTATACACAGTGGTTGAATGTTTTACGTATTAGTTTTTGTAATATACATATATCTCACACTTTCATTGTATATATATATATGTAATACAAATAATTTGATTAATTGATTAATGTATCTCGCACATTCAAAACAAAAACTCACGCAACAAAATAAAAATGATAAATTACATAGTTTTAAATTTAATTGTTCTATTAAGTGATCGATCGACAAATTTCAGAATTGAATAATCATTATAAGTGTAGTTTGTTTAAGTTCAAAATATTTATTTACTATATTTGATAGATAGAAGTTTAATAGTTAAAAGCTTGTTAACATATTATCAAGAATTGTACTATATATCAAACAATTTTTGTTATAGAATATCTAGAAATTTTAGTTATTAGATATACGATTACAATGAAACATGGTGAAGAATATAACTGATGTAGATATTATTTGTCTATCTCTCGTAACATGAATACTTTTGAGATTTTAATACATGAGACGCAAAAAATTGTACAATAATGTTAAAATAAAGGTATTTTTCTATTATATCCTCTTTTTAGAAAAAAAAAATTTAATATATATTATAATTTAAAATTTATGTATAAAAATATTTTTTTTTAATATATCGTAAGTGGAGATGCAATCGCATAGAATAAAAAATAATTTCTCTCTTTCAATAAGTCCCATTATGGGGATGCAACATGTGTTGCCTTATGTTTTATTTTTTTTCAACAAATGAAAAAATTAAATTAATAACTAAAAATAATAAAAAAAAAGAAAAAAAATTAAATTATATTAATAAGTTCAAATAAAATACATTAAATATGAAGAAAATACGAAGAAAAAAATTAAAGTTAATGTAGTTGAGTAGATGTGTCAAAGGAAAAAACATATTATAATATTTTAATAATTCTCTTCTTTTTGATTTGCTCTCCTATTTTACGGATAATTTTATTTATTAAAATATAAATTAACATATATATAGATATATGATTGTTTAATCAATTGAAAATAAATATAATGATTATTATTTCATATTTCTTCCTATTTTTTGAAGAAATTATTTTTTAGATTTTAAAAACTATTTAAATAAAATATCACATTTATTGATACAATATCAACTTACTTTCTACTTCTTTACTTAATTTTTTTTTTTTGCAAAATAGGAGATAAAATAGAAGGGAGTTGATTGTAAAATATGATTGAGTTAGTTGTAAAATAAGATGAAGTTGTTAATTTATTTTTAATATACGGTAAGTTAGAGGGATTTGTTATAATATTTTAGTGGATTATTATAAGATAATCGATATATTTTTTATCTGAAAAGAAACATCATTAACATGCTAAATTTACATTTTCTATCCAAAAAGAAACAACATTAACATGCTAAATTAACATGCTAAACTTTTTGAACGTGTTACGTGGTTTAAATAATTATATATATATATATATATATATATTATATATATATATATATTAATTTATATTTTAATAAATAACATTTATTATAAAATAAGAAGCTGTCAATAACAAAATAGGTGGAAGTTGTTAATTTTATTTACAAATAAAATTGACAGCAAAATAAAAGGGAGTTAATAGTAAAATAAAATGAAGTTGTTAATTTATTTGCAATACATCATAAAATAGAGAAGAGTTATTAAAATATTATAACAACTTAATTTCTTTGCACATCTATTCAACTGCATGATTAAAATATATATATATATTATTTAATATATTTTATTTTATTTTATTAATATAATATAATTTTTTTATTTATTAATTCAATATTATTAAAAAAAATAAGACAACACATGCGACTCTTATGAGAGAAAAAAAACATCTCCCCGCTTTACTATCTTAAGGTAAAAAGACAGAAATATATTAAAAAAGAAGATATAATAAAAAAATATCCTAAAATAGGCGAATATATCATACTAGATTCATTTGGTGTTTGAATGCTATAATTGGCCATAACGAAGATGGCACAGTTATGTCCCGTGTTCAATTAGAAGATCTTGATAAAAGAACATTAACTACACATATTTGTAGTTACATGGATGGTTGATATTATATCAATAGTTTTATGATAAGTTGGATAGAAAATAAGCATAGTTAGATATTAAACACCGGTTACAACATTTTATATTATATTTAATAGAATCAAATTATTTGTTTCAAGTGATTAAAATCATTCTAAAGAATTTTATTTTATATTATATTTAATAATTTAAATCTAAATTATTAAAGTCAAATTCTTCTAAGAACTAAAAAGTTAAGACAACATATGTATTTAGTAGAAATATAACATTTAAAACTATTGTTATATAGTTGTAAAAAGAAAGACTATTGTCATATAAATGAGAACTTATTAATTTAAATAGATGCCATTTATATCAAATATGATTTAGTATAATGGCATATTTAACTAAATAAATATGAAAGAAATGTTAATTAGATTAAATATAATTTAATGAAATAATTAGATATTTAATTAAATAGAAGCGAACCAAAATAAAGAAAAGGAATCTAAATATCATATGAGTGTCTGTTTTGTCATAAAAGGAAAGAGGACAGAAAAATAGTAGGCTATCATGCTAGTGCCTCTATTCTGTCCTGTTTAGACTCAATTAAGTCATAATGTTTTTTTGACAAAATCAATTCATCCTTGTTTGCAGGAACAAAATTATATATATTTTTTAACCAAACAAAATAAAAAAGACATGATAATTAAGTGTAATTTAGAATTATGATTGGAGTTTAAGTGTGGGTTACAGTGATAGATTCTCATAGTAAAAATTTACAATGTAATTGCATCTCCAATTTCTAAAGTTGCATCGTGACCACGTTGTTCATCCACCTTCACATGCACACATCAACAACAAAAGAAACAACCTTTCTCTCCTCACACACCATTTCTATACCTTTCCTCACAAAACAGTTACCTCTTTTTGTTCTGTTTCTGTATTAGTTCCTTTTTTAGTTTTCCCTTTCTTCCATTGATCCATTCTCTATCAATGGCCTTTCTCTTCTCCCAATCTTGTTCGTTCTTCTCCCTTCTTTTCCTACTTTCTCTTCAATGCCAAAAAGCTTATTCTTCTTTTCATCATCATCATAATCACCATAAACATGTTCACTACAAGAAACCCATTTTACAAGCCAAAAACCATAGCACATGTTCATTGTTTGTGGGAACTTGGGTTCATGATGAAAGTTACCCTTTTTATCAATCTTCCAGCTGTGAAATCATAGACCCAGAATTCAATTGTCAGAGGAATGGTCGCCCAGATTCTGATTACCTTAAATACCGTTGGAAACCCCTCAATTGTGAGCTCCCAAGGTAACAACAATAACAAAAGATTGTGTTTTTTGTTTATTTATCTGGAGACGAAATGACAAACACCATTAATAAACTCACACACGCAATGTCGAGATCTCTGGTCGAACCTTGGTCACCATAGAAAATGTTGAGTCTAACAATGTCGGCATTGTCGGTTGAGCTAAGCTTACGGATAAAAGATTGTGTTTTTAGATAGTGAGTTTAGTGTTTGTGTTTTTTTAATGTAGTAGTAGTGTTGAATGATGGTGTTTTTTTGGTATTGTGTAATGGTAGGTTTAATGGGGTTGAGTTTCTGGTGAAGATGAAAGGAAAAAATGTAATGTTTGTTGGTGATTCGCTAGGAAGGAACCAATGGCAGTCTTTGATTTGTATGCTATCTGCTGCAACACCTCATGGTCAGACACAACTTGTCGGGGGTGATCCTCTCTCCACCTTCACATTCTTGGTGAGCCTATAAAAAATTCTGAGCTTTATCTTAATTGCTAACCAAGGTTTTAAATTATGTTAATTGCTAACTGAAGTTTTAAATTTTGGATGTGGTCGCATTGCAATCATTGATATTAT
The DNA here is from genome assembly GCF_000331145.2 of Cicer arietinum. Taxonomy (NCBI): domain Eukaryota; kingdom Viridiplantae; phylum Streptophyta; class Magnoliopsida; order Fabales; family Fabaceae; genus Cicer; species Cicer arietinum. The sequence goes on from NC_021161.2 coordinate 39,633,659, forward strand.
AAAAAATCACGGTAAAATGTAACTGATGAAGTTTAATTACAAAAATCGCAGTCAAATGTAACTAACGAGGCCTCGATCGCCATCGTATTTTTTGTGTATGGAATTAAAAACATTGGTCTTTTTGTTAAACTGGCTTTGGTATTTTTGATAACTACCAATATCCCATTTGGCATTTCACATTGTTTCTATTGTTAGTAAAATTTAAACCATAATGGCACTTACCCAATTCTTTTTTAGGTAAGATTTAGATTTTGGTTCAAAAGGAAGAGCTAAAAATTATGCTGTTTTTCCAGCAGCAAAATTGTTGTTTCCCACTTTGTAAAGTTTCATTCATAATCATAAAGGGGTAGGTAGGGTCAATTTTTTGGTAATAAGACAAAGAAGCTGTTGAAAAAGTATTTCAATTGAATCGATAAATGTAACAATAGTATGCATGTGAGGGGCCCCAAAATATTTTCAAGAATTAAATTTATCAAGTTCATAAATAGTTATATACTGCATATATCATCTTTGTGATCTATCCTATGGAATTTGACTATGTTAACAAGAGAAACATTTTAGGCAAGTGGTTAAAATTTGATTTGATATGGTTATGGTACGTGTAGGACTATGGTGTGAAGATTTCATTCTACAGAACTCCTTTTTTGGTGGAGGTGGATGTGGTCCAAGGGAAGAGAATTTTGAGGCTTGAAAAGGTAGGTAAGAATGGTGACACATGGAAGAGTGCTCATGTGTTGTTGTTCAACACAGGACATTGGTGGACTCATCAAGGATCACTTCAAGGGTAGGCAAGAATAATAATAACTTTCCTTTTTTAAGCTTGTTCAATAAAATACTATAAGAAAATTACATTTTGGATTTTCTTTGTTAAAAGTTGAGTGTTGAAGAAATTTAATTTTTTTTATTGTTGATTAATTGAGTGCAGGTGGGATTATGTAGAATTAGGAGGGAAATATTACCATGACATAGATAGATTGGTAGCTTTGGAAAGGGGTATGAAAACATGGGCTAATTGGGTTGATACCAATATTGATAGAAGTAGAACCCATGTGTTATTCCAGGCAATTTCTCCCACACACTACAAGTAAGGACTCTTCTGTCTCTATTTTTATTTTATTTTCTAATTGTGGATTTTTGTATATATATATATTTAAATATGTTAATGTACATCTATTTTCTTTATCTTCTTTTTGTCTCTCTTTTTTATACCTCATTAAATTATGAGATTAATTTTTAAATAGTGTAATTTTTTTTAAGATGTCCACAAATGACAACTACTATGTATGACTTTAGAAATAATGATGGTTAAAGTCAAATATTTCTAATTATCTAATGGTTATTCAATGACAGTGTAAAAATCATTTACACTACAATGTATATAAATTAAATCCGTATACTATTAGTTTTGTACAAATGGATTGAATCTAAACTATTAAAAGACATTTGAAGCAAGTTGCCAAATTAACTTTTTCCTTAAGTCAAACTAAATTTTAATTTTCCCATTTGCATACATATCTAATGAGCTGAGTCTAGAGCTGGAAGTGGGACCTTTCTTTTGACTAGCCTTGACAATCATGCCCATATCTTGCAATTAGTTGATTATTCCATCCTGTGGCTGAAAGTTATTGGCTTGTTAGGTGTCATCTGGTCACCCAATTATGAATCTGCATTTCAATGTGCAGAGCTTACAAAAAATATGTCAGTCTAAGCCTCTAAATAACAATAGGAAAGAAAATGGTTGTGATTAAAAGTCTTTAAATATTTTTCAATGATATTTTTTGGTATAAACATGCATTGCAAATAAATTAGAGTTAGAAAAGAAAGTATAGCAGCAGCAACAAGACTTATCCCACTCATGTTTAGAAAATAAAGTATACTCAAGAAATTTAGTGGTTAATAAGCTACATCATTTTACTAGTATTAATATGACATTGTTACCAAATTGCTTTATTTTTCAAAACTAGCTCATAATCTGACGGGTCAGGGTGCTAACATGACTCATGAAGATGTTCAGTTATGTAAAATACTGAATGCCAGATTCAGTCCAATTCAGTATTAAGTAAAAAATAAAATAGGTTCTTTAGTTTTGTGACATTAACCAAAATAGCTTCTTTACAATACAAGCATTGATATGATATGTAATAAAAATAATTAAATACAACAATTTGTGTTTTTTCAAATTTGACAGCTACAATGTAACATAATTTCATTACATTAATGTTTGGTTAAGCTAGTATGTATGATTTTCAAAACAAAAGTTATGCTAAGATTTGGTTGCAATGATATGTAGCAAAAGCGAATGGAATGCAGCTGGCGGTAGAACAACAAGTGTGATGACAACAAAGAATTGTTATGGTGAAACATCACCAATTAGTGGCAGAACAACAAACTTTGGAGAAGAAACATACACTCATCAACAAATGCGAGTAGTGGATATGGTGATACGCGAAATGCGCGATCCTGCGTATCTTCTCGGCATCACAAAGTTATCAGCATTGAGAAAAGATGCACATCCTTCAATTTATAGTGGTGAATTGAGTCCACTGCAGAGAGCTAACCATTATCACTCGGCTGATTGTAGTCATTGGTGTCTTCCTGGATTGCCTGATACTTGGAATCAACTACTCTATGTTGCTTTATTCTATTAATTAATTTTATTAGTTATCACTAGGTAATTTACATAGCTCTAATTCTTACTGTATTATTACTATTTTTTTTAAGACACAACGCGTTTATATTTTATTCAGAGTTACCTGAGATTGCAACTCTTTCTAACTGCAAAGTTATATAAATATATAAGGAGGCATCAAATTACAGTAGTGTAACATTGAGGTAGTGTTCACCGTATAATAACTTTTTATCAGATAAAAAGATTTTCTATGTTGCTTGATTAATTAATGTAAAGAGTAATGAAGTAATAATGCTTATATGAATATGTTAGGTGACAATGAAAATTTCAACTGGTCCAATATATAAAAACTTTATGCAATATATACAAGGTAACACATTGCTTTGTGAGGAAACCAAATAGATTAAGATAACAGCTCAAATTACAGAATTCAAAATGATACAAGATGCAATACTTATTGAAAGCCTTATCTTATATTATATAGCATCATTTTCCCTATAGATAAAATTATACAGCAGGCAAATTCTTCATTCATGTTAATTTTTTAATTATTATTCTTCATTCTAGCACAGTCACTTCTTGTTGTCACAGCTCAAACTAGCTCTGGATGGCAACTTCAACAGGAGTAGGTTCCATTGGTATAATCTTTTCAAATTCTACAGTTTTGTTGTTGATAAAGTTGTTCTGGTTTTCATAAGCTGAATCATGAACTCCAAGTGCTGCTCTACCAGATGGATCGAGGTTGTTAGACCAAGCAGCATCCCATTCAACAGCTTTTGCTGTGCTACATGCAACAGTTGGTCCGCCAGGAACAGTTAGCCTTGCTGAGTTCTGCATAACAAAATCAAGAAACACCAATATTTGAATCAACCATTTTTAAATTATGTTGTCTTATGGTCTACAAAGCACTAACATAGACACAAACATCAAATACGACACTGATATTGGCAAGTAGACACCAGTAATTATTTAAGAAGAGTTGATAGATTAACTTGCCTGAGGGAAGAACCTCTCAAAGATCATTCTGTAGTAGTATGCTTCCTTTGTGTGTGGGGTGTTGTGGGGGAAGATATTACCAGCATTAAGCATCATTTTATCAGACACCTATTGGAAAATGTCAAGAAGAAATTTTAAGGAACATAAATTTTGTGACAATAGCTAACTATACCACTGAATTATTGAACTAAAAATATTGGATTTCATACATGTTTTGCAGCATGAGCTTTAAGGCCATCAATCCAACTATAACCAACTCCATCACTGAATTGTTCTTTCTGCCTATATAATATGTGCTGCATGAAATAAATTTTTGTTAGTTTAGTCAGCTATTTTTTAAAGATCAAATGATCAATGGACATTGCAGAAAATTACAAATTACCTTTGGCAGATAAGGATTCTCTTCATCATCAAAGGCCTTTCTCAGAATCCACTTCTCAATTCGTCCTTCGTCTCGTTTTATCTAGACGTTTTAAATAAACCAACTTAATAAGTACCCGTTTACTTTGAAAAAACATTACAAACATTGAAACAACATAGTGACATTCTTTACTCATACCATTTTATTCGCAGGATCAATATTCATTGCAACATTTATAAACTCCTTGTCCAAAAATGGTACTCTAGCTTCTAGACCCCAAGCAAAAGTTGATTTATTGGCTCTCTGGCAATCATATTGGTGGAGTGCTTTAATCTGCATATGAAAAAACAAAACATAGCTATTAATCATTAATCTTCAACCCTTTGTATTCTGTTCTAACATGGAACGTCATTATTCTAATAATAACCTTGCGGCATGTTTCTCTGTGAAACTCTTCCTTGTCCGGTGCCTTGTGAAAGTACAGATATCCACCAAAAATCTCATCAGATCCTTCACCAGAGATTACCCATTTGACACCAAGTGATTTAATCTTCCTTGACATTAGAAACATAGGTGTGCTTGCTCTAATTGAAGTCACATCATATGTTTCAACATGGTATATAACATCCTCAATAGCATCTATACCATCCTACATAACACCATAATATTAATGATTTAATAATCTTAATTTCAATAATTGAAGTACCCCAAATTGTGAGCTAAATGGTTATCCAATCGTGGTTCATATCGTGAATTGAAAGAACTATTTTTCCAATTGAAAATCAAATCTTATTAAAAATCGTAAGACACAGGACTAACAAGTTTTAAGCAAAAACACAGGACATAGATAAATTATAAGCTGGTATATCATATACAAACCACAATAATTTAATATTCATAGACAACAGAAAAATGACTTACAATATGACAAAAAAAATATACTTGCCTACACTAAATTTATGTAGTGATTTATTGAATTCAATCGATATTCATCATAGTGAATCAGAATTCAACACTATGACCAAGATTCAATATGTGATTCATGTTCACAATAGATAAACACTAAGGATTATTATTGATTGAGTTCAAGTGTGATATCCTAAAAATGTACTATTTGAAGTAGTATTTACCTGAACAGTAAAATGAAACTCATGGTGAACAGTTCCTAAGTAATCTGCAACTTCTTTTCCAGCCTTAAGATCAGGTGAGCCCTACTCAACATTACAAGACCAAATATTAAGACAACATTGAAGATCTTTTTTTAAAAGTAAAAAATACAGAAAGTTTGCAAAATGATTCATAAATTTGAATAAATATGGACCTCTAGGCCAACACAAAATGAGTGTAATTTTGATCCCCATTGTTCAGCAGCTTTTGTTGTTGCTAGGTAGCGAGAAGTGATGGATGCAACCAATGATGAGTCCAAACCTCCAGAGAGTAGAACACCAAATGGCACATCAGTCATCAACCTTTTTATCACTGCCTGTAATAACAATCAATGTGTCAATTGAAATCATGAACAAGTTTCCAATCCAAACAAAAGGAACTTCAGTAATTTGAAATCAATCGACATAACCAAACACTTATGTTTTGACACTTATTAAAATTTGACATAACCAAACACTTATCTTTTATTTGGAATTCGAATTATGTACTTAGACCTTTATCAATCATACCTTCTCAAAGGCTTGTCTCAAAGCTAGAGGATCATAAGGAGCTGATGGAATAGCCTCAGAGTACCAAGGAGGATTGTACCATCTTCTAAACCCACTATCTTTGCTAGAATACAAATGACCAGGTGGAAAACACTCAAAATGTTCACAATCATCATTCAATCCTTTCATTTCTGATGAAATCCAAACAGAACCTGAATCCAAAACATAAAAAACTTATCAAAACTTTTCTCAATTTAAATTTGTTCAAAGTTCAAACAAACAAAAACTCAATATAACATTACCATCTAATCCCCAACCAATGTATAGGGAAGTTACTCCTATAGCATCTCGAGCAACTATGTAACTGTTGTCACGAGTATCAAGTAGAACAAATGAAAATATACCATCCAACATGTCCACAAAGTCTTCTCCATATTCCTCGTACTATTCAAAAAATTAACATTAGTAACAAACAATTCATAACAGCCACATGTTCAATCAGAGACAATCATGAATGTAAAGTGTAAATCAAACAAATTAAACTTACAATCATGATTAATAGCCTAATCATTAATATGAAATGTATGCAATTTTTAGCACATCTAAGATTTGACACTTAAATCACTATGCTCTCATATACAAAACAAAAATGAATCATTAAAATTAGGTCTTAAGATTAAATTAAATTGTTAAATCAAAGATGACTAACCAAGTGTGCAATAACATCACAGTCACTTCCAGTTCTGAACGTGTGATTAGAGAGCTGTTTCCTGAGATCTTCATGGTTGTAAATCTCTCCATTTACCTAATTTTTCAATAACAACACATATCACTAACCAAAATTTCCTAGATTTAGTGAAGTACAAACATAATTGTTAGCAAAAAAAAACAAAAAGAACAATAACATTAAGCTAAAAAACACATCATGTAGGTACAAGTCAGATTCCAGTTTTGATTATTAAAATTAGCAACAGTACTACCATATAATTGCATAATAACTAATCACACGTATCAATACTGTATCACTAATACGTGTCAGACACACGTTCAATTTCAAGTGTCGGTGTTTCATAAACATAATTGAAGATGAAGATGTGATATACTATTATATGGCCTACCGTGACGATGATGGATTTGTCTTCATTAAAGAGTGGTTGATCCCCAGAAGCAGGATCAACTATGGCTAACCGTTGGTGTGCCAAAAAACAGTCACCATGTTGGTGGAGCCCACTCCAGTCAGGGCCACGGTGCTTCAATCTGTTACATCAAACACAAAAATCATCCAAACTTTGCTTTCATCATACAACTATTAAATTAAAGTACAATAATATTCTTATATAGTATTTGAATTCTTTACCGCTCTTGTATAATATAACAGTTATGATGACAATTAAATCAAGCGAGATAAATCTAAGTTGAATTTCATAGTTCGTTAGTGAGCTTATAGATGACTCATTAATATGGTATTAATATCAATAATAGAATATGAACTTAAATCCTTATAATGTGTGAGTAGCTTTAGTTTGTGACAAAACAAAATACTTTGTTAGGTAATAAAAAATGTAGCTAGATATTTTCTATTCGATAAGTATTAGAATAAGGATAAAAGAATATAGTTCTACAATTATTTAACCCCTTTTCATTGTTAGTTTTTCAAGTATCATTTCTACTTTGAATTGTTCATAGTTTCCACTATAAATTACTCATAATTGCATTTCAACATGGACCCCACATACCACTTGATTGTCCTAATTGATAATAAAACAATTCATTATCTGATCAGAATATTGCCCACTTATCAAAGTTTTGTCTGTTTAATCTTAAACTAATGACCATGGTTAATTAAAGTAATTAAATTTAAATATTTTTTATTCTATAATTAAAGAGACACTCTTTTAAATAAAGCTAAGTGTTATGATCTAAGAAACTATTGACGTTGTAATCATATTATTCTTACCCAAAAATAAAGTTGTCATCATGTTATATATAAGAAATTAGAAAATTACTTAAAAGTTTCAATCATTGATTATTTTAATTAATGAATATGGAATCTCTTTATTTAGCCTAATTATAACTATGTGACGGTTGAAACAAGGAACATGGATTATGTCATTTGGGTCCCACATTTATTCTTCATCGTCATCCAATTCACATAAACTTAGTAGCCACTCCCAACAAGGGATATATTCAACAAGAAATTGTAAACTGAAACATCCAAAAAGTCAGTTGGAAATAAATTTATCTATAGCATCTACTAAATTTAATTTAATAATTAAAAGTCACCTTGATTGTTATCAGAAAATCCAAAATGAAAAACCAAGTTATTAACAATTTCATCTCAAAAATTTAACAAACTTTTAATTAAAAAAATAATTTTTTTTGTTACACTTGTCTTTTTTGAATTGGTCAATTCAATTAAAATATTTTCAATAGGATTAAAATGATCGAGAAATTTTAATTTCAATAATCATGGTAGAAACTATTAGACTATGCTCCAAGAAACAACATGAAAGAATAGCAAACAAAATGAGTTTGACATGTCCAATTTGTTTAGAATCTAACAACTAAAATTGATCTATTGATATGAGATTTAGATAATATACGTGCGTTTTTAAGTTGAAACCTCATTGTTCATATTGTATATTTGTATAAAAAAAAATCTTAGCATAACATAATTTGTTTGATTAGAGAAAAGATGAATCATCATGTGTGAAACATGAATTAAGAATACTAAATAGAAAAGAGAATAATTGCCTGCGAGAAAGCTCAAGAACGCGAACCCTCTTAGCTCGAGAAGGATCGGAACAACCAAGCACGGCAAGTATACCACACATTGTAGTATATGTTTATGTGATGATGAAATTGATCAAAGAGAAAGAGAACTTGGAATAAAAAGAAAGAAGAAAATATAACTCAAGAAAGAAATGAAGAAGAGCACCACATATAGTAATGGTTTTGAAATTGAAGGCTTAAAGCAATTCAGTATACATAACGCTTCTAGGAACACGTATTTATAATGCATAAAATGAGTGAATGATTCCGTCACAAAAAGAAAATAATAATAATAATAAGAGTGAATTATTAGACATTAGACAACATCATCAAGTGGTGACGGTGAAACGATGTCGTTTTTCTTTGATTATTTTTTTTTTGGGAACGTTTTTTCTTTGATTCAATGTACTATTACTTACCACTGGTTGGTCCCACAACTTGCTCCAAGTATATAATGCCATGTGGTAGAACGTGGTTCGTTATTTGTATCGACTATTTTTATCAAAAGTATCGAGTGTTTTGTCATTTAAATATTTTAGTGTACTTATCCACAAAAAATTTGAGTAAAATAAACTATGGTTGTTGATTTTTGTTTGACGAGTGATCCATCAAATTACTTCTTCACTATGCAGGGTATTCTCAAATAGGTCTTTGCATATTGATATTCTAAGAAAATATTTAACTCAATTAAAGTATTAAATTGGTTTTTATATTTAACTATTTATTATCAATTAGCTCTTATATTTTAATAATTTATTATCAATTTAATTTTTATGTTTAACAACTTACTATATATTATAATATACTTTTAAGAGGACTGATATGAGTAACATATGAAGCTAGTGAGGATTGAGATGGTTGGAGCTGGTGTTTCTACTTCTCAATTGTGCTCACTTATGAATGTGGTGGAATCCTTATGTGCAAAAGATATAATCGTTTTATTTTATGTCATATGTTTGTGAGATGTTGCGCAAATATATATATATATATATTTGCAAATTAAATAGCAGAATTAAGAGTTGCATTTTTTTTTTTTTTTTTGAGTGGCCCATATACTTCTATAAATTGTGTCATTTAAGACAGAATGTGAAATGAATTTTTGTTATTACTATCAATTTTATCTCAACAATTTTTTACATTTTAAGTCATCTCATTATTCTCTAATGCATAATTGAAGTGTAAAAAATAATCTTTTGTAATATATTATTGAAAGATGATTTTCGTGTATTTAATAAATTTGGTTTCAAATATGTATTTGAAATAGATAAATTTATTCTCTCTAAAGGGGTGTGTTTGTAGGAAAAGTTACCTCATGTGAGAATATATTTAAGTGTAATATTGTCAGTAACAATAATAACAATATGATTTCTATTTACATCGTTGAGTCTTGTGATCTATGACATATGAGATTAAGACATATTGATTTTTAAAAAATTGAATGATATGATGAAATGAAATTTACTTTCGACTTTTTCATGCAAACTTAAATCACAAGACAGTCTTTTAAAATAGTTGAAATAAGTTCTAAGGTGTTAGATTTAATTTATTATGGTGTGTACGACTTACATGGTTGGGCTACAATTGGTGGTAAAAACTATTTTCTCACTTTTTTTTATGATAGCACTAGAATTTGTTATGTTTATTTAATGCACCTTAAGGATGAAATTTTAGGCAAATTTAAAATACAAGTAGAAGTTCAACATAAAACTTTTGTTAAAGTGTTTTAGAAAGTGATAGGAGAGAAGAATTCTATCATTGTGATTATTTTGAGTCTACTAGTATTGTGCATCAAAAACAACTGCACCATATTCCCGCACAACAAAGTGGAATAGAAAAAAGGAAAAATAAGGTATTAGAATGATCCAAATTCAGAATGGACCAAATAATCTAGAAAATAATGTACCTAATAGTGATATTTTGACAAGTTCAGAATCTAGAATAAGTAAAAGGGGTAGAAAATATAAAAGTTATGGACCAAATTTCTTTGTATTCCTTGTAGAAGGAAAAAATTATCTCGTCAACATTTATGGATCAATTTACTATAATTTAGAGAATGATCCAAACACATATGAAGAAGCAATACGGTATTTCAGCAATTGTCACCAATAAATCGATTTTGTTTCATCCATTTTTTATATTATTAGTCATCATCATATCATTCTCTAATGCATGAGCAAAATGTATGAAATATTATTTTGCAACATATTATTAAGAGATACTTTTGGTGTGTTAGTACCAATCATATATATCAAGATTTTTCAAAGTACTCTGAAGAGATTTGTTGTTCATCTCATTTGCATCTTTTTGGTGGGACGAATCAAACTTAAAAGCTATCATAAATACAAATTTCATATTTAATTTAATTATTAAAGTCTTGCAGCAATTATCACCAATAATTCAACAATATTTACCCATTGATAGGGAAGAATCATTTTAGGAGCACTTATTCCTCGAATTGAAATATACTTACAACATGTTGATAGAGACTATGTTCTTGATGTTTTGGCATAAATTAATTAATTGATTCTTATCTTTTGGATGGTGCCCGTGTTTATGTCCTAAATTGTACAACAATAATACGTGTAGATTTTATTTTTTTTAAACATTCATTTAACACATAACTTTACTTCTATTTTTCTCTTCCTGATATATTTATTGTATCACTCTCTTTATATTTTTTGGTCTCAAGATATATACATCGCTATAGGTATCCACTAAATATTTTTCTACATCGTATATAATGGACAAGAGCTTATAAAAACTAATTTGTGAGTAAACAATTATTATGTGTAACATTTTGAATAAATTGAATAAAGTAGTATGTCATAAATCCCATACAAAAATGGATAATCAAGTCATATTAAATTGTATGGTATGCTATTTGATGAGATTAAAATGTCTAATCAATTAAGTTCACAATTCTGTCAAATTAATTATTTTGATGTTTTATTTAGAGGTGTTTACATTCAAATCGGTCCAAAAAGTAACTGCAAATTGATTAAAATAATTACAAATTACACAAAACTGCTCAAATCAAATCAAACTATATACATAAGTTTTAGTATTTATTTAATTATATAACTATACACTACGCGAAAAAACGGCTTTTACAGCGCTTTTTTTAAGCCATTTACAGCGCTTTTTCAAAAAAATAAGCGCTGTGGAAACGGGCGCTGTAAATGATACAACAGTGCTTCTATAAAAGCGCTATAAAACATGTAAATACAACGCGCGCTTGTTATGCACATTTTACAGCGCTTCTTCACAAAAAGCGCTGTAATATGCACCCCGTCATATGAGTTATGGGTGTGCATATTACAGCGCTTTCTCACAAAAGCGCTGTAATATGCCCACCCATAATTTCATATATGGGCGTACATATTACAGTGCTTTCTCGAAAAAGCGCTGTAATATGCACCCCGTCATATGAGTTATGGGTGTGCATATTACAGCGCTTTCTCACAAAAGCGCTGTAATATGCCCACCCATAATTTCATATATGGGCGTACATATTACAGCGCTTTCTCGAAAAAGCGCTGTAAAATGCCATGAGTTTTTGACAATTTTTGACAATTTCAAAACAGAACAGATCATGTGGTATGAGTTTTTGACAATTTTTGACAATTTCAAAACAGAACAGATCATGTGGTATGAGTTTTTGACAATTTTTGACAATTTCAAAACAGAACAGATCATGTGGTATGAGTTTTTGACAATTTTTGACAATTTCAAAACAGAACAGATCATGTGGTATGAGTTTTTGACAATTTTTGACAATTTCAAAACAGAACAGATCATGTGGTATGAGTTTTTGACAATTTTTGACAATTTCAAAACAGAACAGATCATGTGGTATGAGTTTTTGACAATTTTTGACAATTTCAAAACAGAACAGATCATGTGGTATGAGTTTTTGACAATTTTTGACAATTTCAAAACAGAACAGATCATGTGGTATGAGTTTTTGACAATTTTTGACAATTTCAAAACAGAACAGATCATGTGGTATGAGTTTTTGACAATTTTTGACAATTTCAAAACAGAACAGATCATGTGGTATGAGTTTTTGACAATTTTTGACAATTTCAAAACAGAACAGATCATGTGGTATGAGTTTTTGACAATTTTTGACAATTTCAAAACAGAACAGATCATGTGGTATGAGTTTTTGACAATTTTTGACAATTTCAAAACAGAACAGATCATGTGGTATGAGTTTTTGACAATTTTTGACAATTTCAAAACAGAACAGATCATGTGGTATGAGTTTTTGACAATTTTTGACAATTTCAAAACAGAACAGATCATGTGGTATGAGTTTTTGACAATTTTTGACAATTTCAAAACAGAACAGATCATGTGGTATGAGTTTTTGACAATTTTTGACAATTTCAAAACAGAACAGATCATGTGGTATGAGTTTTTGACAATTTTTGACAATTTCAAAACAGAACAGATCATGTGGTATGAGTTTTTGACAATTTTTGACAATTTCAAAACAGAACAGATCATGTGGTATGAGTTTTTGACAATTTTTGACAATTTCAAAACAGAACAGATCATGTGGTATGAGTTTTTGACAATTTTTGACAATTTCAAAACAGAACAGATCATGTGGTATGAGTTTTTGACAATTTTTGACAATTTCAAAACAGAACAGATCATGTGGTATGAGTTTTTGACAATTTTTGACAATTTCAAAACAGAACAGATCATGTGGTATGAGTTTTTGACAATTTTTGACAATTTCAAAACAGAACAGATCATGTGGTATGAGTTTTTGACAATTTTTGACAATTTCAAAACAGAACAGATCATGTGGTATGAGTTTTTGACAATTTTTGACAATTTCAAAACAGAACAGATCATGTGGTATGAGTTTTTGACAATTTTTGACAATTTCAAAACAGAACAGATCATGTGGTATGAGTTTTTGACAATTTTTGACAATTTCAAAACAGAACAGATCATGTGGTATGAGTTTTTGACAATTTTTGACAATTTCAAAACAGAACAGATCATGTGGTATGAGTTTTTGACAATTTTTGACAATTTCAAAACAGAACAGATCATGTGGTATGAGTTTTTGACAATTTTTGACAATTTCAAAACAGAACAGATCATGTGGTATGAGTTTTTGACAATTTTTGACAATTTCAAAACAGAACAGATCATGTGGTATGAGTTTTTGACAATTTTTGACAATTTCAAAACAGAACAGATCATGTGGTATGAGTTTTTGACAATTTTTGACAATTTCAAAACAGAACAGATCATGTGGTATGAGTTTTTGACAATTTTTGACAATTTCAAAACAGAACAGATCATGTGGTATGAGTTTTTGACAATTTTTGACAATTTCAAAACAGAACAGATCATGTGGTATGAGTTTTTGACAATTTTTGACAATTTCAAAACAGAACAGATCATGTGGTATGAGTTTTTGACAATTTTTGACAATTTCAAAACAGAACAGATCATGTGGTATGAGTTTTTGACAATTTTTGACAATTTCAAAACAGAACAGATCATGTGGTATGAGTTTTTGACAATTTTTGACAATTTCAAAACAGAACAGATCATGTGGTATGAGTTTTTGACAATTTTTGACAATTTCAAAACAGAACAGATCATGTGGTATGAGTTTTTGACAATTTTTGACAATTTCAAAACAGAACAGATCATGTGGTATGAGTTTTTGACAATTTTTGACAATTTCAAAACAGAACAGATCATGTGGTATGAGTTTTTGACAATTTTTGACAATTTCAAAACAGAACAGATCATGTGGTATGAGTTTTTGACAATTTTTGACAATTTCAAAACAGAACAGATCATGTGGTATGAGTTTTTGACAATTTTTGACAATTTCAAAACAGAACAGATCATGTGGTATGAGTTTTTGACAATTTTTGACAATTTCAAAACAGAACAGATCATGTGGTATGAGTTTTTGACAATTTTTGACAATTTCAAAACAGAACAGATCATGTGGTATGAGTTTTTGACAATTTTTGACAATTTCAAAACAGAACAGATCATGTGGTATGAGTTTTTGACAATTTTTGACAATTTCAAAACAGAACAGATCATGTGGTATGAGTTTTTGACAATTTTTGACAATTTCAAAACAGAACAGATCATGTGGTATGAGTTTTTGACAATTTTTGACAATTTCAAAACAGAACAGATCATGTGGTATGAGTTTTTGACAATTTTTGACAATTTCAAAACAGAACAGATCATGTGGTATGAGTTTTTGACAATTTTTGACAATTTCAAAACAGAACAGATCATGTGGTATGAGTTTTTGACAATTTTTGACAATTTCAAAACAGAACAGATCATGTGGTATGAGTTTTTGACAATTTTTGACAATTTCAAAACAGAACAGATCATGTGGTATGAGTTTTTGACAATTTTTGACAATTTCAAAACAGAACAGATCATGTGGTATGAGTTTTTGACAATTTTTGACAATTTCAAAACAGAACAGATCATGTGGTATGAGTTTTTGACAATTTTTGACAATTTCAAAACAGAACAGATCATGTGGTATGAGTTTTTGACAATTTTTGACAATTTCAAAACAGAACAGATCATGTGGTATGAGTTTTTGACAATTTTTGACAATTTCAAAACAGAACAGATCATGTGGTATGAGTTTTTGACAATTTTTGACAATTTCAAAACAGAACAGATCATGTGGTATGAGTTTTTGACAATTTTTGACAATTTCAAAACAGAACAGATCATGTGGTATGAGTTTTTGACAATTTTTGACAATTTCAAAACAGAACAGATCATGTGGTATGAGTTTTTGACAATTTTTGACAATTTCAAAACAGAACAGATCATGTGGTATGAGTTTTTGACAATTTTTGACAATTTCAAAACAGAACAGATCATGTGGTATGAGTTTTTGACAATTTTTGACAATTTCAAAACAGAACAGATCATGTGGTATGAGTTTTTGACAATTTTTGACAATTTCAAAACAGAACAGATCATGTGGTATGAGTTTTTGACAATTTTTGACAATTTCAAAACAGAACAGATCATGTGGTATGAGTTTTTGACAATTTTTGACAATTTCAAAACAGAACAGATCATGTGGTATGAGTTTTTGACAATTTTTGACAATTTCAAAACAGAACAGATCATGTGGTATGAGTTTTTGACAATTTTTGACAATTTCAAAACAGAACAGATCATGTGGTATGAGTTTTTGACAATTTTTGACAATTTCAAAACAGAACAGATCATGTGGTATGAGTTTTTGACAATTTTTGACAATTTCAAAACAGAACAGATCATGTGGTATGAGTTTTTGACAATTTTTGACAATTTCAAAACAGAACAGATCATGTGGTATGAGTTTTTGACAATTTTTGACAATTTCAAAACAGAACAGATCATGTGGTATGAGTTTTTGACAATTTTTGACAATTTCAAAACAGAACAGATCATGTGGTATGAGTTTTTGACAATTTTTGACAATTTCAAAACAGAACAGATCATGTGGTATGAGTTTTTGACAATTTTTGACAATTTCAAAACAGAACAGATCATGTGGTATGAGTTTTTGACAATTTTTGACAATTTCAAAACAGAACAGATCATGTGGTATGAGTTTTTGACAATTTTTGACAATTTCAAAACAGAACAGATCATGTGGTATGAGTTTTTGACAATTTTTGACAATTTCAAAACAGAACAGATCATGTGGTATGAGTTTTTGACAATTTTTGACAATTTCAAAACAGAACAGATCATGTGGTATGAGTTTTTGACAATTTTTGACAATTTCAAAACAGAACAGATCATGTGGTATGAGTTTTTGACAATTTTTGACAATTTCAAAACAGAACAGATCATGTGGTATGAGTTTTTGACAATTTTTGACAATTTCAAAACAGAACAGATCATGTGGTATGAGTTTTTGACAATTTTTGACAATTTCAAAACAGAACAGATCATGTGGTATGAGTTTTTGACAATTTTTGACAATTTCAAAACAGAACAGATCATGTGGTATGAGTTTTTGACAATTTTTGACAATTTCAAAACAGAACAGATCATGTGGTATGAGTTTTTGACAATTTTTGACAATTTCAAAACAGAACAGATCATGTGGTATGAGTTTTTGACAATTTTTGACAATTTCAAAACAGAACAGATCATGTGGTATGAGTTTTTGACAATTTTTGACAATTTCAAAACAGAACAGATCATGTGGTATGAGTTTTTGACAATTTTTGACAATTTCAAAACAGAACAGATCATGTGGTATGAGTTTTTGACAATTTTTGACAATTTCAAAACAGAACAGATCATGTGGTATGAGTTTTTGACAATTTTTGACAATTTCAAAACAGAACAGATCATGTGGTATGAGTTTTTGACAATTTTTGACAATTTCAAAACAGAACAGATCATGTGGTATGAGTTTTTGACAATTTTTGACAATTTCAAAACAGAACAGATCATGTGGTATGAGTTTTTGACAATTTTTGACAATTTCAAAACAGAACAGATCATGTGGTATGAGTTTTTGACAATTTTTGACAATTTCAAAACAGAACAGATCATGTGGTATGAGTTTTTGACAATTTTTGACAATTTCAAAACAGAACAGATCATGTGGTATGAGTTTTTGACAATTTTTGACAATTTCAAAACAGAACAGATCATGTGGTATGAGTTTTTGACAATTTTTGACAATTTCAAAACAGAACAGATCATGTGGTATGAGTTTTTGACAATTTTTGACAATTTCAAAACAGAACAGATCATGTGGTATGAGTTTTTGACAATTTTTGACAATTTCAAAACAGAACAGATCATGTGGTATGAGTTTTTGACAATTTTTGACAATTTCAAAACAGAACAGATCATGTGGTATGAGTTTTTGACAATTTTTGACAATTTCAAAACAGAACAGATCATGTGGTATGAGTTTTTGACAATTTTTGACAATTTCAAAACAGAACAGATCATGTGGTATGAGTTTTTGACAATTTTTGACAATTTCAAAACAGAACAGATCATGTGGTATGAGTTTTTGACAATTTTTGACAATTTCAAAACAGAACAGATCATGTGGTATGAGTTTTTGACAATTTTTGACAATTTCAAAACAGAACAGATCATGTGGTATGAGTTTTTGACAATTTTTGACAATTTCAAAACAGAACAGATCATGTGGTATGAGTTTTTGACAATTTTTGACAATTTCAAAACAGAACAGATCATGTGGTATGAGTTTTTGACAATTTTTGACAATTTCAAAACAGAACAGATCATGTGGTATGAGTTTTTGACAATTTTTGACAATTTCAAAACAGAACAGATCATGTGGTATGAGTTTTTGACAATTTTTGACAATTTCAAAACAGAACAGATCATGTGGTATGAGTTTTTGACAATTTTTGACAATTTCAAAACAGAACAGATCATGTGGTATGAGTTTTTGACAATTTTTGACAATTTCAAAACAGAACAGATCATGTGGTATGAGTTTTTGACAATTTTTGACAATTTCAAAACAGAACAGATCATGTGGTATGAGTTTTTGACAATTTTTGACAATTTCAAAACAGAACAGATCATGTGGTATGAGTTTTTGACAATTTTTGACAATTTCAAAACAGAACAGATCATGTGGTATGAGTTTTTGACAATTTTTGACAATTTCAAAACAGAACAGATCATGTGGTATGAGTTTTTGACAATTTTTGACAATTTCAAAACAGAACAGATCATGTGGTATGAGTTTTTGACAATTTTTGACAATTTCAAAACAGAACAGATCATGTGGTATGAGTTTTTGACAATTTTTGACAATTTCAAAACAGAACAGATCATGTGGTATGAGTTTTTGACAATTTTTGACAATTTCAAAACAGAACAGATCATGTGGTATGAGTTTTTGACAATTTTTGACAATTTCAAAACAGAACAGATCATGTGGTATGAGTTTTTGACAATTTTTGACAATTTCAAAACAGAACAGATCATGTGGTATGAGTTTTTGACAATTTTTGACAATTTCAAAACAGAACAGATCATGTGGTATGAGTTTTTGACAATTTTTGACAATTTCAAAACAGAACAGATCATGTGGTATGAGTTTTTGACAATTTTTGACAATTTCAAAACAGAACAGATCATGTGGTATGAGTTTTTGACAATTTTTGACAATTTCAAAACAGAACAGATCATGTGGTATGAGTTTTTGACAATTTTTGACAATTTCAAAACAGAACAGATCATGTGGTATGAGTTTTTGACAATTTTTGACAATTTCAAAACAGAACAGATCATGTGGTATGAGTTTTTGACAATTTTTGACAATTTCAAAACAGAACAGATCATGTGGTATGAGTTTTTGACAATTTTTGACAATTTCAAAACAGAACAGATCATGTGGTATGAGTTTTTGACAATTTTTGACAATTTCAAAACAGAACAGATCATGTGGTATGAGTTTTTGACAATTTTTGACAATTTCAAAACAGAACAGATCATGTGGTATGAGTTTTTGACAATTTTTGACAATTTCAAAACAGAACAGATCATGTGGTATGAGTTTTTGACAATTTTTGACAATTTCAAAACAGAACAGATCATGTGGTATGAGTTTTTGACAATTTTTGACAATTTCAAAACAGAACAGATCATGTGGTATGAGTTTTTGACAATTTTTGACAATTTCAAAACAGAACAGATCATGTGGTATGAGTTTTTGACAATTTTTGACAATTTCAAAACAGAACAGATCATGTGGTATGAGTTTTTGACAATTTTTGACAATTTCAAAACAGAACAGATCATGTGGTATGAGTTTTTGACAATTTTTGACAATTTCAAAACAGAACAGATCATGTGGTATGAGTTTTTGACAATTTTTGACAATTTCAAAACAGAACAGATCATGTGGTATGAGTTTTTGACAATTTTTGACAATTTCAAAACAGAACAGATCATGTGGTATGAGTTTTTGACAATTTTTGACAATTTCAAAACAGAACAGATCATGTGGTATGAGTTTTTGACAATTTTTGACAATTTCAAAACAGAACAGATCATGTGGTATGAGTTTTTGACAATTTTTGACAATTTCAAAACAGAACAGATCATGTGGTATGAGTTTTTGACAATTTTTGACAATTTCAAAACAGAACAGATCATGTGGTATGAGTTTTTGACAATTTTTGACAATTTCAAAACAGAACAGATCATGTGGTATGAGTTTTTGACAATTTTTGACAATTTCAAAACAGAACAGATCATGTGGTATGAGTTTTTGACAATTTTTGACAATTTCAAAACAGAACAGATCATGTGGTATGAGTTTTTGACAATTTTTGACAATTTCAAAACAGAACAGATCATGTGGTATGAGTTTTTGACAATTTTTGACAATTTCAAAACAGAACAGATCATGTGGTATGAGTTTTTGACAATTTTTGACAATTTCAAAACAGAACAGATCATGTGGTATGAGTTTTTGACAATTTTTGACAATTTCAAAACAGAACAGATCATGTGGTATGAGTTTTTGACAATTTTTGACAATTTCAAAACAGAACAGATCATGTGGTATGAGTTTTTGACAATTTTTGACAATTTCAAAACAGAACAGATCATGTGGTATGAGTTTTTGACAATTTTTGACAATTTCAAAACAGAACAGATCATGTGGTATGAGTTTTTGACAATTTTTGACAATTTCAAAACAGAACAGATCATGTGGTATGAGTTTTTGACAATTTTTGACAATTTCAAAACAGAACAGATCATGTGGTATGAGTTTTTGACAATTTTTGACAATTTCAAAACAGAACAGATCATGTGGTATGAGTTTTTGACAATTTTTGACAATTTCAAAACAGAACAGATCATGTGGTATGAGTTTTTGACAATTTTTGACAATTTCAAAACAGAACAGATCATGTGGTATGAGTTTTTGACAATTTTTGACAATTTCAAAACAGAACAGATCATGTGGTATGAGTTTTTGACAATTTTTGACAATTTCAAAACAGAACAGATCATGTGGTATGAGTTTTTGACAATTTTTGACAATTTCAAAACAGAACAGATCATGTGGTATGAGTTTTTGACAATTTTTGACAATTTCAAAACAGAACAGATCATGTGGTATGAGTTTTTGACAATTTTTGACAATTTCAAAACAGAACAGATCATGTGGTATGAGTTTTTGACAATTTTTGACAATTTCAAAACAGAACAGATCATGTGGTATGAGTTTTTGACAATTTTTGACAATTTCAAAACAGAACAGATCATGTGGTATGAGTTTTTGACAATTTTTGACAATTTCAAAACAGAACAGATCATGTGGTATGAGTTTTTGACAATTTTTGACAATTTCAAAACATAACAGATCATGTGTAAAAAATACCTTAGACAACGTAGATGGCCGCACAGTACGTAGAGGATATTAGGGTTCGCAACGTATATAATTATTTGAAAGATGTAGAGGATATGAGGGTTTCCAACGTATATAATTATTTTAAAGATGTATTTTACAGCGCTTGTGAAAAAAGCGCTGTAATAGGTAGTTAAATTCAATGAAAGCGCATGTGTTTTACAGCGCTTGTGAAAAAAGCGCTGTAATAGGTAGTTAAATTCAATGAAAGCGCATGTGTTTTACAGCGCTTGTGAAAAAAGCGCTGTAATAGGTAGTTAAATTCAATGAAAGCGCATGTGTTTTACAGCGCTTGTGAAAAAAGCGCTGTAATAAGTAGTTAAATTCAATGAAAGCGGATGTGTTTTACAGCGCTTGTGAAAAAAGCGCTGTAATAAGTAGTTAAATTCAATGATGAAAGATGTATTTTACAGCGCTTGTGAAAAAAGCGCTGTAATAGGTAGTTAAATTCAATGAAAGCGGATGTGTTTTACAGCGCTTGTGAAAAAAGCGCTGTAATAGGTAGTTAAATTCAATGAAAGCGCATGTGTTTTACAGCGCTTGCGAAAAAAGCGCTGTAACACATTTACGAAAGCGCTTCCGTTTACAGCGCTTTTTTGACAAGCGCTGTAAAATCCTTATAACGTGATGCGCAAACGTTATATGACCTACTACAGCGCTTGTTTTACAGCGCTTTACATACAAAGCGCTGTAATAGGTTCCGTTATTTTTAAAATATAATTACAACAGCGCTTGTGTTTAGAAAGCGCTGTAAAATGGGCGCTGTTAAATGTCATTTCTGGCGTAGTGTATAAAATATTGTATTTAGATATTTAGTTATTTAATCAAATCAAACCAAATCAAATCCAACTACGAATATTTTAATATTTAGATTGATTATTTTTTTACTTCAAAACTGATATGAACCGCATCACAAAGACTCATAATTTTATCTAATTGATTAGCTAATATATAATCGATTATTGACATTTGACTAATCGATTAGTCAACAAATCAATTATAAAACAATCAAATTACATTACAATTATGTGCTTTAAGCCCAAGTGATTATTATAAAACTTAGAATTGTGGAATAACCAATTAATTACGCTAACATATAAATAATAAGTTCAGACCAACACTAAATCTATTGGAAGCACAACTTTAACTCTTATTCAATCCAAATAAGTATTGTTCCTTTCCTTGTTAATTTGAAATTCTTCTATTCAAGTCAATAACCCTTCTTTTCTTTGATCACATGAGAGTTCCTTCCAATGGAGTTTTGGATTCAAATTAGGAGTCCTTGATCTATTAGTTTATTTTGTAGTCTGGTGTTTGATCTATTCAAAAATGGTGGGATGATATTTTATTGTATATATTGTTTGTAAGATTTTGTACGACCGTGGGATGACATTATATATTGACGTATACAATGTAATGTCGTTTGCAATTTTGCTAAGTATTCTTGTTTCTTAACTTACTTTCCTATAAATGTCAATGACGTAATAAATGTTATTTATCAAGACCGTTGATAGTACTAATAATGAATTCAACGGTGAAAGAAGCTTTATATATGCCTTTAGAAAATGAATGTGTTGCTTGTGCGATTAGGTTTCTAATAAACCCTGATTTATTGTATTGGGTGTTGATCAATAGTAACATTTCTATGCGGACATGTACAAAACTTGAAATTTTTAAAATTAATTGTTGAAGAATAATTTTGACGTTGAAATAATCTCATGCGTTAAATCATAATTAATGGGTTGTTATTTTTCCATGTAGGTATATTTAATATGATCTTCTTATTATAAACAATACCACACAATCTAGCTTTTTGTACCACAACTTTGTCTTTTTATGACATTGATACAGATTTACCACTTGTATTGTAATGTTTATCTCTAAGACATGTGACATTAGGTTATGAGATTATTTCACCTTTGAGGGAAAAATTGTTAGTCTGAGAAGAGTCTCACATTAAATGGAAGAGTGGATGTTTAGCAACATTTAAAAGAGAACTGTAACCTCTTTGGATTTATTTCATTATACTTTAAGATCTATGTGTTATTTGTTAGATGTTTGGATAATTAGACATCAATATAACATAGTTGGAAAGTGTTTTTTTATTTTCTACAAATGTTAATTGATTAAGTCTGCTAAATTAATCAATTCAATAGAGTGAAAATTATGTTAATCGATTTGATTTTATATTTAATCAATTAAATAGTGTCAAAATATGGATAAGATTGTTTTTCTAGCATTTGGGGGCATGTTTTTGAACCTAAATCCTAATATTACTATCTACAGGCAACCCTGTGTCTACTCAAGCTCTAAATTGGCCGGATTTCGTATTACTTAACCTTAAGCAACTTTTTAAAATAAAATTTATCCTTTGAAACACCACAACTCACTCGGTTTTCGATTGCTTTGAAAATTGTTAGTTGTGATAGAACTGTTGAAGCACATATATCATTAATATCCTATGTTATCTTCTATCATAATCACTCATTGTCCAGTTAATCAATTTAAAGGCTCTATTTTATTCATTTTCCATCTCAAACTGTTTAATTCTAAGCCTTGTTGTTTTTCTATTTGTTTTGGAGATTTCCAAGCAACAAAGTAATCGTTGTAATACGAATATTTGACTTGAATCCACTTTGTTACTATTTAAGTTAATGAAGTGAGTTTGATTGTTAAATGTAATAAGTGGTTAAGTGATTATTTTAAATAGAAATGTCTCATGATCCCTATGGTCTGCACGATTATAATTGAATATGTAATAATCGCTGAAGGTAATAGCAAATTAAGAATTAATCAAATAAATCATCTCTAATGATGGTCGATCAACATTTTAATAAATATCTTATTATTGTACTAATTGTCTTTAATAATTGATAGTTGTTGATGAATTGTTGTGATAGTTTGTGTGTAGTATGTGTTTGTTGAATTATACAAAATTTGCTAATGAACTCGGTTAATTAATTAGATAGGGTATAAAAATTGATTAAGTATATTAAAATTAATGTGTTAGTCGATTAGGTGAACATAGTTATTCCATTAGATAACTCTTAAATTCATGGGAAAAAAACTAATTGTCAATTTTTGAATACGACTAACGGACTAAGTGTAATTTAATTGATTAGAGATGATGGTTAATTGATTAGAATGGTCATAATTGATCAATTATCTAGGTTATTGTTTAATTACTGGAAGAATAGCAAGCTAAATAACCTTAGTTAAAGGATATTAAAGGTTAGTAATGGCTTATAATCATGTGTATGATTGTTATGATGATTATGTTATGTTTGTTGATGATTATGATAGCCTTTATGATACATGAGTTGCAGGTATAGGCTAAATTCTTTAAAATGGTGTCAATCGATTTTGATAAATGTCAATGATTATGGTAGTTTTTATATGAGTTGTATTATTTTAAATGGTATCGATGATGGTGATCATGATGATAGTCTTTATGATACACAAGTCGCATATATGAGTTGTGTTCTTCTGAACGGTATTGTGATTGTGAGTGATGATTAAATGTCCTACATGTGATTGTTGTATAATAAGTAGGACATGTTTGGGGGTTGGTGACATGATAGAATCGGATTGGAGACCTTAAGGGATTATCGATTGAAATGATCTTACATAAAGACATAGCACCATTGGAGCAAGCTGTAAAATGAATAACTCTGACTAGGAAACTCTTATTTCTCGGGAAGGAGAAAACATTAATTCTACTTGTCACTAGAGTAGTGGATCCAATGCGAAATAGTTGATGATTAAGTTGCATATTGGTGAACATGCATAGAATTACATTTTGTCATGTCTGGTATGTGTTGATTGTGTGTGACATTGTGTTGGTTAAGTGTTGATGTTATGTTAATTTAATTTATCTTACTTCGTTTATTGTATATTTTTTAGAATGATGGCTCACCTTCATTGTTTCAAAGTTTAGTGTGGTATTAACTAGTGTTTTATCAATAATACTCTTAATTATTGTCAAGAAAAAATAAATAAAATAAGATAATAAATTATTAATAGTATAATTAAAAAATTGTTAAATATATTTTTAATACCTATACATCAACATATATTTTTGAATGTTTTTTTATATATATTTACAACACAATATAAAGTTTCTCCAAAAAAATAAGTTCAAAACTCAATTTTTAAGTCCACATTTTAAGGATCTTGAACATATGATATTTAAAAAAATCATATTTAATTCATCAAAAGTTAAAAAATTCTAAATCTGTGTGGATGAACTTTTAATAATGTTCTAAACATGCTTGCAAAATATCATTCAAAATTTTAAAATTGAAAGATGTTTTATTCCACTAAAGACTAAAACAGCTTATAGAATAATTTTGTATGAATTAAAAAATATGATTTTTTTATGAAGACTAAAATTTTATAGATTAAAAACTTATTTAATTCTAAAAACAAGAAAAATAATTATAATATAAATAATCATATCATACGTAATAACATTTATTAAATTATGTTGGTATATGTAAAAAAAATTCAAACAAAGAAAAGAGAGAGTATATAATTTTTATCACTATAATCATAATTTTTAGTAGTATTAAGGGTACTGTACAATTATTTTTTGACAGTATCGTGTAAATTATATTATAATGATATAATTTGATTTTTGTATCATAAAATTGAATAAAAAGTAGAATTTAATTTTTATATTTTGCTAATAGTTTTTTATCTTGCCAGATCAAGCAGTGGTGTATGATACAACAAAGCCAATTAAGTAGTTGTTGTGTGTCCACAAATTGCATGCAACCCTTATCAAAATATGATAAGCAACAAAGACACAACATTATCTAGTAGTCCCACTATTTTTCTGACATCTCAATATCCAATCTCAAACTTTTTGCAGTTCAATCATATTATGTACCATGTGGAGAAGGATAAGAACCTTTTTTTAAAAAAGAAGCTTAATTAACCGATTTGGTCAGCTTTTTCTCTTTCAAATAAAAATAAAATGAAAGTAAAAAAGCTTTATAAAAAAATGGAAAGAAATAGAAAAATAGATTTTGTGGTTGTGCCTTGAAAGTCCTTTTACGTAGTATAGCTTCCTTGAATTTTATTTTAATTGATATATTAGGATCTCTAAGTTTTATGTGAAGGGTATATGAGTAATATATATTATGATTGAGATATTTAATTATTTGACTTAATTTCAGTTTTGTTCTCTTTATTTTTATCAATT
Organism: Cicer arietinum; assembly: GCF_000331145.2. NCBI lineage: Eukaryota > Viridiplantae > Streptophyta > Magnoliopsida > Fabales > Fabaceae > Cicer > Cicer arietinum. Next base: position 39,659,735 of record NC_021161.2, read on the forward strand.
TACGAAATCGATCTTTTTATTTTAAAATTCGACAGTTTTAGTTTATTATTTGTATTTTTTTAACTAAAAAAATAACGATTTTGTGTATTTTAAATTATGTGACATACAATTTCATAATATAGAACTATCTAGATAATTAATTATTTATATGTCATTAATTAAATTAAAAAAATAAAAAATAAAATCTAATGGTGAAAGTTAAATTTTTACATAATTTTTTTGTTATTTCATGAGTATTAATCACTACAACATATATCATATGTCGCGTTATTTAAAACATGTTACATTGTTATTTTTTAATTAAAAAATTATAATAATGACCAAAACTATCCGATTTTAAAATAAATAAATAAAATCAATTTTGTATATTGAGAAAAATAGAAACTAAAATTATAATTTAATTTTTTTTAAGTGATAATATTATCTATGTAATTTCACACGTGTTAGCTTTTTTTAAATCAGGCATACATGTAAAATAAATGAAACAAAAATAGAAATATTAATTATTACATAATTAAACTCTCCGTGTTCATAGATATTTTGTAATCAACGGATTAATTAATTTTAATTAAAAAGCTTGAATTCATCTTGGTTGGCCCATAGGGATTGCTAACGAATCAACGGTCTTAATCAACTGTTAAAAAACTGTCTTAGTTATTAACTACTTTTACTATTAATTAATCATATGAATGTATTTGATATTTAATTGTATATATTATGTAATATTATAAAAATTATATATTTTTAAAAGCTCTTATTTTTAAATTTTGCTTTAACTATCTACATTATGGAATCAATCCGAAATTCATTTAAACAATGTTTTATTAAATTTTATTTATCTCATATATATAATCGTTTAAGACTCATTAAAAATATATAAATTTTGTATTAAAAATTAAAATAAAATATAAGTTTTTATTCTTAAATTATACTTCAAGTGAAAATGTTGTTAGATTTAACATTTTTTCTAAAATTTAAAATCTCGTATCTATATAAATTAATTATAATAATATTTATTGTCTTTTGTAATACAAATATATATATATATATATATATATAAAATACACTTTTGCTAATCATTATGGCTTACATTTGATAAGATATATGTGCATAACATCTTATATGGAATTAATTGCGATTGATTTATGTGGCTTTTACGCATGTCTTAGGGCTTATTTCTATTTGCATGTACAGTTATGATCTAAGTTTGAGGTTCTTGTTTATTTTGACTTTTGGATAACTGGGGCATATAATTGATTGATGAGTGTATGTCTTTGGTTTTAATGGTGGATCAAAAATGATAGGACCATGCATAAAAAATATTTTATTTTTATTATTATTAATGATGATAAATTTTTTCAAGTGATTGAAATTTAAGTGATAAATAAATTTATATTAAAATTAATATGGAACCAATCGAGAGTTTTGAGTTTGATCGATCACAGTTGAAGTAATATTTAAAAATTGGACAATATTTAAGATAAAAAATTTAATAATTATGAACTTATTGTTTTTATTTTATATTTAACTTTAATAATAGAAAAATAAAATTAGTTGAAATTAAATCCATCTCTAGTTTTATTACTAATTTAGCAACAAGAAAATTAAATATGAATTTCATATATATATATATTTTGTCTCAACTAAATTTTGGTCTCCAGTTGTATATGTTTTTTCTAGTAGTTATAAATAATTTGTATAGACATTAAAACAAGGCTTATAAAAAAATTATTTTGCCATTTTCTAAACAAATATATTTAAAAATAAAATTATTATCAATAAAAAAAAGTTATCAAGTTAAACAAAGCTTAAACAAAAACTTCGTGTCCTCAAAATCTTTTGAAGTCCCTGTCCATAGAATAAAGTCTTCAATAGAGTTCTGATGGTAAACTTATTTTTAGAAAACGATATCGATTTTTTGCATCCATATCTTTATAGTGGCTTTTGAAGGTTCCATAGAGTTATTTTGGTACTTTATTTCATGACAATTTAATATGGTTTAAGGCTTCCAAATTTGGTTTATGACTTTTGGTATCTCTCTTAAGTCGTTTTTCAAATTTTTACCCTTTTTTTTCATTACTAATCTCTCAATCCACATAAGTTAAGATTTTGATTGATAAAGACTTTATAACTCAATCTTTAAGTATTAGTTCAACTGACAAATGTCGATATTATTAAATTAGGTTTCAAGTTCAAATTTGAGACTTAATTGTGTGATTTTATTTATATTGATACTTATTTATCATATCGTCTAAGACAACGACAAAAAATCAATTCCTCCATTTATTTTTGTCAATAAAAAATCTCTTCCATTTGTTATTTCCTCCATATATACAATATATAATGTTCATTTAGTTCAATCTCTAATATTAATAGAATACAATCAGATTGTAAATGCCTATATAAAGTTAAAAAAAAGAATTAAAAAATTGAGTAACATTGAACTAAACAGGGGTGTAATGAATCCATTTTTATAAAACCAAAAATTGAACCAATTAAAAATAGTTGATTTAGTTTGGTTTATTTGTATATCACAAATTCTAAATCAAACCAAACTTATGAATTATAAATTCGTTTGGTTCAGTTCAATTAAATTAAAAATTAAGAAATTTATTTTTTACATTATTAAAACAAAAACATACATTGAAAAAAATAATATATAATAATTAAAAAATATATAAATACAACATACTTTTAAAATTAAACCTGTTAATATTGTGTGAATTAAAATAAACAAATAAATATAATAAAATGTAAATAATTTAGTTTATTATTGAATAATCAATTTTAAACGACGTACAACTAATATCTGAACTAATTAGAGGTTGGACTTATTTGATTTTGTGTGTAGTAAGCCAAGAACTAGTATCTCAACATTGTTTTGATGAAATATTTACATTCAATATTATAAAAGTTCATTAGTCACTAAAGCAATAAATTCCCTCCTAAATATAAAAATAATTAATGCTTTAATATTTAAATAATAAATTTAATATTAAGTGTATTGCTCTGACTCTCCAATTTCTTCGATAATAATTTATTCTGAAATTTAACATTAATGTCTTTATTTTTAAAATTTATTGGATCTTCCCCTTTTTTTTCAAACACAATAATATAAAAAAAAAAAAATTGTTGTTTCAAATTTCGGTTACTATTTATTATTCGAATATATGTTAGTGGCATATGCCCTAAATTCCTTCAAAATTTTATATTTGACGTAAAATATCATTATATTTTAATTGTGAATGATTGTCAATCAATTGTATAAAATTTTGTATAACATGTATACACTAGTAAAAATGTGTAATTAAAAATGCATTTGTCAAATTAGGAGAGAGTATTGTTTTTCAATTGTAACAAAAATGAATAACTCTTATTATTTTTATGCTTTATGAAAACATTTATTCTCTTTTAATTTAAAGTACATATCAATATAAACTAGAAACACAATACAACTAACACATAACTTCAAACTATTTGGTTTGTGAATTTGAACAATATGAAAAAGGCGTAATCATTCTGTCTTCAATCAACATAAATATTATTTGTCTCAAACCATAGCTCACATGCTTAAGCTAGGCAGTCCAATCCCTTATGAATATGAAATTGGGTCTGTTTTAGTCTTGGGCATTGTTTTCTTTGATTTTTGTTGTAAATTATTTGTTTAAATTGTTTTTTTGAATAATATTAATTTTATTTATTTAAAAAAATTGACTAAAAGAATTTTTGATCGAAGTGTAGTTATTTTTCGTCTAAACTTTAAATTATTATTTTACTTGATATTTAGAGACTTAAAATAAAATACAAATTGATGACTCAAAAAATAGGATAATTTATTTTTATTTTTATCATTTATACTATTTGTGTAAGAAAGTGTTTCTTGCAAGAGACAAATATTTATTTTTATATTTTTTAAATTTAATTAAAATTTGTGTTACATCATTGAACACTTAAAAATGATTGTAAAACTTATAAAATAGACTGTCAAATGGATAAATAAACGTATCTACATTATATTTAAAAATCCACCGGTATAAGATATTATTGTTGATGTATGTGAAAAAATTGAGTGGTCGTTAACTTCAGTCATCATTTCACAAGCTGCCAACTTTGATAGTGATTTTTCGACAAATTTAAGTCTTCTAAAATTAATAAAATGTAAAGTGAAAAAATCAAAGAAGTTACTTTAACAAATTAAGATTGATTATATTATACCTACAAGAATTACATTTGATTATTGATTGATTGACTGAACAACTTACTTTTGTAGAGTTGTATCTTTTTTTCTACTATGCTACTGAAGCTCATAAAGAAATACGATAAAGATTTGAGAATATTGTAGTCATTAAAAATAATAATTTGTAAAATATGTGCAAGTAACAGATTCCAATCTGAGACCAAAATATTTTGTCAAATAAAAAAGGAGATAAAAACATTTGATTTTTCTTCTTCTTTTAATTAGATAAGTACTTTTTATGTCTATTTTTTTTTTTTTTGTCTTAGTGCCACGTTTGATTTTTTGTCTTGATATGATGATTGTTTGATTTAGGTTGGTATATTAACTTCAATAAAGTACATATTAAATTCGATCAATGACTTTTGCATCATCAATGTTACAATTTTGGAGGTATGTGTATACCGGACGCTACAATTTTATTATATCTGTAGGTTTTGTCAAAATTGTAAGGATTTTACCATTATATGTTATTAAAATGAATAATATGAATTTGTTCCTCGATTCATTCTTTTTAGATTAAATAGCATATGTGGTCCTTTAACTTAATTTCAGTTAACGTTTTAGTAAAAAAAAAATTCAATTTGGTCCTTTATTTTAATTTTAAGTGACAATTTGATCTTTTATGTTTTAAAATGTTAACAATGTTATCCGTTTTTTTACAATAATTCATCAAAATTTTCAAACAAAATCCATAAAATTAATTATATTCTTTAATATAATACAAATTTCATCAAATTCGTAACTCAATTTTTAAATAAACTCATATCTTCATTCTTTATTTGATGTTGTTAGAGATGAAAATATGAGCTTATTTAAAGATTTAAGTTATGAATTTGATGAAATTGCATTATATTGAGGATCATAATTAATTTTATGGATTTTGTTTGAAATTTTTTTATGAATTTTTTAGATTTTTGACATTTTAAAATATAAAAAATTAAATTATTACTTAAAATTAAAATAAATGATCAAATTAGAAGAAAAAAGTTAAAAAATAAAAAAATAAAACATTAACTGAAATTAAATTAAATGACTACAGTATGTGCGAATACTATTTAGCCTTTTTTTTATTTTTAATAATTTTAAATTATATTGTTCTCAATCAATGTAATTTTTATCAATTTAAATAAATAAATAAATATCATTTTTTAATCCCAAAAAAAATTGAACAATAAATTTTCGTATCAAAATCATGTTTGAACTTAAAAACTACAAATCATAAATTCAAATTAAAATCAATTCTAGAGGCAAAATCATTTCAACTCAAAAACATCCATCATTTCCAAATCAATTTTTCACGTGAAGAATTCACTTTGACTCATCTAAAAGTATAACCAAACATGCTCCAATTGATATTGGCTAAGAAGCGATGCAGGTACTTACACAATTAAAAAATTAATAATTAGTATTACATTGAAAAAAAAATCAAAAGTGATTATTTTTTTCAAGTGAATCATGGAACGGAAGAAAGTAATAAGTTTATTTAGAAAATAAAAAAATTGGAGTGGAGATAAAAAGATAAAAATAAAGCGTGAGTAGCTAAAGAATTATTTAAGTTTTTTACTAGTGGAGCAAAATATATATATATATGAGATTGTAGACACCACTTGACAGTAATTATGGAATCCAAAGTGGACTTACAAAGAAGATGCTCTAATAAAATAATCACATAGCATAACTAATAAGTTAGTCTTCAGAGACATAAAATACTCATAACTTCACACGTTATAAGCTTAATAATTTGAAATCGCTGCCTCGTTGGAATCGTTCTCCAAATCAACAATATCGGCACTTTTGATGTGTCCATATTTTGATGGCAATATAGACAGTAAAAAATTCAAAATACAACTAATGTACTTAATGATCCATGTGTGTCATGCCAACATAAATTAAAATTTGGCATTCTCGCTAAACTTATCAGCAGTAGCAAACTCAAGGAGCTCATCCATATATACCTAATGATCTATCCCTAACTGCCTGTTTCCGCCGGCGTTTGCCCTTTACGTGACCTTTTCCTTTTTCTGTTTCTCTTCACTGTGTCGTTGTCGCCTTTCGATTCCTGCATAGGAGTCAAGTTAAGGAACATCCAACAGATATGTAGGAAGCTTAAAAATATAAAATTAATAAAACCAGAACAGCGATTTTAAAATAAATACAAGAACCAAAGCGTTCTAGACATACTAAACTAAGAAATTTTGAATTCTCATAATGTGCATGCCAATGATAAACCAGAACAGCTAAATAAATAGCATCTAGACTATTTTACAAAGTTGCAACAGCAAATGCTATCTAAATTGTAAAATGTAAATAGGTAGAAAACGGCGATGTATAGTGTGACATTTTCTACACTATAATTTAATCATACATTAGCACATAATTTAAAGAGTTGGACCCCCCATGTAGTCTTAAAAGTAAAACCATTTAATATTATGGCATATATAACTGAAGCTCTGCTCAGACAGTAAATTAAAATTAAATACAAAGTTACTAGATACTATAAGGGTTTTCATGTTCAAATTAAAGAAAATTTTAAATTTTTACACCCACCAACCCTACCTTCGAAGGATTGTTTTGGTTTTCACGACTTTTCTTCGGCTTACACGAAAGTGGATTTGGACCCTGCAAAGTTCATAGTAATATAATCAAAAAGTGACACGACACAATAAGTATTGGAAACAATAAATTAATCATACAACTTTCTATGCAAACTGCATCAAGTGCTGCAGATAAGAGAGAAGGAAAGAGAAAGAAATTCAAGGAAATTAATTCGTAGAAAAAATATATCAAATCTGTATGAACAATTAACTGTAAATTGGCTGCTTTCAAATGCCATCTTGTATTATAAAGAAATGCTGTCAATTGGTTAACAATCACTTATGTGGCAGTGCCAGCTGAAGTCTTCTAGTTCTGTCAGCCTTTGAATATCCAGTTACTGTTATAATAAGTTGTAAATATCTCAGATTAATAGAGCAAATGTCTCTCAGTTTCTATCGTTTTCTATCTACTTCTCTTATTACCACTACCAGCCATAACAAAAAATGGTAAGCTATAAAGCCTGTATATGGTTAAATATGAAAAACAAAAATTAAACAATAAAAAAGATACAGCACAACAATAAATTATAACCTTAGCTCTTTTTCTCTTGAACTGAGGTTTATCCTTGATGCCCATCTGATTTCTTGAAGTAATTCTTCTTTTTATTGCCTGGGAACTTGCAATTTGATCTCCTGAATCCTTATTTTCTATTATTTCAGTATTGGAAGTATCAGCTTCCCCACCAGCCAATATATTCTTTGCCCTATCTCTAAATATCTGGAATTCTTTCTCAGTCATATGCAACCGTCCTTCTTCAGATGTTTTGACATATTCCCGCTGAAATGCAGATGGAGATTCAAGGAAAAGAGCATTTCTGAGACCGAATATGAGAGGCACGCCTGGTATCTGAAACAAGCAGATAAAGAAGACTAAACATATGTACAATGGCACAATTCGATACAGTCAACATATTTTAGACAAAAATATGCAGAAGTTCACTGGCACAGGAAAGACCATTTAAGCAAATAACATTCTATCATTTTTACAAAGACACAGACATATCTAATTGTTGCAAACTTGCAATTAACATTTAAAAGAAAATATCAAACCTCTTCCAACTTCTTTCGTAGGCCAGTGTCCTGACTAGCAACAAAAAAGTGCTCGGAATTATTTTCTCCAACAACCTCCGTAACGCAGATATCTGCCCTCACACATTTATCATGCTCACATCTGCAAATTGGAGTTTAGATCAAAATCTATAACCATCCCAAGGCAATACTTGTGCTCAAATATCTCAAAACCCAAATTAAAAAATAAATAAACAAAACAATGATCCTTTCCAGTCTAGTGCACTAATAGAATATTAGATACTGATGATTAAGCCTTAAAAAGTTAAAATACAGCTTCAATTCTTCAAACTAGGGAGCCTTTTAACATGACATTGCAGACGGTCAAAAAAGTTATCCAACTTAAGGATCTCCAAGTCAGCCCTATATGTAGTTGGGTCAATAAAATTTAGTCTATGCAATTATAACAGAATTCAATATAATAACACTGGGTTTATACTTCAAAGAGACAAGAATAGTCTTCTAAGAGATCATCGTATTAATGTTGTTTCCAACAGGAATCCTGCCTTGTCCAGGCTTTGAAAAGTTGAAACTGATAGGCCAAAGTGAGAAAGCATTGGATGAGGAAGTTGTCTCTTTTGCCTTTAGGCAATGCAAGTGATTAGGGTGATTCACAAACCATAATAACTTTTTGACTTGTTGGAGAGTTTGATTAATGAATTGGGCGAGGAGCTAAAGGTGGATTTCTTAGGGGGGAGAACAAAAAGTAGAAAAAGAACTCCAATTATTAGCAACACAGCAAACGAATCGAAAGGATTTAGAAGGATTAGTTAGATTCTTTTGAAACTTCAGAGATGTTTATTTGTTGAGGCAAAAGAAGGTGTTGCTTTGTGTAAAACATAAAGCATCATTGGCTGAATTAGACAGGCCTATTTTCTTTAATTTAATTGTTTTATCAACCTAACCCAATGTTGCATTGTTGTCGATGACAGAAGGCCACAAATCCACTATATAAACACGCCAATGTGGCCTACGGCAGTGTTGTCAATTGCAGATCGCAAAAAACAGCGGTTTGTTAAAATTCTGCTATGCTATAGTACTATAGCAACGCAATAGTGGCTATTTGACAACACTTTGTACTAAATAGTGTATTGTGGAGCAATAGCAATTTGTTCAATTTCCGCAATGCTATAGCACTACAACAACTATTTGACAACACTGGCCTATGGTGCTGCTATGGAGGGCATCCCTACAAAATGCCTATGGCGGTTGTCAACAAATCTGCCACGCTATCCCGCTATGGCCACCATTTAACAGCACCAACCTAACCTAGCCTTCCAAAACTACATGTCCCAAAAAGGCTAGTCTAAATATTCGGAGCCAACCCATTTGACCCCTCTATTAAAGAAAAACGGTAATAAGTAATTTATCAACAAAAAAATTGATATAAATTGAATTCACAATTGAAGACTTTCTGTCTACACAGTTCGGTATCTTTCTTCATGCACATCTATCATAATGACACCAGAAAGGTTTGTTAAAGAATTTGTTTGACAGCAATATGTGCAACAGAAATAATGTGTATGTGTATATAGAAAGATAGGGAATTGTTATACCTTGCAATTATAAGTTTATGAGCTGCCTCAAGATCCTCAGAATATGATTTACCAAGCCGTTTCAACTCAGCTAGAATACATCTGCATCACCTCAAACCAAAACCCAAATTAACAACACAAAAAGCAAAGAAATTAAAAACCATTCCACTCTGCTTTTTTTTAAAAAAAACTTGGGGTAGGCGAAATTATTATTAATAACCGTTGTACTGTAGCAATTGTACAACTGTTTTGGTGGGATTTAAACTCTGTCCTCAAGGTTACAAAATCAAACTCTTACCACTAAGCCGATACATAGTTTCAATCTGCTTAATTCCATTCCGTTACACATAATTCCATTCCGTTCAACTAATCCAAACATATCATAGAAAATCTAATTAAAAAGAAAAGAAAAGAAAAAGACCTTGTTGTGTAGAGCTTCACAGTAGAATTAAGAATATTGCCAAGGGCCTTATCAGCAGGGGTTATACGATTCACAAGAAGGTGATGAATAAATGTTCCATCACAAATAATTTTGAAAGGCTTACGAAAACCAAAGCATGCAGTGTAAAACGTCAAAATCTTCCTATGCCTCTTCTGTTTCTTAACCTTCATCTACACAAACCAGAAAATTATTTAATTAAAATTAAAACAACATAACCCTAAATTGGAAGTTCGATGTTCAGTGATAAAACGATTTCTAACAAGTAAAATATTAAACTACCTATGCTATTAATCGCGCAGCTTAGCGAGGAATCTCTGTAAGGAGTAATCTTCTCTGCGACGAGAAAGTCCGGTTATGTTTTCCGGCCACCTTTTGTATTTTACTTGTTTCTGATACGAGGTCAAAGCGGTTATGGGCCTCTTAGAAAATAGTGGATTGGGCTTTGTATTAGAATCTTTTTTCTTTCTTGGTAAAATTTCCTCCTACCCCACATTACCACTTGTATTTATCTTTTCTTTAAATAGTCTTGACTAAAGATTTTTAAAAAGTTAAAAATAATAATAATAATAATAATAAATAACGTATCAATAATCTTAATTTAAAATTTTTTAAAATACAATTATGTTTCGAATAATTCAAAATTTGAGTTTGTTATAAGAGATATGTGATGCGGTAAATCTTATTATAATTGGTTGTGGAGATAGAGTTTATTTGAACTATAAAACATGTATTGATTGGGAAAAAAAAAAATCATTTTTTAATAAATCGATTGAAAAAAACTTCTACCTACAGTTGTAATATGAGGTTTTTTATTTCCCTTTATTTTGCATTTCGTCTGTTATTATTATATAGTTGTAGTTTATGAATATAAAACTGAATTTGTAATAGATGTTGGTAATTGAATCAATTTGTTTATATAAATTTAACTTTTTAATAAGTTATATTATTTTTTGTAATTTTATTCATTAAAGGAAGGTTGGGTAAACTCTATTCATGACTATATCCAATTATTCTATGGTTTATTTTTTTACTCAAATTTATTTACAATTTTATATAACACTTATTACTAGTTACAAAAAATGTACATGGATATATTTTTTATACAAACTTATCACTTTTTTATTTTTAAAATTAATACTAATATTGAAATAAAAGGGAATATATTTTTTATAAAATATAAAATTTAACGTATTATTATTTTATTAGTTTTTACAAAAAAAAAATCAAATTTTTAAGATTTATATTTTCTTTTCGATTTAAATATGTATTTAGTTTTTATAATTATAATATTATTTTTTTATTTTAGTTCTCGAGTCGTAAGTTTTTGTTTGGTTAATATCGCTACAAATATAGTTTCATTTTAAAATAGTCATTACATTCATTTTCTATTACAAAAATTATAACACCATTAAAACATAACTATTTTTTATCAAACAAATAAACCTAAATATAATTAAATTATAATATTTTTAATCTAAAATTAACCCCAAATATTTTAGTCTTCTTCTTTAAAAAATCTAAATAGCATTTTCTTTTTCATTATTTCAGTCCTCTTCCCGTTGTAAAATTTCTCACGTTGTGTCGCAATTCATAAAATGAAAAAAATCTAAAAAAGGAGAACGAATTTGATTAAAGGTTCAACTCTGTCAACATGGCAAATTCTTTTATCACTCTTTACCATTACTAGGTCTAGGACTAGAACTTGGACTTTCTTCTTTCCTCCTCCTCCCTCTACTATCAAATTATACTCTCACTTTTAGACTTTTCCATATACTACCCTAAAATCCTTTAATCTCCACGCTAAGATGAAAAACTCTGATTCAGCGCCAATTCTAGAATCCACCATTGTCCAACAAAAAGATTATGATAATGATGTATTTGAATCAGTGATGAATCTCAAATGGATGAAGATGTTGGTGACGGTGATGAGAATTATGATGAGGAAAAAGACTGAAACGATGAAGAAGAATGCGCGATTTAGGGTTTTTTAGGGAAAAATACTAAAATATTTGAGATTAATTTTAGGTTAAAAAAATGATATAATTTTATTACATTTGGGTTTTTTGTTGAAAAATGATTATATTTTAACGGTGTTACAATCTTTATAACAGAAATTGGATAGAAGAACTATTTTAAAATGAAACTATATTTGCAGAGATGTTAACCAAACAAAAAAACTTACAATCACCAAAATAAATAAAAAATTATAATTGCAAGAACCAAACACATATTTAAATATTTCTTTTATAAAAAAATCTCAAGATTTAACATATACACCACTATGTTGAATCTCTAGTCACATTACATGTACACCAATATCATTTAATATATTTTGTTTACACATGTTCTTGCAATTTTAATGGTGTGAGAGGGAATGAGTATAAGAATATTACACTTATTATATATGTGGTTCTTCCTTTTTTCCAAAAATTTAAAATTTATTATACTTGTGGTTCTTCTTTTTTTTTGTCCAAAATTAAAAACTTATTATACAAGTAGTTTTTCTTTTTTTTTTTTCCCCAAAATTAAAATCCTTAGAATAAGCCTAAGGAAAAATCAATCTATAGCATGGCCTCATTTCACAATGGTGGGTGAATATCACGAACCTTGAACTCTAGGTCTTTTATGTTATGTGGGAGGTGTGAAGAAAGAGCATCAAAATGTTGTTACGGTAGAAATCATAGTTGTGACTCACATAATGGACAGAAGTAGGGCACAATGTAGGAAGTAACATATAGGGAAGTAGAAATTTTGTGGTAAGTGAATGTGTTGTGGACATTTCATTATTTTAAGAGTCCATATATATAAATGTATATAATGTATTTTTGTAACAAAATGAGTTAAAAATGGTAATAGTATACACATATGTGACTTAAAGGGTTTGTTTGGGATAATAAAAACTTAAAAGATTAATATGGTATAATTAAATAACTTACAAAATTATATGATATATTTTACCTAATTGCAATTAAACAGTACACAACTAGCAAAGTTACTAACAAATTATTTCAAAAGGTAAGTAAAATTCAACTAAGGATCATTTCAATCAAAGTTTAAACTCAACTATTCTTCATTGATTCTTCTTTAATGAATCTCATTAACCATTTGAGTCAATTATTTTGTTAAATGTAATGTGGATTTGGAAGCTAAAGCCTAAATTAAAATATTTTTTAAATTTAAAAGGGTTTATTTTAGTGTATCTCATGAGAGCTAAATATCGTACTTATAAAGAAAACATATGACTTGTTCAAAAGTATTTTCAATTTATTCTAAATAATTAGATAGGTTATTAACAAATGCTTACTTGAGCTCCTTAAAATAAAACTTGATGACCTCCTGTAAAAAATTAACTTTATGAATAAGGATTTAAATAAGATAATGTTGTATAACTAGGAATGATTTAAATAAGTTTTTAATCTCTATAATTTTAAAATTTTATTTTTAATTTTTATAAAAAAAAATCAACTTTTTGTGCACAAATATTTTTTGCATTGATTTTTTGTCTCTATTTTTAAGTAAATTCACATGTATCAATCAAATTTTTAAATAATTTTTTGCAAATATACTTAAAAAGTATTAAGAATATCTATTGCAGAAATTTAGAATTGTTTACCAATATAAGAATTATAGAAGAATTTTTAAGTGCCAAAATCGTAAAAATTCATATTCCATATATCTCTAATTAAAAAATCCTAATTTTTGTAAATGATATGTTTATAATATCTTAAACATTATTGAGAAAAAATCATTCAAAAATTTAAAGAATGCCTATAAGTTGAGTTAAAAGTACAAACAAAAATTAAAATAAATAATCTTTTAGGACTAAAAGTTGAAAAGAAAATTATAGGGAGTAAAAATAATACTTTGAAATTTTATAAGGGATTAAAATTTATTTATCCTTAATTCTTTTTACTGAGCGTATCTTACGCATTTGATAATTTATGTGTTAGTGTTTAAACTATTTGCAATGGAAGTAAACCAGAAAAGAAAGGGAATGAAATGAATGTGTTTTTTTTTTTTTATTGAGAAATGAATATGCTATTTATACATAGTTTTTATTATATTATTTTTAACTAACTTATACCTAACTAACTAACTAAACAAGTGGTTAGTTAGCTAGTGATTACATACAATCAATCTTAACTTAATTACAAAAACTGAATATGGAAATCGTTTAATGTTCTCCGTTTTTCTAACACTCAAACCAAGAAAATTCTTGGTTTCCAACAGTCTCCCTTAATTCAAGTTTCTAAGTAATTTTACATTTAAAAATCTTCTTAACTCCATTGACCATCTCAATCAACTCGTCAATAGGAAGATCTGAAGTAGAAGCATCTTTGTTTTGACCAGGCAATGCATATGATGGATATATGTTTGTTCCCATTCCAAGCCTTCTACTTGCTTCTTTATCGATGGCAAGTTGATCCCCAATAATCATCTTGACATTGACACTAAGATCAAAAGCTCTTTGAATTGTTTCTGCACTATTAAGCCTAGGAGTATCAAATAATGTTAACACACCAAAAAATTGTCATGGTGAACTAGGACTATCTTTTGTTCTTTCAGGTACTTTCTAATAAGCAACGCTTAAAGATCGAAGTCCCCGCTGCGCAAACTTGTAAATTGATGCATGGACCCTTTTCCTCACACCCTCTTTGTAGTTGTAAAGATTCAATATTTGTTCATGAGCCCCTTTGCTAGATATATGCCAATATCCATCATAATCAATATAGGTAAGAGCAGTCCTCTTGTCTACATGATTGAATGGAAGAAAATGCACCCCATTGATACCAATTATTGCCTCTTGTGGGTTGGAAAACATTCCAACAATTGCAACATCAATAGCATCCTGATTTTTAATCCTAGAAGCTCTAGCTACTAAAAGTATCACAAAGTTCTTATCTACACCCTTAGCAAACACCTCAATCAAGTTTCTATCAACATTAAGCTTATTCAAAGTGAGAGTTCCAGTTTTATCACTGTAAAGAACATACATTTCAGCCATTTCTTCAATAGCTGTCATTCCGTTTGCGATTGCACTTTGATGTGAAAACCTATGAGAACCAATAGACATTATAACAAACAGGTTGGCAATGCAATTGGAATTCCACCAATCAAAAGCACCAAAAGGTTATCAATTTCATCTCTATAATTTCTATGTTGTATTCGATACATCACTATAAGCTCAATAAGAATTACAATAGCAATTGAATAAACGCAGAAGTTTCCGATAGATGTAAGCACCTTTTGAAAATGTCCAACTTGGTTAATACTATCAACCAAATGAGTTGCTTTACCAAGCTCTTTTTGCCATTCTTCTTTGTTCTTCACAATTTCAATTTCAGTCTGTTCCAATCTAGCCTGTTCCAATTCAACGGCTCGAAACTTTTCAAATTGGAGACATTACACATGATAAAATCATTGCCAAATTATTTTGTACACAAAGCAAAAACTCTACGCAATCAAGATGCAATCGGGAAAATCACTTGAAGATCATATAGATGAGTTCAATAAGGTCATCCTAGATCTTAGGAACATTGATGTGGAAGTGGATGATGGAAATCAAACATTACTTTATTTGCAGATGGTGAAGGGTTATTTGCAAAGCGAAAAGATGTTAGAGTAAGTGTTGGAAATAAAGCGTTTCTAGCACTATGTATGCTATGGTGTGTGAAGAAGCGCTGTAAAATGTGCATAACAAGCGCGCGTTGTATTTACATGTTTTATAGCGCTTTTATAAAAGCGCTGTTGTATCATTTACATCGCTCGTTTCCACAGCGCTTATTTTTTTGAAAAAGCGCTGTAAATGGCTTAAAAAAAGCGCTGTAAAAGCCGTTTTTTCGCGTAGTGTATCTCTCATGTCATCAATGTTACAAGTTGATTAACGGGAGATCTTGAAAAAAGAACATTGGTATGCTATTAAATGGGTTATTAGATACATATTGTGAACTCAAGATATCAACTTAGTCTACTACAAAGGAAAATAATCTTAATTTCAAGTCCAAGGTTATGTTTATTCTTATTATGCAAGGGATCTACACAAAATAAGACCACTAATAGACTATATTTTTACATTGTTTGGAAATACAATTAGTTGCAAAGCCTCTTTTCAGCACATAGTTGCATTGTCAACCTCAGAGACAAAATATGTGTCATTAGCATAAGCCCTCAAGGACGAGCTATGTATAAGAGGACTAGTTGTTGAGTTGGGTGTGTATACACTGTGACAGTTAAAATGCTATACATTTGAGCAAGAATTCAATGTATCATGAAAGGACAAAACATATTTATGTTAGGCTCTATTTCATAAAGGATATAATTGAAAAAGGGTGAAATTGATGTGGTTAAGACTCACACTAGTGGAAATCTAGCTGATATGATTACCACACATATGATTACCAAGCATGTACATCTTAGCAAATTCAAGCATTGTTTGGATTTGCTAAAAATGCAAATGAATTGTTGATTGGATGGACATCAAAATGATATGACTTGTTTTCTATAATGTTTCCTTTCTCAAACTTACTAAGGTGAAGAATTGTTGATCATTGGTTCAATTATGTTTGAAGTGTTAACTCTAAAATCTAAAAGTTAAATAATGTTCTGGTGAGATCAAAAAGGTTCTACAAGTCTCATTTCTATTAATATGTTATAGTTGGTTATTCAATTCTAACTTTTGTGTACTTTGGATAAAAACTATATATAAAGCCTTAGGAAAGGAAATTAAAAAACAATACATTCCGAAACACTTACACTATGTTTGGTTATGAGAAGAAATAGTGAAGAGAGAAATAGGTGAGAGAGAGTGTGAGAAGAGAGAAATAAAGGAAAAATATGATAGATTTAAAGTATTGATTAATTTTTTAAAAAAAAAAGAGATGAGAAATAGAAGGAAGAAAAGTGTTGATTATTTTCAAAAGTACTAAAGTACCTTCAATTTCAAAAACCTTCCATCAAATTCAAAGTTTCATTTTAATAAGATCTAATTCAAATAATTAGATTATTTTTTAGACTATTTTAATTAATGTAAGATAATTAATTAAACTTTTATATTAATATAATTTAAATAATATGAGATATTGTTAAAAATTTGTTCTACGATATAATCAAGTTCCCTTAAAAAAATTATAACCAAATTATTTGAATAATTAAAATAATAGTAATTTATAAATTAATTAATAAATATATCATGTGCAATTCCTAAAAATACAGGATGAAATAAACCAATGAACGTTCATATGATAAAAAAATATCTTTGGCCAAGTTAGTTATGATAGGTGGTTATAGTTAGTTTGCTTGTGTATATTATAAATAAAGTTGTAATATTGTAGCAACTGTAATGATATGGTTGTAATAGCAAGAGCTGAAAAACTAAGAAAAATATATGCAATTCATGATTCATAGAAATTCAGAGAGAGAGATTAAAGGGAGAAAAGAAAGATTGAGAGATAGGCTGGTATTGCTGGTTCATAAACATTGATAGATACTAGGAGGTCAATCTTGAGAACACTTTAATCTTGTAAAGTTCAATCATTATTATTGGATTAATCTTGCTTGTTTGCCCGTGACGTAAGTCTCATCAATTGAGACCGAACACGTAAATTTTTGGTGTTATTCTTCTCTTATCCTTCTTTAATTTTCATTTGCATTGATAGAGAAAACTGCAGAAAGGAAAACTGTTTTTTAGAAACTACAGAAAACGGAGAACCGATAATCAATCTCCGTTTTCTGGTTTTCTGTTTTTCTGAACATTATGCGTTTTCGTTTTTTTCTTCTACAATTGTTTATCTTCTATTTTGTTGGTTAATCATTGTTGCAGATCCCAATATTGTTTTAACAAGAATCTTAAAGGGTATAAAAGTCAGGTAAAATAGAGGAAATAAATTTTAGAGAAAGTACATAAATTATGAATGCTTCTCAAGTGTGTAAGTTTCTTATATTTATATTGGATCATTCAAGTCAAAATAAGTCACGCAAACGTAGAAGTTAATCCTTGAACTATGTAATCAAACTTTTTCTGTGTTATTGCAATCAATTGATATGCATACTCAATCCTCTTCATCAAAATTAAACTTAATTTCTGCAAGTCACGGGTCCTAACAAGTAACAATAGCTTATTTTGTTGTTGATAAAAATAGTAACTCTCTTCTGCTTTGAAAAGAAAATTAAGTATTATTAAAAAAATTAGGATTAAATCATCTTTTTACTTCAAACATGCCTGAATAACTCGTAACAGTCAAAATTGCATATGGGAGAGGAATTCAAGTTGCACAACTTTAATTGAAAGAATACATACATGAACTAACAAAAGCGACACCAATTTGTTGTCAAGTAGAAGTGTAGAACTTGTAAAGAATATACGGACAAAAGATTATATTCTTTATAAAAATCATATTGTAGTTCATAATCTTATTTTGACAAATTTTTTTAATAATCTTTTTACTACATGTAAAAATTAGGGCTATATATATATATTAAAAAAAATTATATTCATTTATTAAAATTGTAGAATACATCGATTCAATACAAATTTGTTAAAAACAAAAAGAATGAATATGAACACTACGCGAAAAAAAGATTTTACAACGTTTTTTTTAATCCATTTACAGCGGTTTTTCAAAAAAAAAAAAAACGTTGTGGAATCGAGCGCTGTAAAAGATACAACAGCGCTTTTTCACAAAAGCGTTGTAAAATGCGCGCACATAATATGCATTATTATGCACATTTTATAGCGCTTTTTTGAAAAAGCGTTGTAAAATGCACACCCATAATTACCTAATATATGCATTATAGGTGCACATTTTACAGCGCTTTTTCAAAACAGCGCTGTAAAATGTGCAATTTTTTTTTTAAACGTTGTAAATTAAATTTTTAAAAAGCATTTTTTAGCTTTTTATGGCTTTTTTTAGAAAGTGTTGTCTTTTAGCTTTTTATCCAAAATTATTTTGATCCATAATCAGTTCACAATCAGTTCACACAACAACAAAACATATATTCAAATACCATAAGCAGTTCACACAATCAGTAGACAAAAAACAGAACTCTGTAACTTAATTAACATTTATGTAACTCTGTAACTCTGTAATTTACAACCTAATTAACTACATTCAGATACATATATATAACTTAATTTACAACCTAATTAACTACATATACATTGAACCTAATTTACAACCTAATTAACTACATATTCATATACATGTTCATATATTGTGTCCTATGATCATATACATATAATAACTAACAGAATATACAAAATATGCACTAGCTACCATATAATATTCAGATCCCTTGCCCACAGCATGCTATTTCCCAGAAAATCAAATAATTTTCATTTCAAGCACATACTGACACCATTCTTCCTTTAATTCCATTAGATCTTCCTCAGAATATGATGGACTGGAATTGTCAAAGTACTGCAATATAAAATTGAACATATTAAGTTAGTATCAAATATATAGATAATTTATATATGAAAATCATATAATGAAAATACCGTACCGTTTCTGGGATAATAGTTTTATTCTTGTCAACAATCTCCTTCATGAATCGCAATACGTAGTACCCACAATCGATGTTGTTTGTTTGACGAGGGCACTGTAAAATTAAACATATAAGTCAATAAAATATTTGTGCATTAATCGTAAAGGCATATATTTGTAAATGAAAATTTAAAGGCATATATTTCAAACCTTTATTGGGATCCATGTGATGTTATTAGACTTTTGCTTCGACACTGTAGCACCTCTTTGAGCTCGAAAAACTTGTAAGGCACTATCGAATGAATAAATGTGGTTATTATAAATGAATATTACTTACGTGTCGAACATAGTCTTTATTTCAGAGTGATTGTTGTAATTGTCATGCAAGGGATCCAAATAGTATATAACTTCAGAGACCGCATTGATTGCAAATAAAACCCAATGTGCCCTACAACAACAAAAAATTGGTTAAGCAATTTTGTTTATACACAACTAATAAATTAAATTCTCATCAATTAAAAAAGATAAAATTACGTACCCTGAATTATATGGTGCCAAGAACAATTTATCACTTTCTTTATTTCCTAAAAACATATCTACAATGTATTTCTTTACATTCTCTGGATCGAGTTTCCACATCGAAAATGCAATTAAAAGTATATTTTACCTTATGTACAAGCCCATGACAGTAGCACTAAGCTCCTTATGGTTGAGAAGTTCGTAAATGTGCTCCTTTTCGAGAAATTCATCATACTCATTTTCGAATATAGCTTTATTCATGGGTATGATACGCGAATCGTCGTTGCTGCCCATGTTCCGTTTTACTTGGATGTCAAGACACGCCCTGTATTTAGCAAGGCATGGCTGACTTATTTTAGGAGCAGCAGCAACAGCGACCGATTTTCCCTGATCCAGTGTTCTTGCTGCAACTTTGGCAGTTTTATTACCCTGTAGCCTTTGTAGTTTGCCAGCTCTATTACCCTCCAATTTTTGAGGTTTGCTGGCTTTTTTTGGTTGTACGGGTGGTTTATTTAATTGGATCTACAAAAATGAGGTTAAATGTTAGTTTATTGAATCTGAAAAAATGACAAACCTTAGGGAATAAATGTGACAAACATTTGCGGGAGATGTAATTGATTCGTTTATGGGAATCTTTTTATCATTCCCTTTAGGCTTTTTTAGCATCTAAATATAAATGTGAAATTAAAGTTAGGAGCGGAGAAAAATCAACAATTAAATATACATATCAATTAAACATACATTTCAATTAATTAAATATACCTTATCGAGGGCAACAAGATGTGTGGGCCATGCCATGTAACTTCCAATAGCTTCGCCCAATAACTGCATATCTCCATCATTGTCCGGTATTGGCAACGTTGCAGTTGGTTCGAAAGCAACAACAGGTGATACTTTGACATGGCCCGCAGGAATCGGAGTATTGTGCAATACTTCTCCCGAAGTATTGTACAATTTTCCTTTTCCCACCTTCTGATGAGTAGGTGAGGACAAGTATAGCACGCATGGAGTGACACCCTAAATCAATAGTTAAAACATAAGTACAGTTAATATATAAGTTTGTTTAATACATAAGTAATTACATAAGTAAGTAAGTAATTAATTACCTCGAGAATACTTTTGAGACCGACGTTGCAACTCGCGGTTTCACTCTCCATTTGTATTCCATGTTAGAGCTGATCCGGGAATTGCTTGTCTTTGTTCGTATTCACCAAAAGTGCCACTTGCTCTGTAAGGATTTTGAGCTTCTCTAATACTTCCTCATTGGAAGGTTTTTGGCGCTTCTCTTGAGAAAAATAGCTTTTGGGAGTTACGCCAAATCATTTCCCCCTAACCCGACCAGAATACTCAGGGACATTAAACACTTTACCCAAAATGTCCCTGCAACTATCCTTGTTGCCCTCTTGATTTTCAGAACTTTGTTCGATAGTCTCCTAAAATACATGTAGGATTAAAAAGATAAGTTCAATAGCATTTTTAAAATACAATATTAAAAAGTATTCAAGTGATATAATACAATATTAAAAAAATATTAAAGTGATAATATACTTACACAAAGTTCTACTACTTTTTGGACATTTTCATTGTCAACCACTCCGTCTTTATTTACACGCGCTTCCTTCCACAATATATGACGACCCAACGGTTGATCTGATTGGGTGTCTTGTCGCTATTCGTTAAGATCATAAACAAAATAATACAAATTAGTTAGACACTATAGTTTATAATGCAAATTACTTCAATATTATATAAAAGTGATGGGTGGGTTATACACGTTTAGAATATTATACAAGTTTTTGATCAAGACGTGCATATCCCATACGTGAAAAGTGATAATATACTTACACAAAGTTCTACTACTTTTTGGACATTTTCATTGTCAACCACTCCGTCTTTATTTACACGCCTTCCTTCCATAATATATGACGACCCAACGGTTGATCTGATTGGGTGTCTTGTCGATATTCGTTAAGATCATAAACAAAATAATACAAATTAGTTAGACACTATAGTTTATAATGCAAATTACTTCAATATTATATAAAAGTGATGGGTGGGTTATACACGTTTAGAATATTATACAAGTTTTTGATCAAGACGTGCATATCCCATACGTGATTTTTTGTATGGGTGGGTTGGATTTCTTGTCGTTTCGCGATTTGCCTTACTAATATTCTATATAAAAAAATAGCAATTGTGTAAAAATTTAAAATACGCTACAAATATGAATAATAAAACACAAATGCTAATAAATTAATCACTTACGACAAACGCGGGGTCAGAACGTTTGGAAACAAATGCTCTCCATTCATCCTTTGATATATAATGTTGATATATTTTTGGAGGTTCAGCATTTGTGTTGCGATTTTCATTTATTTTAATCTATATAAAAAAAATAAAAATTGTGTGAAAATTTAAAATATGAATAATAAAACACAAATGCTAATAAATTAATCACTTACGACAAACGCGGGGTCCGAATGTTTGGATACAAATGCACTCCATTCATCATTTGATATATAATGTTTATATATTTTTGGAGTTTCAGCATTTGTATTTCCTTCTCTATCTTTTAGATAAAAATTAGAGAGGTGAGATGTAAATCCTCGGTGGATTTTCCCAGCAACTCTCAATACATAACTCTTTATCCCCTCATCAAGAACAAAAGTAGTCTGCAATGAAAAAAATTATAAGTAAAGTATTTCAATGAAAAAAATTATAAATGATAAAAGAGTGGATCAAAAAAGTTACTTGAATGTCATTCCATAGTATATCTTTGGCATCCTTCAACGCCTTATCTCTCCAATCATCAATCGTAATTGAGATATTTTGTCGAACAACAGCCTCAATGTAACTTACAAACATTGACCTAATAAACTCATATAGTAAGTACATGCTATTAAAAAAAGATAAAAATACACAACAAACAGAGTATAGTATAGGATAACCTCAAACTTGATGCCATTGCTCCTTGCTTTAATGACTTTTTGCATTATAGTTGCATCATGTTTGACTTCATTTTCATAAGTGTTAGTGGTGCCAACTTCTTCATTTTGACATTCTAAATCTTTGTTTGTATCCATTTAACTACAACAAGTTCAACATGCAGTTTAGTATAACATCAACAAGCTCAACATGCATTATTCTAAGTACATATCAGTATCAGTATATCTTAAACAAGCTCAACATGCAGTTTAATGATTACAAAAAAATTAATAACATCAATACCTGAATAATGAGGGTTCGAAGAAAGACAAAATGCGAAGAAAAGAGGGTTCGCAGAAAGCTCGCAGAAATATGGTTCACAGAAATACGGTTTGAAGAAATACGTAATGAGGGTTACGTATTTCAATGAAAATATATTGTGTGCAATGGGAGAGATGATCTTGGATGGAAATAAGGTTCTAAATGAAGGAGATGGTCGTGGAAATAAGGTTCGTAATGGACGGGATGATAGGGTTTGCAAAAGAAGAGAAAAACGATGAAGGTTGAGATGATAGTGAAGTTTACGTAATGAAGAGGAAACTGAAGCGGTTACTGTTATATATAAAACCCTTTTACAACGCTTTTTTATAAGCCTTTTACAACCTTTGTTTGAAAAGCGCTCTAAAAGGCGTCTTTATTTAATTTTTTAAAAGGCTCTTTTACAGCGCTTTTTCCAATAAGCGCTGTAAAAGACCTCCTTGTTTTATTATGTTATATGAATGTTATTCTTACAGCGCTTTTTCAAATAAGCGCTGTAAAATGTCTCTTTATTTTATTTTTAAAAGGGTCTTTTACAACGTTTATTTGAACAAGCGCTGTAAAAGTCATCCTTGTTTTATTATGTTATATGAATGTTTTTTATAAAGCCTTTTAGAGCGCTTATTTGAAAAAGCGTTGTAAAAGGCCTTTTATTTTAATTTTAAAAGGGTCTTTTACAGCGCTTATTCAAATAAGCGCTCTAAAAGACCTCATTGTTTTATTTTTATATTTAAGACTCTTTTTTCAGTTCAGTTCATGTAGATTACTAATTTATATTCAGTTCAGATCATGTAAATTACTAGTTTATATTAAATTACATGAACTTAGTATAAAACACTCAAATCAAGCTAAATATAAGCAGAAAATAAATTAATCAGAAAATCAAATACATGGCTACTTATATAAAAATGTTCAAACAATTCAGATTACATGCATATTTACATTAACACAGTTCAGATTACATGCATATTTACATTAACACAGTTCAAATTACATGCATGGCTTATATAAAACAATTAAGATGCCATTCTTCTTTTCTTGGTGGGATACACATTTGTTTGTCCGTTTACAATACGAAACGATGGATTAATCCTGTAACACCCCGTTTTTCAAAGCGAGGGTATATATTTTTTTTTTTCAAAAGGAATTAAAATAAAACAGAGAATTAAATCAGGAAATGCCTTTGGATAAATAATTGAGTCATTATAATTTACAAGCAGAGGAAAAGTTTCTCCAATTATAAATCCAAAACATTTACACAACATCAAATGGTACATGGAACCCATTCGAATAAGAAGTCAAACTGACAACATTAGTATAAATACAGTTTTCCAAACTAAAAGTACTCCAATCCAAAAAGAAGGACACCTAGTTCCTATACATAATCCTAATCTGATCATCCTACCAAAAAGCTATACACCCTGAGTATCTCCACGCGCCCCGTGAGATCCTCCTAATGTAACTGCAATCACGCGTTCCCAACTCCATTCCCGTCCGTAGGGTACGAACCGGTAGGACCGTCCTGACTCTCATCTGAGGGCAAAGCCCAAATTTCCACAATAATTGTAAAGGGTCACCAACCAAAAAATAACAATTACCACATAGCAATTAAGATTTTAAATGCTCAAAAATAACTTTTCAACTAGACATGCACCTTAACAGGATTTTCAATATGCTAAAAGTTCATACAATACTTTGCCAATCAAAATGAAAGTAAAATGAGGTTCTCAATCTCCTAATTAACACATAACAAGTCAAGACATGGATAAGTTAATGAGTAATCAATCATCTAACTCAAACTGAGGATTTTCACTGAGCCAATCGATTGGGAAATCGATTGGGGTGAGGGTTTTTAATGAAAGGCTGAATCAATCGATTTGGCAATCGATTGACAGGATAACGGAGCCCCTGACTTAATACCAATCGATTTCCAAATCGATTTCCTGAAGGTTTTTAGTGAAATTTTGAACTCTGGCTTGATTCAATCGATTGGGCAATCGATTGACAGGATAGTTGAGCCCCTGACTTAAGGGCCAATCGATTTCCAAATCGATTTGGTCGAATATGGATGAGTCCCTGACTTAGGCCCAATCGATTGGGCAATCGATTTCGTAAATGATTTTCGAAAACTGATTACAAAATCGATTGGCTAATCGATTTTGTCCATTTGGCCAAGTCCCTGTTTACTATCCAATCGATTGGGAAATCGATTTCCCTGATCATTTTTCCAAAAATTCATGAATTAACTAAGTCATTCCTAATCAAGTTCACAACTTAACACTTAGCAATTCCTACGCGATTACTACGACACACGAAGGTTCGATAACCATCATACTCACACACAATACACAACACATAGCACTTAACACCTTCATCTCAGTTATCACGATAAATCAAAATTCGAATCACTCAATCATAAACTCAAATCAAACATGA
The DNA here is from genome assembly GCF_000331145.2 of Cicer arietinum. NCBI lineage: Eukaryota > Viridiplantae > Streptophyta > Magnoliopsida > Fabales > Fabaceae > Cicer > Cicer arietinum. The sequence goes on from NC_021161.2 coordinate 39,685,291, forward strand.
CTCGCGTGCCAGGCACCCTAATGCAATGCGTATATGCCAAAATGCATGGACTCGGAATTCCAAACCAAAACCCTCCTCGAAGGGCCGTAAATCATAATTGTACCGCCTATCGCAGGCCAAAGTACCAATTACCGAGGTGCCACCTATCACGGGTCAGCACGATTTACTAAAATGCGTAAATCATAAACGTACCACCTATCACGGGTCAGTACAGTTACCATGGTGTCACCTATCACGGGTCAACTCGATTTTCTAAATAGTAACTCGTAAACGTACCACCTATCACGGGTCAGTACAGTTTACCGAGGTGTCACCTATCACGGGTCAACACGATTTACTAAAAGAAAAAGCGGGAATCGTAAACGTACCGCCTATCACAGACCAGTACTGTTTACCTAGGTGCCACCTATCACGGGTCAGCACAATTCACCAAAAATGTAAATCGTAAATGTACCACCTATCACGGGTCAGTACAGTTTACCAAGGTGTCACCTATCACGGGTCAACACGATTTACTAAAAGAAAAAGCGGGAATCGTAAACGTACCGCCTATCACAGACCAGTACTGTTTACCTAGGTGCCACCTATCACGGGTCAGCACAATTCACCAAAAATGTAAATCGTAAATGTACCACCTATCACGGGTCAGTACAGTTACCATGGTGTCACCTATCACGGGTCAACACGATTTACTAAAATGTAAATCGCAAACGTACAACCTATCACGGGTCCGTACAGTTTACCAAGGTGTCACCTATCACGGGTCGACACAATTTACCAAATGAAATGCATGAGCATACACAGACTCCATTCACAACAATCGTTAAGCAAATGCAGATATTAAAAGATTCCCCATTTTTAATACCCATTTAACTTAAACGACTTTCAAACAACATTAATTAAATAAGTCATTAAGAGATTCCCCGTTCTTAATACCGATTTAACTTAATGATTTTCAAAACAAAACGTTAAGCAAACAGTCATATTAAGAGATTCCCCATTCTTAATACTCATTTACCGAAACGATTTTCAAAAACGATAGTTAAGTAACCGAGACATTAAGAGATTCCCCATTCTCAACGCCCAGTTAACTTAAACATTTTCCTCAAATACACATTAAGTAAACCGAGGTATTAAAAGATTCCCCATTTTTAATACTCGTTTAACTCTAATGGTTTTCAAATTCCACAGAAACAAATTCAAACATACTTTCACATTCAAACCATAATTCACAACCACCACACCAATTAACAAACATCAAGTACGAACACACCAAATACAACGAACACAAATCACGCAACATAACACCCAGATACATTAAATTTCATTTACCACGAAACATTCATCATTATAAACAAAACCTAACTCTAAGGTTTTACCCATAACGCCCTAGTTTCGTTTTTCCCCAAATCGATACATTTAACCCTAACAAATTCCTTCCCACACAACTACAGATCAGTCCCTAATGCAAGCTAGAAGTTTGGAAGGAGCCCTTACCTCAACGTTAGCTTTATCGTGCGTTTCCGGTACCGCGAGTAATTCCGGTAAAATCTCCGCTCGCAACGCCGCTTCCAAATTAGTTCACTAGCACCGTAGCGTGGTGGTGAGCAACTTTCCCTTCTATCTCTTCGAGAAATGAGGTTTGGATCTAGAAGAAACGGAGGGGTTTGTGTTTAGATCTCAAAAACCGTTTTTCTTCGTTTTCGAATCAAAGAGGAAGAGTGGAGTTGCGAAAACCTTGGTCTAACTCTCACCCAACCTTGGGTTACTAGTTTTGAAGAAAGGAAAGCGACGAAAACGAAAATGGGAGAAAGGAGGGAAAGCTTCGCGGGAGAGGAAGAAGACGATGGAAAAGTTGGGTTTTCCTTCCTTTCTTTTTCTTTCCTTTGTTTTTCCTTTCTTCCTTTTTCCTTCTTTCCTTTATGTACTCTTTTCTTTTCCTTTTCCTTCCTTCTAGTTTTCCTTTCTTTTCCCCCCCAAACAAACACATACAAACATAAATATATATTTATATATATATATTACTTACTTTTAACAAATATCTCTAAAATATTATTAACTTTGGCTAAAAAGCCTCCGAGCCAAAATCCAAAATACACAAAAACACATAAAGCACACTTTAAAATTACGGGTCTTACAAATCCAAATTCCCTCATAATGATCATCTCTAAGATATAAACCATCATCAGTTGAATCAATTTCATGTGGTTGTTTTAAATTTGATTTTATTTAATTAAAAGTAAATGATATTTATTTGAAAGCGCATGTCTTTTACAACGCTTGTGCAAAAAACGTTGTAATAGGTAGTTAAATTGATTGAAAGCGCATGTCTTTTACAGCGCTTGTGAAAAAAGCGCTGTAATAGGTAGTTAAATTATTTGAAAGCGCATGTCTTTTACAGCGCTTGTGAAAAAAACGTTGTAAAATAATACGTGAAGATGCTTCGTTTTACAGCGCTTGTTAGAAAAGCGCTGTAAAAGCCTTATAACATTATGCGCAAATGCTATATGACCCTACAACAGCGCTTTTTTCACATCTCTTGTCAAAAAAGCGATGTGATAGGCTCCGTTATTTTTAAAATATATTTACAACAGCTCTTGTATTTAGTAAGCGCTGTAAAATGAGCGCTATTAAATGACATTTTTGGCGTAGTGTAACAAACTCACATTGTCCAAGTTATAATAATGTGAAACAACAGCATGCCTATAAATATAACAAAATTCAAGTGTCTAGAATACTTATGCCATCGGATCTTTAACGTTGACGACACCGAAATCATTGATTGAAATCTATAATTAAGCAAAATTATTTTTTCAATCTAAATTAAAATAAATACCGTACAAAAACGGGAAAATAAAAACACACCGCCCTAAGATATGGAAACCAAAGAAGAGAAAAAACAATTTAGATAAAATAAAGAGAGAAAAAAATTTGGATGAGTGATTCTTGACAAAAAATAGTCTTAAAATCATCATCGCTCTCTAATTGGAGAAAAGAGAGAAGGAAAACTAGGACTTTTGTTTGGAGAGGCGGCTAAGAAAAGAATCTAAGATTTTTGTTTGGGTTAAATATATTTCTAAATTCTTTAAAATTTCAAAAAAATAATTCTTATTAACTTTTTCTACGACATGTAATCGGAATATTTCATGTCAATAATTTTAGTCTTTATCGTTAAGTTTGCTATTTCATTCGAATTTTTGAATAACTTTTTGTATATATGTTTTAGAAGATTATAAACATTTAATCACAATACATATTTTTTGTAGTAGAGACTTTAATCACAATACATAAAGTGTATCAACAAAGTTTAGTAGCCTTTTTAATAAAGCTATCATTGATTTTGCTGTTATAAAGATTGAAATTGTTGTAAAATATATCTAAACACTAAAAGTTGAAGAACAAATTTTACAAGTATTAAAAATGAAATTTTAAAATGAAAATTTATAGTGACTAAAATATATTTAATAGAAAATTATTGAATTAAATATATTTTTAGTATGTATAAAATTTTAATGTTTTGTTTCTAGTCTCTAACAAAAAAAACTTTTTATTCTACAAAATTATCATATAATTAATTTTAGTTTCCGTTAAATCAACGTATATTGTTTAAATGATGTTTTTCAAATATGTTTTATAACATTATAAAAAAAAATTCAGCCAAAAATAAGTTTAAAATACAATTTTTAAATTTATATCTTCGTTACTTTCATCTTGAGTTTTGATATTTAAAAGGAAAAATTATTCATCACAAATTAGAAAATTTTAAATTTTTGTAGAAGTATTTTTTTTTTAAATATTCTAAATGTACTTGAAAAAATCATTTAAAAATAAAACAAAGTTAAACACATTTCATTTTCACAAACTATTTACGCAATAATTTTATAGAGACTATGTAGGTGTTGTATTGTAGAGAACAATAATAATTATTACTAAAGATACGTTTTAATAATCAACAATAGGAAAACAATAAAATAAAACCTAGTTTTCTCCCACTTTATGTTGGTATGGTTTTCTTTGACAATATCGTCACCCCCTTAAGATCCATAAATAAATAAATAATACTACTGTAATAATTAAACAAAATAACATAGCTTTCATGGGGTGAGTAAGCTCCAAATGAATAATGCTGACCTAGAAAACGAAAGCATAAAATTGATCTCAGTTGAATAATTAGCGTGCGGCGACACGATGAAGGTGCGTGAGTAAGCATAACAAGACCGGTATGACACTGACATGTGTTTTGAAGAATTGAATAAGGTGTGGTTTTTGTTCCAAGTTCAACTTGATTTTCAGTCCAAAAATATGTTCAACTTAAATTTTGCATTTTAGGGATATAAAAATAGACAATGGTTGGACCCACCTTATCTATACTTCAGTTGAAGAAATGGTATCTTAGGGGTGAAATTATTGGATCAATTGGCAAGACAATTCAAGGAGATGAGAATGTAGCAAGGGAGTTTCTATTAGACCAACACACCCCTAAATTAATATATTTTTTCAAATATATCTATATTATATAAACTTTAATGAAGATGGATCATGTGTTTAGATCATTCAAAAATATATGTTATCGGCTATTCTAATTTTTATGATTTTGATAGTGACTCGATCAATGTCAATACGATAAAAATATGAAAAAATGAATGTGTTTATTAAAATTTAATTTATTGAACCAACATTAATAAGATATGAGTTTCAGTTGTAAAGACAAGAAAAGTCGCAAAATATGTTATACTCTCTCTATAATAAAATATAAACAAAAATAATAGTTGAAAAATTGATATATCCGATTAAAAATTAAGACTAGATAGGTCAGCTTTTCAATTATCTTTTTAATTACTTTTTATTTCAGAAAAATATTAAAGAGTGACTTTGGCTATCAC